>NC_047548.1:0-311250 GCF_012275295.1 Melopsittacus undulatus | reverse complement strand
TGTCCGCCTGCAGATCGAGGGCCAGGAGCGCCCGCGGTGAGGGGCAGCCGGGGATGGGATCAACGTTCCCGGTGTCGTGGCAGTGCCATGGGCACGCTCACGGTACCCCCGTGCCCGGCACAGGGACGTGTCCTCGGCTGACCTGGTGATCAAGAACCACCAGAGCATCAAGGCGGAGGTGGAGGCGCGAGCCGACAGCTTCGACGCCTGCGTGGCCATGGGCACCGCGCTGCTGGACAAGGGTCACTATGCTGCGGACAAGGTGCTGGCCCCACATCCCTGTGCTCAGCCCCAGCCCTGCGTCCCCAACCCGGTCACTGTCCGTGTGTCCCCGGCAACATCTCCGTGCCTCTGTCCCTGTGGCACAGTTCATGTCCGTCTCCATCCCTGCATCCTCCCTATCTGTATCCCCCTCTTCATCTTGTTCCCATCCCCATGTCTGTCCCCCATCTCCATGTCTGTCTGTATCCATGTGTCCCCATCTCCCTTTCCCCATCCCCATCCCTGTCTGAATCCACATGTCCCCATCCCCATGTCTGTCTGTACCCACATGTCCCCATCCCCATATCCGTCTGTATCCACGTGTCCCCATCCCCATATCCGTCTTTATCCACATGTCCCCATCCCCATGTCCCCATCCTCATCCCTTCCCCCATGTCCCTGTCCCCATCCCCATGTCTGTACCCATGTGTCCCCATCCCCATGTCCCCATCCTCATCCCCTTCCCCCATGTCCCTGTCCCCATCCCCATGTCTGTATCCATGTGTCCCCATCCCCATGTCCCCATCCTCATCCCTTCCCCCATGTCCCTGTCCCCATCCCCATGTCTGTATCCATGTGTCCCCATCCCCATGTCCCCATCCTCATCCCTTCCCCCATGTCCCTGTCTCCATGTCCCTGTCCCCATCCCTCACCCCCCTCCCCATCCCACCTCTCCCCCTGTACCCCAGATCTCGGAGAAGCTCTCCCAGCTCCAGGAGCGGCGCAGGGACATCGGGGAGCGCTGGAAGGAGAAGATGGATTGGCTGCAGATCGGTGCGAGGGGGGGGATGGACACACACACACACGGGTCCATGCGGTGTCGTGGCTGTGCCGGTGTCACCGGTGACCCCCCCGTGTCCCTGCAGCGCTGGAGGTGCTGATGTTCAGCCGCGATGCCAGCATGGCCGAGGCCTGGTTGTGCAGCCGGGAGCCGCTGCTGCGCTCGGCAGAGCTGGGATCCAGTGTGGCTGAGGTGGAGAACCTGCTCAAGAGGCACCGAAGCTTCCAGAAGGCAGCGGCCGCATGGGAGGAGAGGTTCGCGGCGCTGGAGAGGCTCACGACGGTGAGGGCAGGGGGGGGCACCGGGAACAGCCGGTACCGGGTGAACCACGGGGGGGGCAGCGGGCACAGCCGGTACCGGGTGAACCAAGGGGGGCACCGGGCACAGCTGGTACCGGTGAACCCTGGGGGGGGGCACCGGGCACAGCCAGTACCGGTGAACCCTGGGGGGGGGCACCGGGCACAGCCAGTACCGGTGAACCCTGGGGGGGGCAACGGGCACAGCCGATACCGGTGAACCCTGGGGGGGGCACTGGGCACAGCTGATACTGGGTGAACCACGGGGGGGCACTGGGCACAGCCGATACCGGTGAACCCTGGGGGGGGCACCGGGCACAGCTGATACTGGGTGAACCCTGGGGGGGGCACCGGGCACAGCTGATACTGGGTGAACCCTGGGGGGGGTACCGGGCACAGCCAGTACCAGGTGAACCACGGGGGGGCACCGGGCCCATCCGGTACCAGGTGAACCCTGGGGTGGGTATCAACCCCATCCCAGTACCGGGTGAGCCCAGGGTAGGCTCTGACCCCATCCCGGTACCGGGTGACCCCGGGGTGAGCTCTGACCCCATCCCGGTACCGGGTGACCCCGGGGTGAGCTCTGACCCCATCCCGGTACCGGGTGACCCCGGGGTGAGCTCTGACCCCATCCCGGTACCGGGTGACCCCGGGGTGAGCTCTGATCCCATCCCGGTACCGGGTGACCCCGGGTGAGCTCTGATCCCATCCCGGTACCGGGTGACCCCGGGTGAGCTCTGATCCCATCCCGGTACCGGGTGACCCCGGGGTGAGCTCTGACCCCATCCCGGTACCGGGTGACCCCGGGTGAGCTCTGACCCCATCCTGGTACCGGGTGACCCCGGGTGAGCTCTGACCCCATCCTGGTACCGGGTGACCCCAGGGTGAGCTCTGACCCCATCCCGGTACCGGGTGACCCCGGGTGAGCTCTGACCCCCCCGTACCCCATAGCTGGAGGAGAAGGAGCGGCGGCGTCGGGAGGAGGAGGCGCGGAAGAAGCGGCCGCCCACCCCCCCCCCCATGCAGACCGGGACCGGAGCCCCCCCCCCAACGGTGCCCCCCGAAACACAGAATGGGGGTGTGGGGGCCGCGGAGCAGCGGTGAGAACGGGGGGGGCATGGGGGGGGGCATGGGGAGATGGGGACCATGGGGGGGGTACGGGGGTGTCCTCACAAGGGGATGTGGGGCCCAGGGGGACAACGTGGGGATATTGGGGACCAGGGATAAGGGGGCGGATATGGGGGTGCTGGGGGCACACTGGGGGCTATGGGGGGACAGGGGGGGGTTGGAGTACACAGGAGGGGGGGGCGGGGACCCGCAGTGGGGGTGACGGGAGGGGGGGGGGTCCCGGTTCCTTCGCCCACCCCCGTGTCCCCCCCCCAGCGTCCCGGCCCAGCAGAGCCGCCCACCGGAGGCACCGGCTGTTAACGGGATCTGCCCTGACAGCGCCGCAGCACAGGTAACCCCCCCCGGGGACTCCCCATCACCCGGGACCCCCTTGCCAAGCGGGGGACCCCCCCCATAGAAGCAGGGGCTGCCCCATAGGAGCAGGGGCTCCCCCATAGAAGCAGGGGCTCCCCCATAGGAGGAGGGACCCCCCATAGGAGCAGGGTCTCCCCCTCTCCCCTCTGCCCTGCAGGTGCCATCAGGACTCAGCAATGGGGCACAGGAACCGGGTCCCGGCTCGGGGGGGTCCCCCCGGGGGCGCCCGGGGGGGGTCCCGGCCCCTGACCCCTCGCACGCGGCCACGCTCCCCCCCCGGGGCCCCCCCGCCCCCGAGAGCCTGGAGGGGGGGCTCTGCCGCAAGCACGAGATGGAGGCGCAGGGCAAGAGGGCGCCCAATCGGTGAGGACCCCCCCCCGGACACACCCACCCAGGCCACGCCCCCTTAGACCACACCCGTTACACCCGATTGGTCACAGCCTTCCTAAGCCACGCCCCCTTTGGACACACCCCCCGTGTGTCCCCATAGGGCCGTGCCCTTCTCAGCCATGTCGTCCCCCCCCCACATCTCTGTGTCCCCCCCCCCCCCATTGCTCTGTGTCCCCCTGTGGGGCCGATTTCCCTGCCTTGCCCCATATTTCCACCCCCCCCATGGTTCTGTTGTCCCCCCCAAATCCCTGTCCCCCCCCAAATCCGTGTCCTCCCCTAAATCCCTGTCCCCCTAAATCTCTGTCCCCCCCAAATTCCCTGTCCCCCCAAATCCCTGTCCCCCCAAATTTCTTTCCCCCCCCTAATCTCTGTCCCCCCAAATCTCTGTCCCCCCAAATCCCTGTCCCCCCAAATCCCTGTCCCCCCAAATCTCTGTCCCCCCAAATCTCTGTCCCCCCAAATCCCTGTCCCCCCAAATCTCTGTCCCCCCAAATCCCTGTCCCCCCCCCATGGATTCACCCCCCAACCCCTATCCCGCAGGTCCTGGCAGAGCGTGTACTGTGTCCTGCGGGGGGGCAGCCTCAGCTTCTACAAGGACGCCAAGAGCGCGGGGGGGGCCGGGGCCCCGTTCCATGGGGAGCCCCCTGCCAGCCTGCGTGGGGCCCGCTGCCACCCCGCTACCCACTACAAGAAGAGGAAGCACGTCTTTAAACTGGGGTACGGGATGGGGGTCTGGGGGGTATGGGGAGGATGAGGGGGGATGTGGGGGGTAAGGGGGAATAAAGGGGGATCTGTGGGATCTATGGGGCTGAGCCCTGTTCCCCCCCCCCAGGCTGAGTGATGGCAAGGAGTACCTGTTCCAGGCCAAGGATGAGGTGAGAGCATGGGGTGGATGATAGGGGTTGGGGACACACACGCGTGAACACACGTGTACAGCCGTGTGTGAATGGCAGAGCGTGGGTACACACGTGTGTGTGGCACCAGCGGTAGGTGTGGGCGCTGCGCACGGTGTTGCACACCCATTGATACCATTGCACACCCATTGACATGTTCAACACCTGTTCATACCGTTGCACACCCATTGATACCATTGCACACCCATTGACATGTTCAACACCTGTTCATACCATTGCACACCCGTTGATACCATTGCACACCCATTGACATGTTCAACACCCGTTCATACCGTTGCACACCCATTGATATCATTGCACACCCATTGACATGTTCAACACCTGTTCATACCGTTGCACACCCATTGATATCATTGCACACCCATTGACATGTTCAACACCCGTTCATACCGTTGCACACCCATTGACAATGATCAATGCACACCCACTGACACGTTCAACACCCATTCATACCATTGCACACCCATTGACACATTCAACACCCATTCACACCATTGCACACCCGTTGACATCATTGCACACCCATTGACATGTTCAACACCCATTCACACCTTGCACACATTCATGCTGTTGCACACGCACTGACCTCATTGCTCATGCACTGACTCCATTGCACACTCATTCACACCTTGCACACCCATTCACACATTACACACCCATTCATGCTGTTGCACACCCACTGACACCATCACACACCATTCACACCTTGCACACGCACTGACCCCCCCCATCCCCCCCCCGTTTCAGGCCGAGATGAGCACGTGGCTCCGGGTGATCCAGGCCGCGGCTGCGCTGGCTCCGGGGTCCCGGTTGGAGGCACCGGGGGGGGCCCCGGCGGGGGGGGGGACGGGGGTGACCCGCGCCATGAGCATGCCCCCGGTGCCCCCCCCCACCGAGGGCGCCCCCCGCACACGTGACCGGGAACGGGAGCGTGAGAAACGCTTCAGCTTCTTCAAGAAGAACAAATAGAGGGGGGGGGAGGGGGGGGCGGAGCCGATGGAGGGACCGGGGGGGGAGGGGGAGCAGAGCGGGGGGGGGGGGGAGCGGACCCCCACCCCCCCCCAAGCCCGGGGTCCCCCCGTGTCCCCGTGTCCCGGTGATGTCCACGCACAGCCCAACCCCAATAAAGTGATTGCAGAGAGTGGGCAGGTGCTGAGTGTGCTGGGATGGGATGGGAATGGGAATGGGAATGGGGGTAGGATGGGAATGGGAGTGGAGATAGGATGGGATGGGAATGGGAAGAGGATGGGAACAGGATGGGAGTGGGGATAGGAAGGAATGGGATGGGAATGGGGATAGGATGGGAATGGGATGGGAATTTGAATAGGATGGGAACGGGATGGGAGTGGGGACAGGATGGGAACGGGATGGGAATGGGGATAGGATGGGAATGGGATGGGAGTGGGGATGGGAATGGGGATAGGATGGGAATGGGATGGGAATTTGGATAGGATGGGAATGGGATGGGAATTTGGATAGGATGGGAACGGGATGGGAATGGGGTGGGATGGGAACAGGATGGGAATGGAGGTGGGACGAGTTGAGAATGGGCTTGGGATGTGGGTAGAATGGGAATAGAATTAGGTTGGGGATAGAACAGGATGATTACAGGAGTATGACTGGGGTGGGATGGATTGGTATGGGAATGGAATATGGATGAGATGGGTTCAGAATGGATAGGATTGGAACGGGGGTGGGATGGGATATATAAAGAACGGGATTGGGATATGGATACGAGGCTACAGGATTGAGATAGGGATAAAAGGGGATGGCGATGGGATTACAATGCAATGGAGATGGGTGGGGAAGGGATGAGAATGAAATGGGATGGGACCATGGACACAATGAGATTGGGCAGGGATCGGAACCGCGGTAGGCATGGAATGGGATGGGATGGGATAAAATGGGATGGGATGGGATAAAATGGGATGGGATAAGATGGGATAAAATGGGATGGGTTTGGGACCGGATGTGGTCCAGAGTGCGGGCGGGTCACAACAGTGCTCCCCCCCCCGGAGTCCTCAATGGACTGCTCCACCGCCCCGCCCCTGCTCGCCCGTGATTGGCTGCGGCTGCCCCGCGGGGCGGGCCTGGCGCCTGACGGGCAGGGGAGCTGCCCAATGGGGACGCAGTGGGCGGAGCCCGAGCCGGGCAGCAGCGCCGCCATTTTGTGATCACCGCGCGGCGGACGGGGCGCAGGTGGGGGCGGGGCCGCGGCGGCGCCGGTACCGGGAGGGGGGGAGGGAGAGGAGCGGGGGGGGGGGGGATGGGGATGGAGGGGGCGATGGGGGAGGGGGGGGGGCCGGGACCGTGGGGCCGGGAGCGAGCGCAGGGTTTGGATGGGGGGGGCTCTGGAGACAAAGGCCCGGTGAGGAGCGGGGCTGAGGCGGAGGATGGGCAGCGATTTGGGGTGGTTTGGGTGGATTTTTGGGGCTTTAGGAGGATTTTGGGGTGTTTTAGGTGGATTTGGGGGCGTTTTACGTGGATTTTGGCGTGTTTTAGGTGGATTTTGGGGCGCTTTAGATGGATTTTGGGGTTTTTTAGGAGGATTTTGGGGTCTTTAGGTGGATTTTGGGGTGTTTAGGACAATGTTGGTTTGTTTAGGACGATTTTGGGGTGTTTTAGGAGGATTTTTGCGGCGTTTAGGAGGATTTTGGGGTGTTTTAGATGGATTTTGGGGCACAGTGCTCTCGGGGTGCAGGTCCCCATCACTGACCAGTGCCCCCCCCCGTTCGCAGGCTGTTCGAGATGGTGAAGCTGTTCATCGGGAACCTGCCGCGGGAGGCGACGGAGCAGGAGATCCGCTCCCTGTTCGAG
This sequence comes from Melopsittacus undulatus, assembly GCF_012275295.1. NCBI lineage: Eukaryota > Metazoa > Chordata > Aves > Psittaciformes > Psittaculidae > Melopsittacus > Melopsittacus undulatus. The sequence goes on along the minus strand of NC_047548.1, from coordinate 304,309 downwards.
CAGTACGGGAAGGTGCTGGAGTGCGACATCATCAAGAACTACGGCTTCGTGCACATCGAGGACAAGACGGCAGCCGAGGACGCCATCCGCAACCTGCACCACCACAAACTGCACGGCGTCTGCATCAACGTGGAGGCCAGCAAGAACAAGAGCAAGGCCTCCACCAAGCTGCACGTGGGCAACATCAGCCCTGCCTGCACCAACCTGGAGCTGCGGGCCAAGTTCGAGGAGTACGGCCCCGTCATCGAGTGCGACATCGTCAAGGATTACGCCTTCGTGCACATGGAGCGGGCGGAGGACGCGGTGGAGGCCATCCGCGGGCTGGACAACACCGAGTTCCAAGGTGATCCGCGCCGGGCACGGGCTGGGCTGGCAGCATTCCCGGTGGGCCCGGGCTGTGTTTTCGCTTCCAGCTCCGGCTGTGCAGGTTGGGGTTGGCAGCAACAGCAGAACCGGCGGTGAGGCCTCAACCGGCCTCACCCGCCCGTCCCTTCAATGCAATTGAGTGCAAACGGGGGGGTTTAGTTTGGTTTTGGCTCTGTTTTCCACATCCCGTCTCCCGTGGTGCCGGAGCGGGGCCGGGGGCGTTCGGGGCTGGGGGAGGACGGGACTGACCCATCTCTGACTTAACCCAGCACGGCCGCCCCGCAGGAGGATCCCGACGGCGAAGTCCCAACTCTTGTGCCGACGGCGCGGCGTGAAGCCAGGCTGCCGCCCGCCCTCGTAGCCTTGCCCTGCCTGGTAAGAGGGTGAGCGGAGGCGCCCGATCCCGCGCCGGCCGCGGCCCCGGTGCCGGCGGCACGCGGCATCGCTCGCTCGGGCTCTCGCCGTCTCGGCGCGGGAGCTTTCGCTGAGCGTCCGGACTCGAGCTCGTGGCAAGCGTGGTCTCCGGGGGTTCCGGCCAACCCCACTGCCCCTGTTCTGGGGTTCCCTCTGCCACCGGGATGGTGCAGCTGCATCCGGAGCTTCTGCAGCCGCGGTGGCATCCGTGGGGCCGGCAAGGGCCGCGGCTGCGCTTGGCTTGCCTCGTGCCGTGCTCCGGCCTTGCCTCCGTCTTCCCACCGCTGGTGGGAGCGTTTTCCGGCGCGACGCTTGTGCGGGGCCCGTGGTGCCGCGGCAGCACCGTCGGGTGCTGGCTAAACGCCATCTTGGGCCGTGTACTGGGGTAGTTGTCGGCTGCTGGAGTCACCAGAGCCCAGCCCGGCTTAGCCGGGCATGGGTAGTGCTTGGTGTTGCTGGTGTTCTCCGGGTACGGCAGGTGGCCGGTGGCCAGCTCTGCCTCGAGCCCATCGCGGGCTCCTCCTGCGCCGGGTTGCTCCCTGCCGCGGTGCCCGGCGCCATCGGAGGCTGCGCGAGGGTTGGGCTGCGGCCAGTCCCGTCCCGCTGGTGCCGGTGGGTGCGAGGAGCCTCCGGGTGCGGCCTCACTGATGGCTTCCCTCTCGCGTCTCTCTCCTCAAGGCAAGCGGATGCGCGTGCAGTTGTCCACCAGCCGGCTGCGGACGGCGCCCGGGATGGGAGACAAGAGCGGCTGCTACCGCTGCGGGAAGGAAGGGCACTGGTCTAAGGAGTGCCCGGTAGATCGCCCGGGGCAAGTGGCGGACTTTGCCGAGGCCTATAACGAGCAGTACGGAGCCGTGCGCACTCCCTACACCGCGGGCTATGGGGAGACCGTGTATTACGATGAGGCGTACGGCGGGATGGCCGACTACTACAAGCGCTACCGCGTCCGCTCCTACGCCACGGCCTCTGCGTACGACGCCTACGCGGAGCAGACCATGGCCCAGTACTCCCAGTACGCCCAGTACTCCCAGGTCCAGTCCTCGGCCATGGCCGCCACCACAGCCATGGCCAGTCGCATCCCCACCACCTTAGACGCGTACGATAGAGCTCTGCTGCCGACCCCGAGCGCGGCGGCTGCCGTTGCAGCTGCCGCCACCGCCGCGGCGGCGGCCGCCTCCTCCACCTATTACACCCGGGATAGAAGCCCCCTGCGCCGCACGGCCGCCGCGGCCACCACCGTCGGAGAGGCCTACACGTACGAGCGTGGGCAGCTGTCGCCGGTCTCCTCGGTGGCCCGGGCCTCCCTCTACGACCTGCAGCGGTTCGGGCGGGACCCGTACGCGGACCGGGCGCGGTACTCTGCCTTTTGAGCCGGAGGTGAGCGCGTTGGCACGGCTGCCGTGCGGCGGGAGGGGGAGCCCCGGCTGCTGCAGATAATGGGGGGGGCTGTGGCCCCCCCCAGGCACCGGTTGTGCTGGTCAAGCGTCTGTGCTTCTATGCGAGCCGGGTGAATGCCGGCGGTGAAGCAGGGCATTGCCGGGCGTTAAAGCCCAGGTGCTGGCTCTGGATGCTCTGCCCGGTGAGGATGTGCTGTGGCAATCGGTGCTGCTGGTGGAGCTGGTCAGTCCTGGTGGGTTGCTCTCCCTCGTGGCTCCTGCTGCTTGGAATCCCTCCGCAGCCAGTGCTGAGCCTGTGTGCCGTGCTGGCACGGCCACGGTGGGGTGGGGGGTTCCCCCAGAGCTGCCAGCCCTGTGTGCTGTGGCTGCCATCCGTATTCCCCGGGAATTGCTCCTGTCCGGGACGGTGCTCCTGGGATCTCCTGGTAAAAGCCTCCACTGGCCGGGTTATTGCCCTGGCACGGGTTCTCCCAGGATGGCCACGATCCCAGTGCGGCCCCCGGCGCCACACCAGGACTCCGCTGTGTCCCAGGAAGCCGCGCCAGGGCTCGGCCTGGTCCCCGGCCCCATCCCGGCACCTGCGCCAACTCTGCTTTTCTCTTTTCAGGTAAGATATTTGCGGCTGGACGTCGGGGTCCCGTCGCACACCGAATCGGCACCGCGCGTCTCGGGCTGCGCCGGGCTTCCAGCCAGGCTCGGCCAATGAGTCGGTTCCTAACGGACGCTCAGCTTCTTCCCAGCTTGGTCAGGAGTAGTTTGAGCCCCTTCCCTGTCGTGTCCCCCCCAGCCCAGCTTTTCCGTTCTTGTGGTCAGGATTTGCTTTTCAGGTAGTTCGGGGGCCTCTGTCCCCCCCTAGCTGGTCTAGGCTCAGGTGGTTGAGCGAGCGTAGCCGTAGCCGTAGCCGCAGCGCCAGCTTTGCTTTGCTTTGCCGCCCGCGCGGAGCCCTCGCCGGAGCCTCCTTCATCATTATTATTATTATTATTATTTCTTTTTTTCCTTTATTTTTAAGAGGGTGAATAATCCACTCGTAGCTTTTCAGTCCCAAAGGCCACAGCTGCCTGAGGCCGCCGCGCCGGCACCGGCACGGGAGCGCCGGCACAACCGGCCTTGTGCGTGGAGCTCGTCCCGCGGCACTTAGCGTCCCCCAGCCCCACTGCCCAGTAAAATAAACTCCAGTTTTTAACAAACCCCCCTGGCTCCGGCCCCCATTATTTCTCTGGACTCAATTCCCCCCCCACCTTACACCAGCTTGGAACCTCCTGGACTTACTGGTGCTGCCTGTGCTGTGGAGCTCCCAGCCAGGGTCCCCATGGGGTCTGTGCTGCGAACAAAGGGGCAATGAGCCCCCCACAAAGGGGACCCCAAACCCACACACTGCCCTGCTAACAAGCAGGGGCTGGGTTTTGATGACCCCCTGGCTCTTATCCCAGTGCCCCTGTGCAGGGCAGCTGCATCCTTGCACCCCACTGTGCTTCCTCCTCCTTCTCTCCCAGGCAGCAGTTCTGCAGCTACCTGTGCATTAACCTCATTAGTGCCCTAAAGGGGCTCGTTGTTGCACTGCTCCCCCGTGTGCTGGTGCTTGCTTAAACCCAGGATCCTGTTTGCATTGATACCCTGGTCCTTTGGGGGCCCCTTGTCACCTGCTGCTTCCAGGGTCATTCCAGCTCATTTCCTTTGTGTGCTCACCCGCCGGCTCCTCCGTCTCTGGGTGCACGTGTCCCAGCACCTGCCCTGGAAAAGGAGGGGAGAAGCGTTAGTCCCTTCTGTGCAACTCATTCCCACTGCGGTTACTGACCCCCCATGGCACAACCGGGACCACCCCAGCTCAGGGGCACAGACAGCGGCATTGTTGGAGACTGCTGTGGTGATAGGAAGAGTCAGGGCACAGTGCCACGCACACACAACCAGAGCAAACACAGGCCCTGCTTCACTTGACTCAGTCTCACCTCCTAAAACCGGCTTTTCTCACCCAAAAAACCTCACCAGGCACCAATGTGTGCGCTGTGGCATAGTCCAGAAATGCCATCAGCAATGCTATGGTGCTTCCTGCTGCTGCCAAAACACCAATTGTGCTCTGAGCCTGCCAGCAGCTCTGGCACTTACTGCACAGCACCGCACAAAGCCGGGTTCTCGGAGGCAGATGGAACCAGTGCCGGTGTTATAAACCCCTCACTGACGGCCTTGCCGGTGCCCCTGAAGCACTGGGGGAGGGAAAGAACCAAACGGGAGTCAGTGGGGAGACGGTGAAGAGCCCAACGTTTATTTACAGTCATACAAAACCTCGGTGCTGTGCTGAGCCGGCGCCGTGCCGCGGACTGACACTGCCAGAGGGGGAATGAACCCCAAAAGGGGGAACTCGTGGTATAAAAGAACGTGGGCTCTACTCGGTGGCAATGCCTGCCTGGGTTATAACCGGTGCCAACAGCTGAGACGGCAAAAGACGGCGCTACCGTGTTACGGCGGGAAGGGACGGTGAACCGCGCGCCTGGCACCCGGCCCCCGCTTTCCAACCGTAACCGTGGATCCTTCTAAAACAACTCCAAAAAAGAGAAAAAGCAGCTAAAAAAGAACCGTCCTGCCCATGGGGGCGAGAGCCAGAACCGAACCGTGGCGCACGCGGCCTGCCCGCTCTCAGAGGCGGCGCTGGTAGCCCGAGTGGACGCGGGCGGCGGGCAGGTAATCGCCGTACGTGCCCGAGTAACGGGCGTAATCGGGGTGCGCTTCCGGGAGGCGGCGGTAATCCAGCGGGGACTTTGTCGGCGAGCGGCGGTACGCGAGCGGCGAGTCTGCTAAGCGCCGGTAATCTGAGAGGTCAGAGAGACGGCGCTCGGAGCCGTACCTGCTCGAGAGAAGAGACACGTGGTGAATGAAGGGCAGAGCGCCCGAATCCACCACCGGCGGCCACCGGACACACCGCAGCAGCGCCACACCGCCAGGCCGGCACTGGACGCAGATCAGACGCTGCAGGAAGCCCCACCGCCGGCTCTACCGCCCCAGACGAAACCCCATGCCCACCACCCTGGCACACAGCACCCACCCTTCCACACGCCGGAGCTGACACTAAGCCCCTAGCCGGGCACCGGCACCCACCGGGGTGGCACCGAGCACACTGCGTGGCCACCCGGTGCCCGGCCCGGCGCCGTACCTTTTAGCCATAGCGGAGGATTTTTTGTATGGGTCGTCGTAGGCGGCGCTGCGAGGTGGAGAGAGGCGGGTGCGCTCGTATGGCGGTGCGATGGCGGCCTGTGACAGGCCCAGGTAGGAGGCCGTGGGCTGCCCCAGCTGGCTCGGCCCGTCGTAGGCGCTGCCCGGTTGGGCTCGGTAGGCAGCCGCCAGCGAGGCGGAGGAGGGCTGCTGCGCCGGGTAGGACGCCGCCATCGAGCCAGAGGGCTGCGGCCGGTATGCAGCCGTCAGTGGGGCCGATGCCTGCGCCTTGTAGGAGGCGTTGATGGCCTGGCTGCCATAAGCTGCCAGCGAGGAGCCCGCCTGGGCGCCGTAGGTCGCCGAGAGCGCGTTGACAGCAGACTGGCTGCCGTAGGAGGAGGGCAGGTTGGCGGTGGGCTGGGCACCATAGGCAGCAGAGTGACCGGCAACAGGCTGAGCACCATAGGGGGCTGAGAGCGCGGGTGCTGGTTGGGCGCCGTATGAGACTGAGTGGCCGGGCACAGGCTGGTAGGCAGCAGCGGCGTGACTGGCCACTGCCTGGGCACCGTAGGAGGTGATGTGTGTGGCCACGGCCTGCACGCCATAGGAGGCAGAGAGTGTGGCACCAGGCTGTGCGCCGTAGGCGGCAGCGTGGCCGTCTATGGGCTGTGCGCTGTAGCCAGCAGCAGGCTGGGTGCTGTAGGAGGCCACATGTGTGGCCACAGCCTGGACACCGTAGGAGGCAGTGGGGCCAGCAGCTGCTGGGGCACCGTAGGCAACAGCGGTGGCGGCCTGTGCGCTGTAGGAAGTGGGGTAGCCGGAGGCAGCCTGCGCCCCATATGAGGAGACAATGGTGGCGGATTGGACACCGTAGCCAGAGAGCTGGGAGGCAGCAGGCTGCGCGCCATAGGAGGCAGGGGCCTGGGCACCGTAGGAGCCGAGGGAGTTGGCGGTGGGCTGCGCCCCGGAGGCGCCGAGGGAGATGGAGGGCTGGGAACGGTACGTAGCCCCCAGCGAGGCCGAGGGCTGGCTGCGGTAGGAAGCAGCCTGGCCGGTGGTGGGCTGTGGGCGATAGGCCACGCCGAGGGAGGCCGAGGGCTGGGCGCGGTACGTGGCCCCCAGCGAGGCCGAGGGCTGGGCACGGTAAGTCGCAGGCTGTGCCGTCATGGGGAGCGTCACTGCCGCGTAGCCGGCGCGGGTCGGGGAGCGCCGGAGTGGGCTGCGGTCTCTCCCAAAGTAGGAGGGGGAGACGGGCCTGGCCTGTGCCTCAAAAGCCTCGTACTTGCCGGCGCCACCAGTGCCGAAGCGCTGCTGGTAATCGTACAGGGAGGAGGCGGCAGCGTAGCCGGCGTTGGCGGCAGAGGGGAAGGCAGCCTCGGCCACCCGGCGCTGCTGGTCGAAGCCCTCGATCTTGGGCTGGAACTTCTCCCGGTATTCCAGGCCGATCCTCTTGGTCTTGTCGAGGCCGAGGGCGGGAGGCAGGGCCTGGCCCGCGCCCTTCTTCTGGACGTTGGTGGAGAGTTCCACGTTCACTCTGCGCCCCTTCACCTCCTTCCCGTTAAGGTTTTCGATGGCAACCTTTGCATCTGCTTCGTTCTCCATGTGAACAAATGCATAGTCTGATAAAGCAGCAGACAGAGGATTATGAATGAGGGGGGGAGAAAAGACAATTCGTTACAGGGTTGAATGCTTAAGGAGCCTCACGGGGGCCATGGTGGCTCAGCAGCGGCAGGACAGGCGCTGGGACGGGCTCCGTCAGCCCTGCTCTACAGCTCAGGCAGCAGAGACACAACCACCTTCATTTGCTTCCACCCCACAATGAACCTGGGCACAGCCTAACGCACCCAACCTCAGCGGCCCCTGAACACCCCAGCACGGCTCTGGTTTGCTCTATCTCCCCCTGTTTTTACCTGCACCCCCACAGCTCAGCAGGGACCACAGCTCCTCCCTACCCATCCTCAGCACATGGGCACCAAGAGCCCCGGGGGATCAGCCAGGCAGTCCTGGCAGTAAGTGCAGCAAAGCCAGAGGAGGCCCCTGCCCACTGAGACATCGAGTCTCTGGCAGGAGAAAGAAAGCAGGAGAAGAGAGGCCGGGGAGGAGAGGGGGAGAGAGGCAGGGGATGAAGGAGAGGGGAGCACCAGAGCACAACCGGCAGTGCTGCAGCCCGGGGCGAGCGGCACAACACGGCCCGGAAGCAGAGAGCTGCTGAAAGGAGATGGAGAGCGAGGCAGGAGTGGGAGAAGCAGGACCCGGAGCGGCTGTGCCAGGTCTGCGGCGGTACAGCGGATCCCCCTCTGCCCAACCCCTTGGCACAGCTCTCACCACTGCACCGTGCCCACACCAGGCCCATGGGGTTGGGGCTCAGATGCCACCACAGCAGCCGGGGGGTGTCCCTGCGGCACGACGGGTCCGGGAGGCCGGCACGGGGCTGAAGAGCGTTCCCCCTGCAGCCATGGGTCACCATAACCGGTACCGCCGGTGACAATGTATGGCCAGAAGGCTGCTGCATGGCTCAGCCAGGGCAGCCCAACCACGGGAACGCAGCAAGCCCCATCCTGGTACCTCAAACTCTGGTTAAACACCAGCACCACTTCCCCCACCTCCTGCACGCCCCCCCAGGCTCCTCTTTGCCATCCCTCCCCTCCCTGGCTCCCATCCCACATCCACGTATCCCACTCCAGCAGCATCAGGAGGGGGACGTCTTCCCCCTCCACCCCCAGCCCCACGAATCAGCCACTGGCCAAGGGGATGCCAGAAGCTGCTGGCCCCGGCTTGGGGCGGTTTCGGACGGGCTCCGTTGGGAAGCTGTGACCTGGGACGAGAGAGCAAAGGCAACAACATCACAGGAGCCGGCGGGGACAGGGACCTCGGGGGTGTCCCTGTGCCATGGGGCTGAAACCGTCCCCGAGCACTCGGTGCTTGGGGTGGGGGGGGCCGGGCCCCTCGGTTTCACAGCGTGTTCTCTGTGTGCTTGGGCTCTCCCACCTCTGCGGATGGGAACAAGACTGCTCCGTGTGGGAGCGTGGTTGTGGAGGTGAAGCCGCGGAGGCGGCAGCGGGCAGGGGGTTAACCCCGCTGGGAGGCGATGATGGAGGCCGTGGCCTGGCTGGAGCGAGCGCACCGGAGTGGGGGGGGTTTAAGGGGGCAGGGATCGGACGTGAGCAGCCCACAGGGGCTCAACCGGCTCCGGCTGGGGCCGGGGGGCTCGGCAGGAGGCCCCTGCCCCCTGCATGGCGCCGCCGCCGGGTTGGGGAAGGGGCAGACGGAACACGGGTCAGCCGAGCCGAGAGCGGGGCCGGAGCGGCTCCGAGCACGGCGGAGAGCGGCGAGCCAGCGGCGAGGGCTGCCCCAGGGCGGGCGGACGGGGCCGGAGTGTGCGGAGCCCCGTCCGCGGCGGCGGGTCCGGTACCTTTCACCACGTCGCACTCGACCACGGTGCCGTACTGCTGGAAGAGCGAGCGCAGCTCGCCGCTGGTGCAGGCGGCCGACACGTTCCCCACGAAGATCTTGCAGGTGTTGGTGGGCCGGGGCCGGGACGGCTCCACCACGATCCGGCGGCCGTGCAGTTGGTGTCCGTTGAGCTGGGAGATGGCGCGGGCCGCCGCCGCCTCATCACGGAGGTGCACGAACGCGAACTGCTTCATGAGGGCGATGCCGAGCACGGGCCCGGCGGTGCCGGCGAACAGCTCGCTCAGCTCCTCCGCCGTGGCCTCCTCAGGGACGTTGCCCACGAAGAGCTTCACGCCCGGGCGCATGGCGGCGGCGAACGGGAACGGAACGGAACCGAGCGGCGGCCGCACAAAATGGCGGCGTCTCCTCAGAGCCGAGCGGGACGCGCGGGGGCGCACTGCGCCTGCGCGGCGGCTGCGCGCCTTCAGCACTGCGCATGCGCAAGTAGCCACCCCCCCGCCGCCTGCCAGCCCCGCCCTCCCACACGACACCCCACAAGCCACGCCCCCCACCCCCTCCTTGCTTTGGCCACGCCCCCTGGATCCCTCCTTGCTTTGGCCACGCCCCCGGGACCCCCTCCTTGCTTTGGCCACGCCCACTCTTAAAGGGGCCGCGGGGACGAGCACCCCTGGCCCCCCCCCCAAAGCCACGGAGGCTGCAGAGCCAATGAGCGTTTATTGATTGCCTGGGGCTGCCCTAGAGGTGGGGGGCCGGGGCCGCTGTGGGGCTGGGAGCTGCCGTGGGGCTGGTGGTTCCTATGGGGCTGGTGGCCCCTATGGGGCTGGTGGTCCCTATGGGGCTGCTGGCCCCTGTGGGGCTGGTAGCCCCTGTGTTCCGGTCCCTCTCCTCCCATAGGGTGAGGCCGTCGCAGGTGCAGACCCGCTTGGGGTTCTGGAAGAGCCCGGCTGCCCGGGCCACGACACCGCAGGCCAGCCTGGGGGGGGGGGGGCAATGGGGGTCACGGGAGGGGAGGGCGTGAGCAGCCCCCCCGGACCCCAAACCCCCCCCCAAGGCACTTACCCCGGCCCCGAGTTCCCTGTCACCAGGGAGAGGGGGTGGGAGCCTCGGCCCAGATCATCCTCACCCGCATCCACCACCACCGAGCGCCCGATGATGTCCCAGACCTGGCAGGACCCCCCATGGCTGTGGGGATGGGGCTGGAACCCTCTGCACAGCCGTGGGCACAGCCCAACGCCCCCCCACAGACCCCACACACAGCTGTGGGGCACAGACAACACCCCCCCCACAGACCCCCCCCCACAGCCATGGGGAGCAGTCAGGACCCCCCCACAGCCATAGAACTGGGGTGAGATTCTCCCCACAGCCATGGGGAGCAGTCAGAACCCCCCCACAGCCATAGAACTGGGGTCAGACCCCCCCCACAGCCATGGGGTGCAGTCTGTATCCCCACCATGGCCGTGGGTCCCATCCTCACCTTCAGACGTGAATCCTCCATACGGAAGCTGGCTCTGCCCTCAACATCAGCCCAGATGTTCCCCAGGTCCCCGACGTGCTGCAATGGGGCCAGGAGCAGTGTTATGGGGGGGGCTCAGGGGGTGCCCAGGAGCCCCCCACAACCCCCCGGCCGCCGGCTCACCCGGTGCTGGTCCTGGGGTCCCCCGTGGTGCTCCCCATCGGGGTTAAAGTGCCCCCCACAGCTGCAAGGACATGGGGTGAGCCCCGGGTGCCATCACCCCCCACACCGGGGGGGGGGGGTCCCGTGTGCCCCCCAACCGCTCCCGTACCTATCACAGGGCTGCGAGAGGTCCCCGAACTCATGGACGTGGAGCCCGTGGGGGCCCGGGGGGAGCCCCGCGATGGCTCCATCCACCAGGCACCGGTTGGGGGAGACCTGCAGGAACCGGACCAGCCCCCGCACGGCACCGGGACCGGAGAGCGCGGCCACGGCCGCTCCCAAGCTCGCTATGGGGGGGGGGGGGGGCATCAGCACCAAACCCCCCCCCCCTCCGTGTCCTATCCCCCCCCAAGCCCCGGACCCGCACTCACCGCTCTCGGACCCCCCCATTCCCTTCAGCACCGCTCGGAGCCCCGAGCGCTCCAGGAGCTCCCGCACCCGCTCCGCGGACACCGACGTCTCCACCAGCACCGACTGAGCCTCCGGCCGCAGCTCCAGGAGCCGCACTCCTGGGGGGGGGCACCGGGTAACGGGGGGGGCACCGGGTAACGGGGGGGGCACCGGTAACGGGGGGGGCACCGGTAACGGGGGGGGCACCGGTAACGGGGGGGGGGGATCGGGGATGGAGCCGCACTCCTGGGGGGGGGCACCGGGTAACGGGGGGGGCACCGGTAACGGGGGGGGGATCGGGGATGGAGCCGCACTCCTGGGGGGGGTACCGGTAACGGGGGGGGCAACGGGTAACGGGGGGGGGGCACCGGTAACGGGGGGGCACCGGGTAACAGGGGGGGGGGGGGGGGATCGGGGATGGAGCCGCACTCCTGGGGGGGGGCACCGGGTAACGGGGGAGGCACCGGGTAACGGGGGGGGCACCGGGTAACAGGGGGGGGGGATCGGGGATGGAGCCGCACTCCTGGGGGGGGGCACCGGTAACGGGGGAGGCAACGGGTGATGGGGGGGGGGGTTGGAATGGAGCCGTACTCCTGGGGGGGGGCACCGGGTAACGGGGGGGGGGGAACCGGGGATGGAGCCGCACTGGGAGGGGGGGACCGGGACTCACCGGGGGCTCCGTCCAGCGCTGCCCTCACGGCGTCCGCGCAGCTCTGGCACCGCATCTGCACCGCGAACTCCAACTGCGGGACGGGACAGCGGCCGTGAGGGGTCCGGGAGCACCGGAGCTGTGGTAACCGGGATCTGAACCCCTTAAACTGCGGTAACAGGAGATCTGAACCCCTTAAACTGCTGTAACCGGGATCTGAACCCCTTAAACTGCTGTAACCGGGATCTGAACCCACTAAACTGCTGTAACCGGGATCTGAACCCCTTAAACTGCTGTAACCGGGATCTGAACCCCTTAAACTGTGGTAACCGGGATCTGAACCCACTAAACTGCTGTAACCGGGATCTGAACCCCTTAAACTGCTGTAACCGGAGATCTGAACCCCTTAAACTGCTGTAACCGGGATCTGAACCCCTTAAACTGCTGTTACCGGAGATCTGAACCCCTTAAACTGCTGTAACCGGGATCTGAACCCCTTAAACTGCTGTAACCGGGATCTGAACCCATTAAACTGCTGTAACCGGGATCTGAACCCATTAAACTGCTGTAACCGGAGATCTGAACCCCTTAAACTGTGGTAACCGGAGATCTGAACCCCTTAAACTGCGGTAACCGGGATCTGAACCCCTTAAACTGCTGTAACCGGGATCTGAACCCCTTAAACTGCTGTAACCGGGATCTGAACCCATTAAACTGCTGTAACCGGAGATCTGAACCCCTTAAACTGCTGTAACCGGAGATCTGAACCCCTTAAACTGCTGTAACCGGGATCTGAACCCCTTAAACTGCTGTAACCGGGATCTGAACCCCTTAAACTGCTGTAACCGGGATCTGAACCCATTAAACTGCTGTAACCGGGATCTGAACCCATTAAACTGCGGTAACCGGGATCTGAACCCCTTAAACTGCTGTAACCGGAGATCTGAACCCCTTAAACTGCTGTAACCGGGATCTGAACCCATTAAACTGCTGTAACCGGGATCTGAACCCATTAAACTGCTGTAACCGGAGATCTGAACCCCTTAAACTGCTGTAACCGGGATCTGAACCCCTTAAACTGCTGTAACCGGGATCTGAACCCCTTAAACTGCGGTAACCGGGGTCTGAACCCCTTAAACTGCTGTAACCGGAGATCTGAACCCCTTAAACTGCTGTAACCAGGATCTGAACCCCTTAAACTGCTGTAACCGGAGATCTGAACCCCTTAAACTGCTGTAACCAGGATCTGAACCCATTAAACTGCTGTAACCAGGATCTGAACCCCTTAAACTGCTGTAACCGGAGATCTGAACCCATTAAACTGCTGTAACCGGGATCTGAACCCCTTAAACTGCGGTAACCGGGATCTGAACCCCTTAAACTGCTGTAACCGGGATCTGAACCCATTAAACTGCTGTAACCGGGATCTGAACCCACTAAACTGCTGTAACCGGGATCTGAACCCATTAAACTGCTGTAACCGGGATCTGAACCCCTTAAACTGCTGTAACCGGAGATCTGAACCCCTTAAACTGCTGTAACCGGGATCTGAACCCATTAAACTGCTGTAACCGGGATCTGAACCCCTTAAACTGCGGTAACCGGGATCTGAACCCCTTAAACTGCGGTAACCGGGATCTGAACCCCTTAAACTGCTGTAACCGGAGATCTGAACCCCTTAAACTGCTGTAACCGGGATCTGAACCCCTTAAACTGCTGTAACCGGGATCTGAACCCCTTAAACTGCTGTAACCGGGATCTGAACCCCTTAAACTGCGGTAACCGGGCTTTGCACCTCCAAAACTGCCCTAAAAGGGGCTCTGCACCCCTAAAACTACTGTGCAAGGAGTCCTGCACCCCCAAAACTTCTGTAACCGGAGCTCAGCACCCCCAAAACTGCTGCGCAAGAGGCTCCGCACCCCAATGCTCCCGTAACGGGGTCTCCGCACCCCCCATCCCCCATCCCCGGCCACTGCTCCCCCAAACCGGGGTCCCTGCCCCCATCCCCGCCCCCCCCGGCCCGGTCTGACCCTGCAGCTGCTTCCGTTCGCTCCCGGTTCCGCCATGGCCGCGGACTCTGCACCCGGAACCACTATCGGGGCCGCTGGAGCGCCCGGACCCCTATGGCGGCGGACCGGAAGTGGAGTCACGGACAGGGGGAGGGGTTTGTCGGTAGCACCACCTCCGGCGTGCTGTCGCTATGGCAACGCCGCGGGAGGGGGCGGGGCCTTACCGAGCACCGGGGGGGGGTTGGGGGTCACCGGGAGGGGGTTTGGGGGTCCCGGAGGGGGGGGGACGACACACGGACACAGGGGTCCCCATAGGGGGGTGCGGAGCCCCCGGTTCCCCCCCCCGGGACCGTGGAGCACGGGGGGGGGGTGGGTTCCAGCACCCCCAAACCAGGCACAACTGCTGCAAAAAATACGTTTATTCACCCCAAAACGAGCGTGACAATGGGGGGGGGGTCAGAGCTGAACGGGGGCACAGCAGCTCCTGGAGGGACAGGGATCCCCCCCCCTTTGTCCTTGTAGGGGATGAAGGACCCCCCCTCATAGCAAACAGGGGGACCCCCTTCTTGTAGGGAGTGGGGATCCCCCCTCATAGCTAAAAAGGGGAGCCCCATGTTATAGGGAATTGAGACCCCTTCTGGCTGGGAATGGGGGGACCTTCACGACAGCAAATGGGGAGAAAGGGGACCCCCCTCTTTGTCCTTGAATGGGGGGGACACCCCTCACTGCAGACAGGGGAACCCCCATCCTTGCAAAGCATGGGGACACCCCTCACATTGAAAGGAGGGGGGCACCCCTCTCCTAGCAGGGGCTGGAGACCTCCCCATGCAGGGGCTGCCCCCCACTCCCACGTACCCCAAAACCAAAGGGCAACACAGAGCCAGGGTCAGGTGTCCCCCAAAGGGACAGAGCCCCCCCCAGAGGTTCAAGGCCCCCCCAGATGGACAGAGCCCCCCCCAAAGGGACAAATCCCCCCCAGATCTCATGGACGGGGGGGGTCTCATCCGAGCCCATCCTTGACCTGCTGCACGATCCGCGCCCGCACGGCCCTGGCCTCACTGGAGATGTGCCCTGGTGGTGCCGGCACCGGCGGCTCGGGTTCGGTGGCTTCGGTGGTGCCGCCGCCGTCGGGCAGCTCCAGGGGCATGCGCCGGCGCAGGGCAATGTTGTGCAGGATGCAACAGGCCAGGAAGATCTGGCAAACCTTTTGGGGTGCGTATTGCAGGCACCCCCTGCCCTTGTCCAGGCAGCCGAAGCGCAGCCGCAGCAGTGCCAGCGTCCGGCGCAGCGCGGACAGGGCCTGGTGGTGCAGGGTGTTGTACCGCTCCTCGGCCGCGCCGCGCGGAGCCGCGATCGGGGTCATCAGCCATGGTTTCAATGGGTAGCTCCGGTCACCTGTGGGGGGACATGGGGGTCAGGGGGGTGCATCCATAGGTGGTGATCCTGCCCCTCTGCTCTGCTCTTGGACCCCACTTGGAGCATTGTGTGCGGTTGTGGTGTCCTCAGCATAAATAGGACATGGAATGGTTGGAACAAGTCCAGAGGAGGCCATGAGGATGCTCAGGGGCTGGAGCAGCTCCTGTATGGGGACAGGCTGAGAACATTGGGGCTGCTCAGCCTGGAGAAGAGAAGCTGCATGGAGACCTCATAGAAGCTTTCCAGTATCTGAAAGGGGCCTATAGGGATGCTGGTGAAGGAGTCTCCATTAGGGACTGTAGTGATAGGACAAGGGGTAACGGGTTCAAACTTAAACCAACAAAGGTTTAGATTGGATCTAAGGAAGGAATTCTTCACTGTGAGGGTGCTGAGGTGCTGGAATGGGTTGCCCAGGGAGGTTGTGAATGCTCCATCCCTGGCAGTGTTCAAGGCCAGGTTGGATGAAGCCTTGGGTGCCATGGTTTAGTGTGGGGTCTCCCTGCCCATGGCAAGGGGTTGGAACTGGGTGATCTTAAGGCCCTTTCCAACCCTAACCATTCTATGGGGGCTGTGGGGCATCCATGTACCCACTGGGGTCTGGGGGTTGCACCCCTGAGACCCCCCCCAGGTCATGCATAGACACTTAGGTCCCAATTGAGAGAGAAACCCCCTGGTGGTCCCCAGACCCATAGGGCTCCCCCAAACTTAGGGGTCTTCCCTAGACCTTCAAATCACCCCCAGACCCCAAATCCTCACCCAGCAGCCAGGCTCCATCAGGCCGAGCCCCCTCCAACAACCGAGCCAAGGCCGAGTTCTCCAGCACGGCAGCATTGGGGCACGACCCGGGGAACTTGGCCACGACGTTGGTGATGGTGCCGGTGCCGTCGCACACCACCTGCATGTTCATGGAGTGGTAGTTGCCGGCGTTGCGGTAAGCGGGCTCGTTCTCGGACGGCGCCCGCAGCGCCACGTGCATGCTGCCCACGAGGCCCAGCACGCCGGGGAAGGCTCCGGTAGCGGCAGCGGCGCGCACCGGCGTCGGGAAGGTGATGAACCGCGCCGCCCGGCGCTGCAGGGCCTCGAGGAACTGCGCCAAGCAGTTGGACATGGCCGACTGGCTGATGCCGGTGCTGTCCCGCGTGGCCGTCTGGAAGGAGCCGGACGCCAGGAAGGTGAGGGCGGACGTCACCTTGACGGCTACCGGTAACGCGTGGCTGCGGCCGGTCAGGCTCTCCAGGTCGGCGCCCAGCTCCCGGCACAGCCCGGCGATCGCGGCCTTGTCGAGCCGGTAACGCCGCAGCACCTGCTCCTCGCTCAGGTCCAGGAAGGAGCAGCGCGCCCGGTACACG
Organism: Melopsittacus undulatus; assembly: GCF_012275295.1. Classification (NCBI taxonomy): domain Eukaryota; kingdom Metazoa; phylum Chordata; class Aves; order Psittaciformes; family Psittaculidae; genus Melopsittacus; species Melopsittacus undulatus. The sequence goes on along the minus strand of NC_047548.1, from coordinate 288,086 downwards.
CGGTGCTCGGGGTAGAACCGGCGGCGACGGCCCCGTTTGCGGCGGGGGGATGGGACCGGAGCGGGACCCCCAACGGGACCGGATGGGGCCGCGTCCCCTGCACCGGAGCTGCGGTCCCGAACACGGCGGAGCAGCAGCACCGAGTCCGACATGGCAGGGGGCGGGGCCAAGACGGGGGGGCGGGGCCAAGACGGGAGGGGCGTGGTCGCCGCGAGAGGGGCGTGGCCAATACCGGAGGGGCGTGGCCAAAGTACGCAAGGGAAATAGTGCTGTGGAGAGTGGAAATAAGGGGCGGGGCTATGGAAAGAGGCGTGGCTACAGGGAAAGGGGCGGGGCTAGTTGGGGCGGGGCCTATAGGAGAGGAAGGGAAAGGGGGCGGGGTTTGGTGGGGCGGGGCCTATCGGTGAGGAAGGGGAAAGGGGCGGGCCTTAGTGGGGGCGGGGCCTATCGGAGCGGAAAAGAAAGGGGCGGGGCAATTTCCGGTCGGTGTCGGTCCCGTCCCCGTCGCGCCCCGGGTTCCGGTACGGGCGGAAGCTCCCGGTGAGCCCCGCGCGTCCCCGCTGCCTGCGCGCTCCGCCCGGTTCCGGTTCCTGCTCCGGTTCCGGTTCCGGTCCCGCTGACCCCGCTCCTCAGCGGCGGCCGCTCAGACCCCGCCGGGCTCCGCAGCAATGCCAGGCCACAGCCCCGCCCCCCAGCCGCGATTGGCCACCTCTACCGTCACGTGCTCCGAAAAGCCCCGCCTCCACCGCAGCGGGACACGCGATTGGCAGGCCGGGAGGGCAGGCGCGCACCGATAGTGACGTCACCCTCAGCGGCGCCTCCACCAATCGTTTGGCTCTATGCGCACCGTCTCCGCCAATCAGCGCGCGAGGTGGGTGGGGCGAGGAGCGAAGGCGGAGCTGAGGTAGTCGCCATTTTTGTCGCCGTCACCGACCCGGTGAGAGGGAGTTTGGGGCCCGGTGAGAACCGTGACGGGAGCGGGGGCGGGGCAGAGGTTTTGGGGCGGTTTAGGTGAATTTTGGGGCGTTTTAAATGGATTTTTTTGCGTTTTAGAGGGGTTTGTGGTGTTTTAGGTGGATTTTGGGGTGTTTAGGAGGATTTTGTGGCGTTTTAGGTGGATTTTGGGGTGTTTAGGAGGATTTTGTGGCGTTTTAGGTGGATTTTGGGGTGTTTAGGAGGATTTTGTGGTGTTTTAGGTGGATTTTGGGGTGTTTAGGAGGATTTTGGGGTGTTTAGGAGGATTTCGTGGTGTTTTAGATGGCTTTTGTGGTGTTTAGGAGGATTTTGTGGTGTTTAGGAGGATTTTGTGGTGTTTTAGGAGGATTTTGGGGTGTTAGGAGGATTTTGGGGCGTTTTAAGTGGATTTTGGGGTGTTTTGAGTGGACTTTGTGGTGTTTTAGGAGGATTTGGGGTGTTTAAAGTGGATTTTGGGGTATTTAGGAGGATTTTGGGGTGTTTTAGGTGGATTTTACGTTGTTTAGGAGGATTTTGGGGCACTTTAGATGGATTTTGGGGCGTTTTAGGTGGATTTTGGGGCGTTTTAGATGGATTTTGGGGTGTTTTAGAAGGATATTGGTCTGTTTTAGGTGGATTTGGGGGTGTTTATGAGAATTTCGGGGTGTTTTAGGTGGATTCTGGCTTGTTTTAGGGGGGTTTTGGGGCACAAAACCCAAAACAAAAACCCAAACACAAAACCCTGGCACACCCCAGCACTGACCAGTGCCCCCCGCTGTTCGCAGGCTGTTCGAGATGGTGAAGCTGTTCATCGGGAACCTGCCGCGGGAGGCGACGGAGCAGGAGATCCGCTCCCTGTTCGAGCAGTACGGGAAGGTGCTGGAGTGCGACATCATCAAGAACTACGGCTTCGTGCACATCGAGGACAAGACGGCGGCCGAGGACGCCATCCGCAACCTGCACCACCACAAACTGCACGGCGTCTGCATCAACGTGGAGGCCAGCAAGAACAAGAGCAAGGCCTCCACCAAGCTGCACGTGGGCAACATCAGCCCTGCCTGCACCAACCTGGAGCTGCGGGCCAAGTTCGAGGAGTACGGCCCCGTCATCGAGTGCGACATCGTCAAGGATTACGCCTTCGTGCACATGGAGCGGGCGGAGGACGCGGTGGAGGCCATCCGCGGGCTGGACAACACCGAGTTCCAAGGTGATCCAGGGCTGGGCTGAGCCCATTGGGTGCGGGGGGAACGCTCGCTCCGGTGCCGATCCGGTAGCGGTTTCCATGGACACGGAGCCGCATCCGCGCCATGCTCCCCGGTGGCTTCTCGTGTGCGGTGCCTGGTGCCATGAAGGGGAATGCGGCTCCAGGCGGGTGAGCGTCCGGTGCGTGGCTGCGGAGGGCGCCATGACCTGGCCCCGGTGTTCGGTGCTCCCCGGGGCTCGGTAACGCTGAGTTTGGTATGGAAATGAGGAGATTTGTCCTCAAAAGGGCAGGGTCGGCAGCAGCTCCATGCCCAGGCCCTCGTGGTGCTGCCAGGACCTGCACGGTTGGTTGTGCTGCCAACAGGCTGGAATGTGGGGCTGGAGAAAGGGGAATAGAGGGAAAACCGGAGCCAGGCAAGTGCAGCCAGGTGCTGGTGCTGGGCTGGCGGAGCCCAGCGGTGCTGTACTGGTGCATCCCATGTCCGGGTGCTGCCACAGCAGCTCCTGGTGGTGTCTGCAACCGCGATGATCCCTGGATGTGGTTCTCTCCCTGCCCACAGCGGTGCTGGGATCCCAGGGCACGGTGCCGGCCGGTGCCGGCCGCACTGCCGGTGCTGGGGTTAACGGGAGCCTCTCGCGTCTCTCTCCTCAAGGCAAGCGGATGCGCGTGCAGTTGTCCACCAGCCGGCTGCGGACGGCGCCCGGGATGGGAGACAAGAGCGGCTGCTACCGCTGCGGGAAGGAAGGGCACTGGTCTAAGGAGTGCCCGGTAGATCGCCCGGGGCAAGTGGCGGACTTTGCCGAGGCCTATAACGAGCAGTACGGAGCCGTGCGCACTCCCTACACCGCGGGCTATGGGGAGACCGTGTATTACGATGAGGCGTACGGCGGGATGGCCGACTACTACAAGCGCTACCGCGTCCGCTCCTACGCCACGGCCTCTGCGTACGACGCCTACGCGGAGCAGACCATGGCCCAGTACTCCCAGTACGCCCAGTACTCCCAGGTCCAGTCCTCGGCCATGGCCGCCACCACAGCCATGGCCAGTCGCATCCCCACCACCTTAGACGCGTACGATAGAGCTCTGCTGCCGACCCCGAGCGCGGCGGCTGCCGTTGCCGCTGCTGCCGCCACCGCCGCGGCGGCGGCCGCCTCCTCCACCTATTACACCCGGGATAGAAGCCCCCTGCGCCGCACGGCCGCCGCGGCCACCACCGTCGGAGAGGCCTACACGTACGAGCGTGGGCAGCTGTCGCCGGTCTCCTCGGTGGCCCGGGCCTCCCTCTACGACCTGCAGCGGTTCGAGCGGGACCCGTACGGGGAGCGAGCGCGGTACTCTGCCTTTTGAGCCATAGGTGAGCGCCGCCAGCGCCCCGGTGCTACCGACGGCAGAGCTCCGCTCCCATGGCGTTCACCGGGGATCCCGGGCACCGGTTGTGCCGGTCTGGTAGTGCAGGTGCTGGTGGGTAACGGCTCTTCCCCCGGCAGGAGGCACAGCCGCGGTGGAGCACCGCGGAGCATTGGGGATGCGCCACAGCCGCCGGACCCCCCCCCCGGGACACCACCGCGTCAGGTCAGACGTGCCCCGGGCCTCCGCCGCCGTCACCGCCGCCGCCGCGCTCCCTGTCCCGTCACCGGTGCCGCGGGGGGGGCAGAACGCGGACCCCCCCCCCTTCCTCTCGCACCGTCGCCGCCGTCACCGCCGCGTCTCCGGCCCTTCCGCCCCCAGCCCCCCGGTGGCCCCGGGCCCCCTCTCACCTCTCTGCTCTCTTCCAGGTCCAGCGGCCTCGGACGGAGCCCGTGAGCCCCCTTTTTGTACGGAGCTTCCCCCTCACCCCCCATGGGGCTTCGTTGCCCCTTCCCTGTGGATTGGGACCCCCCCACACCCCCCGTTCCCTGCAGGGGGGTCCCCCCTCTCCCTTTTCCCCCCATTTTCCAGCAAAATAAAGGTTTTCACTGAGCCTCTTTGTCCCTTTCGTCCTTTCGGGGGGGTCAGCTCAGGACAAGCCTCAGGCTGGGCCCCCCCTCCATGCGGAACCATCGCGTCCGGTCCCGGTGTCCGCTCGGCCTCGTTTCGGTGTCGGACCTTTTCTCTGTGTTTTGTTTCCGCCCGGACTCTCATTGGCAGCCAGGCTCCTGCGTCGTGACGTCACTTCCGGCGCGGCGCCGTCTCCTCAGCGACCATGGCGCTGAACGCGGGTGCGGGCGGCGGCGAACGAGGCTCCCCCCCTCCCCCCCCCCCGACCTTCCGGTTACCGGTTCCCCCCCCCGACCCTCCCGTTACCGGTTACACCCACCGGGACCCTCTCGTTACCGGTTCCCCCCCCCCCCGTTGTCTCCGGTAACCGTTTCCCCCTCCGTTGTCTCCGGTAACCGGTTCCCCCCCCCCGTTGTCTCCGGTAACCGGTTCCCCCCCTCCGTTGTCTCCGGTAACCGGTTTCCTCCCGTTGTCTCCGGTAACCGGTTCCCCCCCTCCGTTGTCTCCGGTAACCGGTTCTCTCCCGTTGTCCCCGGTAACCGGTTCCCTCCCGTTGTCTCCGGTAACCGGTTCCCCCCCTCCTTTGTCTCCGGTAACCGGTTCCCTCCCGTTGTCTCCGGTAACCGGTTCCCTCCCGTTGTCTCCGGTAACCGGTTCCCCCCCGTTGTCTCCAGTAACCGGTTCCCCCCCCCCGTTGTCTCCGGTAACCGGTTCCCTCCCGTTGTCTCCGGTAACCGGTTCCCCCCCGGTGTCCGTGTCCCGCAGGTGCGGAGCCGGCCCCGGCCGCGGCGGAGCTGGAGGCCCGACGGGAGCGGCAGGAGTGGGTCAGCCGCGCTATGGGGCAGCTGCTGCTGCGGGGCTACCGGATGCTCGGCCGGTGCTGCCCCCACTGCGGGGTGCGGTATGGGGTGAACGGGGGGGGCAGGGTTATGGGGTGGGAACCGAGCCTGGGGGGATGGGCTCAGGGTGTGGGGATGGGTTCGGGGCTGTGGGGATGGGTTTGGGGCTGTGGGGATGGGTTTGGGGTTACGGGGATGGGTTTGGGGCTATGGGGATGGGTTTGGGGTTACGGGGATGGGTTTGGGGCTATGGGGATGGGTTTGGGGCTATGGGGATGGGTTTGGGGCTGTGGGGATGGGGTTGGGGCTATGGGGATGGGTTTGGGGCTGTGGGGATGGGTTTGGGGCTGTGGGGATGGGGTTGGGGTTATGGGGATGGGTTTGGGGTTATGGGGATGGGTTTGGGGCTGTGGGGATGGGGTTGGGGCTGTGGGGATGGGTTTGGGGCTGTGGGGATGGGGTTGGGGTTATGGGGATGGGTTTGGGGTTACGGGGATGGGTTTGGGGCTATGGGGATGGGTTTGGGGCTGTGGGGATGGGGTTGGGGTTACGGGGATGGGTTTGGGGCTGTGGGGATGGGGTTGGGGCTGTGGGGATGGGTTTGGGGTTACGGGGATGGGTTTGGGGCTGTGGGGATGGGTTTGGGGTTATGGGGATGGGTTTGGGGCTGTGGGGATTGGTTTGGGGCTGTGGGGATGGGTTTGGGGCTATGGGGATGGGTTTGGGGTTATGGGGATGGGTTTGGGGCTGTGGGGATGGGTTTGGGGCTGTGGGGATGGGTTTGGGGCTGTGGGGATGGGTTTGGGGCTATGGGGATGGGTTTGGGGTTATGGGGATGGATTTGGGGCTGTGGGGATGGGCTTGGGGTTACGGGGATGGGTTTGGGTCTGTGGGGCTGGGTCCATGGTTATGGGGCTGCCGACGCTGTCCTGACTCCCTCCCCCCGCCCTGTGCCCCCCTTGCACCCCCCAGACCATCCTGCTGCAGGACAAGGACCAGAAGCTTCACTGTGTGACCTGCCAGGACCTGGACTGCGACGGCAGCTCCGGTGGGGCTGGGAATGGGGCTGGGAATGGGGCTGGGAATGGGGCTGAGGGGAGGAGGGATGGGAATGGGAGGCTGGGAATGGGGGGATTGGGGTGTGGGAATGAACATGGGCTGGGAATGGGGCTGAGGGGGGGAGGGATGGGAATGGGGGGATCGGGGTGCTGGGAATAGGTGTGTGGATGGAGCTGGGATTGGACATGGGATGAGAATGGGGCTGATGGGGATAGGGATGGGAATGGGAGACTGGGAATGGGGGGATTGGGGTGCTGGGAATGAGGCTGATGGGGATGGGAGGCTGAGAAAGGGGAGGTTTGGGAGCTGAGGCCGGAGCTGCAGAACAGGGCTGGGAATGGGATTGGGATGCTGGGAATGGGATTGGGATGCTGGGAATGGGATTGGGATGCTGGGAATGGGATTGGGATGCTGGGAATGCTCCGTTGGGAACAGGATCCTTTGTCCCAGTTTGAGTGTGATGGGAATGGTGCTGAGCACAAGTCCGTTATAGGGGGGGGGGGTCCTCACCTTCCCTCCCTCCCGCAGCACCGGAGCCCTCAGCCGCCTCCCCCCCGCGCCCCCCGGCTCCCCCCCGGCCCGAGCACTGCGAGGGGGCTGCAGCCGGGTTACGGGGAGCCCCCCCCGGCCCCCCCGAGGCTGTGGCATTGGCACATGCGGCTGTACTGGACAAACTGGGCTGGGCCGCACGGGAGCTGCCCCGAACCACATCCACCGAGGCCAGCACCCAGCTCTGTGCACTGGTGCGGGCCTGTGCCGAGGCACTGGGGGGGCTGCGGGCGCTCGGCCCCCCCGCCGGCCCCCCATAAACACTGAGCACTGAGGCTGACATGAGTCTGTTAATGGGGGGGTATGGGGGTGAATGGAGGGCACGGAGGGGGTTCTATAATGCTGGAAGGGGAATGTATGGCCTGGGGGGGTGTCCTATATGGGAAGTGATTGCATCTATAGTCGGGGGGGGGTGAATATAGAGCCCAGAGCAGGGAGATATGGCCCATGGGGGCAGGTATATGATGGGGGGGGGGGGGTATATGATGGGGGGGATGTATGATGGGAGTGGGATATATGATGGGGGGGATATATGATGGGGGGGAGGGATATATGATGGGGGGGTATATGATTGGGGGGGATATGATGGGGGGGATATGATGGGGGCGAGGAATATATGGTGGAGGGGTATATGATAGGGGGATATATAATGGGGAGCGCCTATGTGTACAGCAGTTACATACAGTGCCCAATGGGGCAGTATGGGCCGGGGGGGGGCGGGTCTATGGCCCTGGGGGGGGTGTGGGGGGGGAAGCTCCTCCCCCCCTGCCCCGGTTCAGTTTCCTGCCGGGCGGGGCTCGGCCGCACCCATCGCGGGGGGGTTGGGGGGGGTCGGTCCCGTTCGGTTGTACCGGAGCCGGTTCAGGGGGGGGGGGAGGGGGACCCGAACCGGGGGGGGGAGGGGGGACCCGGACCCCGGGGGGGGGAGGGGGGGTCATGGGGTCGGTGTGGAAGCGGCTGCAGCGCGCGGGGAAGTCTGCGGCTAAAGTGAAGTTTGTGGCCAACCTGGAGGAGCTGATGGTGGAGGGGGACAGGAGATGGTGAGAGACCCCTGACCCCCCCTGACCCCTGACCCCCGACCCCCACCCAACCCCCCACTGACACCCCCCAACCCCCCCTGGGCACCCCTAAACCCCAACCGGACACCAAACCCCCCAACGGGAACCCCAAACTCCCCTCGGAACCCCCAAACCCCCTCCGGACACCCCTGACACCCCCGGACCCCCCAACCGGACACCCACAACCCCCCACGGGAACCCCAAATCCCACCGGACACCCCTAAACCCCCCCCGGAACCCTCCAACCACCCCCGGGCACCCCCAACACCCCCGACCCCTCCCCCCGGAACCCCCAAATCCCCCCCGGACCCTAAACCCTCCCCCGGACCCCCCCAACCCCTCCCGGACCCCAATACTCCCCCCGACCCCCCCAAACCCCCCCCCGGAACCCCATAAACTCTTCCAAACCCCCCCCGGACCCCCCAAACCTTGCGGGACCTTCCAGAACTGCCCCCCCCATACCCCGGGGTACCCCCGACCCCCCCCCCGGTACCCCCAAACCCGAGGGATGTTCCACCCCTCCCCCCATCGGGTTTCCCCATTGGAGGGGGGTATTTTGGGGGGGGGTATTTTGGCTCCGCCCCCTCCTTCCCCTGCCCCTCCCCCCCCTCCCTCCCCCCCCCCTCCGCTTTCGTTTTGAGTTAAAAATGTCCATAAATGGGGCCGGGAAACGGCGGCTCCGGTGCTAAAAATAACCCCCCCCCTCCCCCCCCCAACGGGGGTATCCGGTTACCCCCCCCCCCCCCCCAGAGCACCCGCACCTGCCCCATGGGGGGGGGGGAAGGTTCGTGCCCCATAGGGTGCCCCCCCCCCCCCCGCCGTAGGGCGCGGCCCCATAGGCGCTGGAGCAACGTGGGGTGACTCATAGGGGGGGCAGGGCTATAGGGGGGTTGTGGGGTCTCTATAGGGCAATGGGGCTGTTATAGGGACTGGAGGGGGGCACAATATAGGGGCAGCTATGGGGCTGCAGGGGGTCAGTGAAGGGGTGCAATGAGCTTTATATAGGGGCAGCTATGGGGCTGCAGGGGGTCAGTGAAGGGGTGCAATGAGCTTTATACAGGGGCAGCTGTGGGGCTCCTATAGAGGTACAAGAAGGTCACTATATGGGGGTGCAGTGGGGTCTGTATAGGGACAACTATAGGGGTGCAAATGGGGCCAGTATTGGGGTGCAGTATAATGGTGCCATGGGGTCTCTATGGGGGCCACCATAGGGCTGCAAAGGGGTCACAATAGGGGTGCAGCTATAGGGGTGCAAAGGGGTCTCTATAGGGGCCACTATAGGGGCCGTTACGGAGCCATTACCGTTATCTATGGGGCGGCCCCACAGCCCCACCCCACACCCACGGGGCAGGAGGAGCCGCCCCACACCCTGCGGGGGGGGGGGATTGGGGGGTGCCCCATAGGACTTGGGGGTCCCCCCATCCCTGACCCCCCCCGCCCCCCCCCAGGCAGCCCGATAAGCTCACGGTGGTGTGGAGCAGGCGCAACCGGAGGGTCTGCTCCAAGGTGGGCTTCCATAGGGATCTATGGGGCTGGATGATCAGTGGGGCAGGGGCTTCCATAGGGATCTATGGGGCTGGATGATCAGTGGGGCGGGGGCTTCCATAGGGATCTATGGGGCTGGATGATCAGTGGGGTGGGGGCTTCCATAGGGATCTATGGGGCTGGATGATCAGTGGGGTGGGGGCTTCCATAGGGATTCATGGGGCTGGATGATCAGTGGGGTGGGGGCTTCCATAGGGATTCATGGGGCTGGATGATCAGTGGGGCGGGGGGAGGGGCTGTGATTGGGGTTCCTTGGGGGGGTCCATGGGGTGGGGGAATTTGTGGGTGTCTGAGGGTGGGGGTCCTTGGGGGGCCCTATGGGGGTCTGGGGGTTCTATGGGGTTCAGGGGGGTTTATGTGGGTTAAGGGGGGTCTATGGGGCGTTCAGGGGGGGTCTGTGGGTCCTCAGGGGGTCTATGGGGTATTCAGGGGGGTCTATGGGGGTTAAGGGGGGTCCATGGGTTTCTATGGGGTGTTCAGGGGTTTGGGGTGTGTGGGGCCGGGCTCTGACAGGGGGTGCAGCCCCACAGTTGGCAGCCGGGCATCGAGAACCCCTATCGGGGGCTGGTGGTGTGGGTGCTGCCCGAGAGCATCGAGGTGGTCGTGACCCTCTACCGGGTGCGTGCCCCCCCCGTGACCCCCGTCTGGGGTCCCCCCCCCGTGACCCCCCCTCTGGGGTCCCCCCCGTGTCCCCCCCCCCCTCACCGTGTGCCCCCCCCAGGACCCCCACGCCACCACCTATGATAAGAAGGAATGGAGTTTCCTCATTGAGAACGTGAGTCCCTATGGGGGGGACGCGGGGGGGGGGGGGGGGGGGGGTCCTTGGGGGCTCCCCTGAGGGATGGGGGGGGCCCATAATAGAGAAGGGACCCGTGGGGGGGGACTGGGGTCCTGCGGGAGATGGGGATCCCCTGGTGATGGGGTCTTGATGGGGGTCCTCTATTAGGGATCCTCTGGGGCACTTGGGGGTCCCATGGGAGATGGGGTCCTATTGGGGGTCCCTCATTGTGGGTCCTATTGGGGGTCCCCTGTTGGTGTCCAGGGGGTGATGGGGTCCTGTTGAGGGTCCCCCATTGGGGGTCACCTATTGGGGTCCCCTGTGTGATGGGGTCCTGTTGAGGGTCCCTCATTGCGGCTCATATTGGGGGTCCCCTGTTGGTGTCCAATGGGTGATGGGGTCCTGCTGGGGGTCCCCCATTGGGGGTCCCCTGTTGGGGTGCCCGGGGTGGTGGGGTGGGGTCCTATTGAGGGTCCCCCATTGTGGCTCCTATTGGTGTCCCCTGGGTGATGGGGTCCTATTGGGGTCCCCCATTGTGGCTCCCCCATTGCAGCTCCCATTGGGGTTCCCCGATAGGGGCTTCCCCATTGGCTCCCATTGGGGTCCCCATTGTGAGTCCCTATTGGCTCCCATTGGGGTCCCCATCGGCTCCCATTGGTGTCCCCATTGTGGGTCCCCTGTAGGGTCTCCCCCACTGTCTCCCATTGTGTCCCCATTGTCTCCCATTGTGTCCCCATTGTCTCCCATTGGGGTCCCCATTGTCTCCCATTGTGTCCCCATTGGCTCCCATTGGTGTCCCCATTGTGGGTCCCCTGTAGGGTCTCCCCCACTGTCTCCCATTGTGTCCCCATTGGCTCCCATTGTGTCCCCATTGGCTCCCATTGTGTCCCCATTGTCTCTCATTGGTGTCCCCATTGTCTCCCATTGTGTCCCCATCGTCTCCCATTGGGGTCCCCATTGTCTCCCATTGTGTCCCCATCGTCTCCCATTGTGTCCCCATTGTCTCCCATTGTGGGTCCCCATTGTCTCCCATGGTGTCCCCATTGTCTCCCATGGTGTCCCCATTGTCTCCCATTGTGTCCCCATTGTCTCCCATTGTGGTCCCCACTGTCTCTCATTGGTGTCCCCATTGTCTCCCATTGTGTCCCCATCGTCTCCCATTGTGTCCCCATTGTCTCCCATTGTGTCCCCACTGTCTCCCATTGTGTCCCCATTGTCTCCCATTGTGTCCCCACTGTCTCCCATTGTGTCCCCATCGTCTCCCATTGTGTCCCCATTGTCTCCCATTGTCTCCCATTGTGTCCCCACTGTCTCCCATTGTGTCCCCATTGTCTCCCATTGTGTCCCCATCGTCTCCCATTGTGTCCCCATTGTCTCCCATTGTGTCCCCACTGTCTCCCATTGTGTCCCCATCGTCTCCCATTGTGTCCCCATTGTCTCCCATTGTCTCCCATTGTGTCCCCACTGTCTCCCATTGTGTCCCCATCGTCTCCCATTGTGTCCCCATCGTCTCCCATTGTGTCCCCATTGTCTCCCATTGTCTCCCATTGTGTCCCCACTGTCTCCCATTGTGTCCCCATTGTCTCCCATTGTGTCCCCATTGTCTCCCATTGTGTCCCCACTGTCTCCCATTGTGTCCCCATTGGCTCCCATTGGTGTCCCCGTTGTCCCAGGAGCGCCGCGGCCGCCGCTCGGTGCTGGCGGAGGCTCCGTTGGACCTGGGCCGCTTGGGGGGGGCTGCGGCGGCCGCGGGGGGGGGTCCCCTGGCTCTGTCCCTGCCCCTGCGCCCCCGCTCCCGTCGGGTGGTAGCGGCCAGTCTGCGCCTGCGTGTGAGCGCCTGTGTCCTGCGGGAGGGGCACCCCACGTGAGCAGCACCGGGGGGGGGGGGATCGGGGGGGGGGGGGCATGGGGGGGGGGGTTTGGGGCATGCGCAGGTGGGGGTGATCCCAGGGGGTCTGGGGGATGTGAGGGACCCATTGGGGACATGGGGGGGGTGTTGGGGGTGTCGTGATGGGGATTTGGGGGTCAAAGGGGGGGTTGGGATGGGGGGGGGACACTGGGGTTAGGGGGGGGGGGTTGGTGTGGGGGAGGGGACCCATGGGTGCTGCAGAGGGTGGGAGTGGAGGGGGCATGTGGGATGAGGTGTGTGCCATGGGTGTCATGTGGGTGTCACGTGTGTGTCACATGTGTGTGCCATGGGTGTCATGTGGGTGTCACGTGTGTGCCGTGTGTGTCACATGTGTGTGCCATGGGTATAACATGTGTGCCATGGGTGTCCCGTGTGTGTCACATGTGTGTGCCATGTGTGTCACATGTGTGTGCCATGGGTGTCACGTGTGTGCCATGGGTGTCACATGTGTATGTCACATGCGTGTGCCATGTGTGTCACATGTGTGTGCCATGGGTGTCACGTGTGTGTGTCACATGTGTGTGCCATGTGTGTCACATGTGTGTGCCATGGGTGTCACGTGTGTGCCATGGGTGTCACATGTGTGTGTCACATGAGTGTCCCATGTATGTCCCAAGGGTGTGCCATGTGTGTCACGTGTGTCATGTGTCACGTGTGTCACGTGACTGTCCCATGTGTGTCCCACGTGCAGGGATGAGGACATGCAGAGTGTCGCCAGCCTCCTGAGCCGCCCTGGGGACGTGGCTGATCTGGGGGACTTCGAGAGTGACCCCGAGGAGGAGGAGGAGCCTCGAGGGGGGCCCCCCCCCGCCCCAGCCCCCCGAGGTGGCCACATCGCCCCCCCCCACCCCCATCACCCCCCTGTTGCCCCTCCATCACCCCCCCATCATCTCCCCATCACCTCCAATTGCCCCTCCGTCACCTCCCCATCCCCTCTCCATTACCCCCAACTGCCCCTCTCTCACCCCCATCACCTCCCCATCACCCCCCAATTGCCCCTCCATCTCCCCCCCATCACCCCCCCATTGCCCTCCTATCACCATTACCCCCCCACTGCTGGGGGGGTGCCCTGACCCCCCCCCCCCCCCATACCCCAGAGTCCCCCCGGGAGCTGCAGGCGCTGCCTGAGGAGGAGGAGGTGGAGGAAGAGCCCAAGGGTCCCCCCCCGGGCACAGGTGGGTTTTGGGGGCCGGGGGGGGGGGGATCAGGACTCTCAGCCCCCCCCCAAGTGTCCCTGACCTGGGTCTCCTGCAGGCCCCCCCATACAGGAGGGTGATTGTGGGGATCCCCCCACACTGGGGGTACAAAGGGACCCCCCCGGCCCTGGGGGTGAACAACCCCCACCCCAAGAGATGGAAGTGGTGAGTGGGGCTGGGGGGGTTGGGACTCCCATGGGGGGGAGGAAAGGGGGTCTGGGGTCACCTTGGGGGGATTGGGGTCCTCTATGGACTGGAGCAGGGGTTCAGTGACTGAGTGAATGGGGGGGGATCCCCTATGATCTGGGGGGGTCACCATTGCGGGGGGGTGTTGGGGAACCCATCCTTGCTGGGGGGTCCCATAGGGGCTGGGGTCACCCCACGCACCCATCCTTGCTGTGGGGGGGGGGTCCCATAGGGGCTGGGGTCACCCCACGCACCCATCCCTGCTGTGGGGGGGGGTCCCATAGGGGCTGGGGTCACCCCATGCACCCATCCTTGCTTTGGGGGGTTCCATGGGGCTGGGCTCGCTCCCATCCCTGCTGTGGGGGGGTTCCCATAGGGGTTGGGGTCACCCCATGCACCCATCCTTGCTTTGGAGGGGGGTCCCATAGGGGCTGGGGTCACCCCACGCACCCATCCCTGCTGTGGGGGGGGGTCCCATAGGGGCTGGGGTCACCCCATGCACCCATCCTTGCTTTGGGGGGTTCCATGGGGCTGGGCTCGCTCCCATCCCTGCTGTGGGGGGGTTCCCATAGGGGTTGGGGTCACCCCATGCACCCATCCTTGCTGTGGGGGGGGGTCCCATAGGGGCTGGGGTCACCCCCATCCCTGCTGTGTGGGGCTCCCATGGGGGTTGGGGTCACCCCATGCACCCATCCTTGCTGTGGGGGGGGGTCCCATAGGGGCTGGGGTCACCCCCATCCCTGCTGTGTGGGGCTCCCATGGGGGTTGGGGTCACCCCATGCACCCATCCTTGCTGTGGGGGGGGGGTCCCATAGGGGCTGGGGTCACCCCCATCCCTGCTGTGGAGGGGGGTCCCATAGGGGTTGGGGTCACCCCATGCACCCATCCTTGCTTTGGGGGGGGGGGTCCCATAAGGGGCTGGGGTCTCCCCATCCTTACTGGGGTGCTCCCATGGTGCTGTGGGGGGGTCCCTGCCCCCCTCTGACGCCCGCAGCCCCCCCCCGGGGGCAGCGCTCTGCTGCTGCGCTGGTGCCAGGCGGCCACGAGCGGGTACCGAGGGGTGAGAGTCACCAACTTCAGCACCTCCTGGCGCAGCGGCCTCGCGTTCTGTGCCCTGCTGCACCGGCACCGGCCGAGGCTCCTGTGAGCTGGGGGGGTATGGGGGGGGATATGGGGGGATATAGGGGGGTATGGGGGAGATATGGGGGTGTATGGGGTGTATGGGTGGGATATGGGGGGAATGGGGTGTATGGGGGGAATGGGGGGGATATGGGGGGGATATGGGGATATGGGGGGGATTTGTGTTTATGGGTATATGGGGGGGATATGGGCGGATATAGGGGGATATGAGGGTATGGGGGGGTATGGGGATATGGGGGAGATATGGGGGTGTATGGGGGCATATGGGTGGGATATGGGGATATGGGGGGAATGGGGTGTATGGGGGGAATGGGGGGGATATGGGGATATGGGGGGGATTTGTGTTTCTGGGTATATGGGGGGGATATGGGGGGATATAGGTGGGATATGGGGATAAGGGGGGGACATGGGAGGGTATGGGGGGGATATGGGTGGGATATGGGGATTTGGGGGGGGATATAGGGGGTATGGCAGGGATATGGGAGGGGGTGGGGGGTATATGAGGGGATAATTGGGGGATATGGGGGGATAATAGGCGGATATGGGAGGGATATGGGGGGATAATAGGGGGATATGGGGGGATATAGGGGGGGGATATGTAGGGGCATGGGGGTATATGGGGGGGGGGTCCAGAATGGGGCATCCTGGGGACCCCAGGATGGGATGGGGACATGGAGGGAGATGGGGAGGGGGTAACCCTGGGGGGACCCCAAAGGACCCAAGCTCCCCCATCCTCCCCCCACAGTGACTACGAGTCTCTGGATCCCCTCGACATCAGGGGCAACAACAAACTGGTGCGTTGGGGGGGGGGGGGGGGGGTTGGGGTGCGGGGGGGGGGTCCCCGGTACCGGGGTCCCCTCCATCCCCATTGTGTTCCCCCCCCCCCCCCCCAGGCCTTCGATGCCTTCTCTGCCCTGGGGGTGCCGCGGCTGTTGGACCCCTCGGATCTGGTGCTGCCGCCGGTGCCTGACCGCCTGGCGGTGATGACTTACCTGAGCCAGGTGCGGGCCCGGCTGCAGGACACCCCCCCTGGGGAGGGGGGGGCCCCCATGGGCACCCCCGGACACACAGCTCGGTGCCACTGAGGGGGAGCCCCCATTGACAGCCATGGAGCCACAGCCTGGTGATGGCCATAGGGAAACCCCATTGACAGCCCCAGACCCACAGCCTGGTGATGGCCATAGGGAAACCCCATTGACAGCCATGGAGCCACAGCCTGGTGATGGCCATAGGGAAACCCCATTGACAGCCATGGAGCCACAGCCTGGTGATGGCCATAGGGAAACCCCATTGACAGCCATGGAGCCACAGCCTGGTGATGGCCATAGGGAAACCCCATTGACAGCCATGGAGCCACAGCCTGGTGATGGCCATAGGGAAACCCCATTGACAGCCATGGAGCCACAGCCTGGTGATGGCCATAGGGAAACCCCATTGACAGCCCCAGACCCACAGCCTGATGCCCTTAAGGGGGAGCCCCCATTGACACCCCCAATCCCACAGCCTGGCAATGGCCATAGGGAAACCCCATTGACAGCCATGGAGCCACAGCCTGGTGATGGCCATAGGGAAACACCATTGACACCCTCAGTCCCACAGCCTGACTCCATTAAGGGGGAGCCCCCATTGACAGCCCTGGAGCCACAGCCTGGCAATGGCCAAGGGGAACCCCCATCAACACCCCCAAACCCACAGCCTGATGCCCTTAAGGGGGAGCCCCCATTGACACCCCCAATCCCACAGCCTGATGCCCTTAAGGGGGAACCCCCATTGACACCCCCAGTCCCACAGCCTGATGCCCTTAAGGGGGAACCCCCATTGGCACCCCCAGCCCCACAGCTTGACTCCCTTACAGGGGAACCCCCATTGACAGCCCCAGAGCCTGGCACTGACCAGGGGGGCCCCTCTCCTGTACCCCCAGACCCCCAGCTCATCACCCCCGAGGGGGTGCACCCCCCAGAACCCCATCTTGATTCTGTCGGGGGGGGAGCCCCATTGCCACCCTCAGACCCCCAGCTCAGCACCGCTGAGGGGGCCCCCCCATCAGACCCCCACCTTGGCTCCATTGATGGGGGTGCCCCAGGGCCCCCCCCCACCCCCCAACTCAGCATCACCGAGGAGGGGTCCCCCTCAGATGGTTCCATTGAGGGGGGGCCCTCCCAGACCCCCCCGGACCCCCCACTTGGCCCCGGCCATGGGGGACCCGCTCCGGACCCCAAGGACGCAGGTTCCGCCCCCCCCCCGCCGGTGCTGGTGCCCCCCCCACGGCTGCACCGCCCGGGGGGGGGAGGGAAGAGCCCCCCCCCCCCAGGAGCCCCCCCCGCGCCCCCCCCCCGCACCAAAAGCTTCTCCCATCTGCGGGATGCGGACCTGGTGAGGAGGCGGCGCCAGGAGCGGCGCGGGGACCCCCCCCGGGCCCCCCCCATGGTGAGACCCCCCCCCCCCGCGGACCCTCCTGGGGGGGCTGTTATTGTAGGGGATACCATAATCCCCCCCCCCCCGCAGTTACTGCCCCCCCCATGGGCTCCTGACCCCCCCCCCCCTCTCCTCAGGGTGATGGGGACACCGGGACCCCTCCCGCGGCCCCACCAGCCCGGCCCCAACCCGGTGAGTGGGGGGGAAACACGGGGGGGGGGGCACTGCCTCGTGCCCACCATGTCTTGACCCCCCCTTTTGTGTGTCACCCCCTGACCCCCCCTACAGAGACCCCAGCAGAGGAGGAGACACCGGTAAGGGGGGGACAGGGAGGGGGCAAGGGGGGGACGTGGGGTGGGATGGGGTGAGGGGACACCGGGTCCGTGTCCATGGGGATACCAGATCTGTGTCCATGGGGACAATGGGGACACCAGATCCGTGTCTATGGTGACAATGGGGATACCAGCTCTGTGCCCATGTGGACACCGGCTCCATGCCCGTGGGGACACTGGGTCCGTGTCCATGGGGATACCGGATCTGTGCCCATGGAGACAATGGGAACACCGGCTCCATGCCCATGTGGTCACCGGCTCCATGTCCATGTGGTCACCGGCTCCATGCCCATGGGGACACTGGGTCCATGTCCATGTGGACACCGGCTACATGTCCATGTGGACACTGGGTCCGTGTCCATGGGGATACCGGCTCCATGCCCATGGGGACACCGGGTCCGTGTCCATGTGGACACCGGCTACATGTCCATGTGGACACTGGGTCCGTGTCCATGGGGATACCGGATCTGTGCCCATGGAGACAATGGGAACACCGGCTCCATGCCCATGTGGTCACCGGCTCCATGTCCATGTGGTCACCGGCTCCATGTCTATGGGACAATGTGGTCACCGGCTCCATGTCCATGTGGTCACCGGCTCCATGTCCCCCCGGTGGCAGCGCCTGCGTGACACCAGCCAGTTCGTGGTGGCCGAGCTGGAGGCGCTGGAGCGGGAGCAGGAGCGCGTGGACAAGGTGGCCGTGAGCCTGGAGCGGGAGCTGCGCGGCCTCATGGAGTCGGGTATGGGGACATGGGGCTGACCCCCGGCAAGGGACATGGAGGGGGCACAGGCACCGGTGGGGGCTGCTGAGAGCGGTCCCGTGTCCCCCTCCTGTCCCCCTGTGTCCCCTTGTCCCCATCCCTCTGTATGTCCTGTCCCTACACACCCCATGTCCCCATTTATCCACA
Source organism: Melopsittacus undulatus (assembly GCF_012275295.1). Taxonomy (NCBI): domain Eukaryota; kingdom Metazoa; phylum Chordata; class Aves; order Psittaciformes; family Psittaculidae; genus Melopsittacus; species Melopsittacus undulatus. The sequence continues at coordinate 270,037 of NC_047548.1, read as the reverse complement.
TATCCCTCATGTCCCCATGTTCACCCATGTCCCCATATACCCGTGTCCTCCATGTCCCCTCATGACCCCCAATGTCTCCATATTCCCCATGTTCCCCATGTTCATTCATGTGCCCATGTCCATTCATGTCCCCATATCCCCGTGCTCATTTATGCCCCCTTATCCCTGTGTCCACTCATGTCCCCGTGTTCATTCATGTCCCTATGTCCCTCATGTCCCATGTTCATTCATCCCCCCTGTGTCCCCATGCTCCTTCATATCCCTATATTCCCCATGTCTCTTGTTCATTCATGTTCCCCATGTCCATTCACGTCCCCATGTCCATTCACGTCCCCATGTCCATTCACATCCCGGTGTCCGTTCACATCCCGTGTCCATTCCCACCCCATGTCCATTCCCACCCCATGTCCATTCCCACCCCATGTCCATTCCCACCCCATTTCCATTCCCACCCCATTTCCATTCCCACCCCATGTCCATTCCCATCCCCATGTCCATTCCCACCCCGTGTCCATTCCCACCCCATGTCCATTCCCACCCCGTGTCCATTCCCATCCCATGTCCATTCCCACCCCATGTGCATTCCCATCCCCGTGTCCATTCCCATCCCCGTGTCCATTCCCATCCCCATGTCCATTCCCATCCCGTGTCCATTCCCACCCCATGTCCATTCCCACCCCGTGTCCATTCCCATCCCCGTGTCCATTCCCACCCCATGTCCATTCCCATCCCCGTGTCCATTCCCACCCCATGTCCATTCCCATCCCGTGTCCATTCCCACCCCATGTCCATTCCCATCCCCATGTCCATTCCCACCCCATTTCCATTCCCACCCCATGTCCATTCCCATCCCCATGTCCATTCCCATCCCATGTCCATTCCCATCCCCGTGTCCATTCCCATCCCCATATCCATTCCCATCCCCATATCCATTCCCACCCCATGTCCATTCCCATCCCCATGTCCATTCCCACCCCATGTCCATTCCCATCCCCATGTCCATTCCCACCCCATTTCCATTCCCACCCCATGTCCATTCCCATCCCCATGTCCATTCCCATCCCATGTCCATTCCCATCCCCATGTCCATTCCCATCCCCATGTCCATTCCCACCCCATTTCCATTCCCACCCCATGTCCATTCCCATCCCCATGTCCATTCCCATCCCATGTCCATTCCCATCCCCGTGTCCATTCCCATCCCCATATCCATTCCCATCCCCGTGTCCATTCCCATCCCCGTGTCCATTCCCACCCCATGTCCATTCCCACCCCATGTCCATTCCCATCCCCATGTCCATTCCCATCCCCATATCCATTCCCATCCCATGTCCATTCCCACCCCATGTCCATTCCCACCCCATGTCCATTCCCACCCCATGCCCCCCCCGGTGCCCCCAGGCTCAGACCGGTGCCGTGAGGAGCAGCTCATCCAGGCCTGGTTCTCACTGGTGAACCACAAGAACTCTCTGCTGCGGCGCCAGGACCAGCTCCAGCTGCTGTGAGCGCACACGGGGGGGGGGGTCCTGGCCGGGCTGGGGGGGGCACAGCCCCGGGACCCCCCCGTGTGAGTGTGTGACCCCCCCAGGGCAGAGGAGCAGGACCTGGAGCGTCAGTTCGAGCTGCTGAGCAGGGAGCTGCGGGCGATGCTGGCAATGGAGGGTGGGCATGGGGGGGAATGGGGATGGGGGGGGCACATGGGGGGTATGGGGATGGGGGGGGCACATGGGGGGTATGGGGATGGGGGGGGCACATGGAGACGTGGGATGTGAGGGGGCATGGGGGGACATGGGGACATGGGGGGACAAGGGGGGTATGGGGACGGGGGGGCACATGGGGGTATGGGGACGGGGGGGCACAGGGATGTGGGATGTGAGGGGGTGCAGGGGGGAATGGGGGGACAAGGGGGGTATGGGGAGCTGTGGGGGGGCACATGGGGACGTGGGATGTGAGGGGGCACGTGGGGGGCATGGGGAAGGGGAGGCACATGGGGACGTGGGATGTGAGGGGGCGCAGGGGGGTATGGGGGGACAAGGGGGGTATGGGGAGCTGTGGGGGGGACACGGGGGACACGGAACCCCTGGGCTGGGGACACAGCAGGGCTGGGAACCCCCTGGTTTGGGTTTTGCCCCCCCCAGCCATGAGGAGCCCTCTGCTCTAGGGAGGGGCCAGTTTTGGGGTCCCCAAGGCAGGGGTACCCCATGCTGAACTCTGTGACCCCCAGCCTTGGGGCAACCTGGTTTTGGGCCCCCCCATTGCTTTGGGTCCTTCCTATTGCTTTGGGGCCCCCCCATTGCTTTGCCCCCCCCATTGCTTTGGGGCCCCATTGCTTTGTGCTTCCCCCATTGTTCCCCCCCCATTGTGCCCCCCAGAGGGTCTGAAGCCCCCAGCTCAGCGCCAGCGGGAGCAGCTGCTGCTGGATGAACTGGTGGCACTGGTGAACCGGAGGGATCAGCTCGTGCGGGACCTGGACTGGCGCGAGCGGACGTGAGAGGGGACCGGGGGGGGTCCCGGTGGGTCCGACCCCCCCCCCCAACCCCCCCTGACCCCTTCCCTGTATCCCCATAGGGCACAGGAGGAGGATGCTCGCCTGGAGCGAGGCCTGGACCAGCGGCGCCGCAGCCTGGCCCGCAGGGACACCTGCAGCATCACATGAGGGGGACCCCCCCCGGGTGACCCCCCCCCCCCACCGGGGTGACCCCCACCCCCCCCACCGGGGTGACCCCCACCCCCCCCCCCCCCCGGCAGCAATAAAGATTTGATGTGTGGATATGGATGGGGGCTATGGGCTGAGGCTATAGGGGACTGTTAAGGGATGGAGGCTATAGGATGGATGTAGTTGATGGGAGGCTATAGGAGATGGGGTCTATAGGGGAACTATAAGGGATGGGGCTACAAGGGATGGGGGTTATAGCAGATGGGAGCATAGGGAATGGGGGGCTATAGGGTATGGATTTATAAGGGATGGGGCTATAGGGGATGGGGCTTTATGGGGTGGGGGCTATATGGGGTGAGGACTATAAGGGATGCGGGGCTATAGGAGATGGGGCTATAGGGGATGAGGGCTCTAAGGTTCCATCTCTCCCACCCTTGCAGCTGAGGCTGAGGAGGCCAAAGGCTTTATTGGGGGGGGGGTATCCCCAACGTGGCCCCTCCCGGGGGGGCTCCAGTGTTACGGGGGGGGGACACGGGGGTTGTCACAGCTTTGGTTTCACAGTTAGTGGGGGGCAGGGGGAGGTGAGCGTGCAATAGGTGAGTGTGCATGGGGGGGTGTGAATGGGGTGTGTGTGAATGGGGTGTGTGTGAATGGGGTGTGTGTGAATGGGGTGTGTGTGAATGGGTGTGCATAGGGTCTGTGTGAATGGGGTGTGTGTGAATGGGGTGTGCATAGGGTGTGTGTGAATGGGGTGTGTGTGAATGGGTGTGCATAGGGTGTGTGTGAATGGGGTGTGTGTGAATGGGTGTGCATAGGGTGTGTGTGAATGGGGTGTGCATAGGGTGTGTGTGAATGGGGTGTGTGTGAATGGGGTGTGCATAGGGTGTGTGTGAATGGGGTGTGTGTGAATGGGTGTGCATAGGGTGTGTGTGAATGGGGTGTGCATAGGGTGTGTGTGAATGGGGTGTGTGTGAATGGGGTGTGCATAGGGTGTGTGTGAATGGGGTGTGTGTGAATGGGGTGTGCATAGGGTCTGTGTGAATGGGGTGTGCATAGGGTCTGTGTGAATGGGGTGTGTGTGAATGGGTGTGCATAGGGTCTGTGTGAATGGGGTGTGTGTGAATGGGGTGTGTGTGAATGGGGTGCGCATGGGGGGGCTGTGGGGGGGGGGTGGATGTGTGGGGGGGTGGATGTGGGGGGTGCATTGTCCGCATGCACTGAGCGTGCCCAGGGTGCGATCGTGGCCCTGCCCCATAGATGTGGGTCTGGGGGGTCCCGTGAGCCCCCTACGGGCCCGGGGGGGGCCCCGGGGGCTGCAGCAGCCGCGTCACTCGGCTGAGCTGAGCTGCAGCATCCTCCTGCTCCTGCTGCAGCCGCCGGTTACTGAGCCGCAGGGTCCGGACCTCAGCCTGGAGCCGCTGCTGAGCCTCCTGCTCCTGCCAGGCACAGCGGGGGGGACATGGAGACACATGGGGACCCATAGGGACACATAGAGACCATAGGGACCCATAGAGACCGTAGAGACCCATAGAGACCATAGAGACCCATAGAGCCCCATAGAGACCATAGAGACCCCATAGAGACCATAGAGACCATAGAGACCCATAGATACCGTAGGGACCATAGGGACACATAGAGACCATAGGGACCCATAGAGACAGTAGAGACCCATAGAGACCCCATAGAGACCATAGAGACCATGGAGACCCATAGAGACCATAGAGACCCATAGATACCGTAGGGACCATAGAGACATATAGAGACCATAGAAACCCATAGACCACAGAGACCCATAGAGCCTCACAGCCCCACAGAGCCCCACAGCACCCTCCAGCCCCCCCCCAGCCCCCACCTCCTGCAGATCCTCCTGCAGCCTCTTCAGCATCGCCTCCAACTGTGCCACCTTCTCCGAGAGGCTGCGGGACCTGGGGGGGGGGGGGGGGGGCTGGGACCTTTCCTGACCCCCCCCGACCCTATTAACCCCCTCCCCCCCCCATCCATACTCATCCTCAGGGCTCCCTTGGCTCAGGCTCTGCTGGGCCCCAGTGCTGGGGGGCTCTGGGAGCTGCTGCCCTGGAGGGGGGGGGATGAACATGTGAGACCCCCCCATGGGGGGGGGCCCTCGGACACCCCCAGCACCCTCCCCACCCCCACAACCCAACCTGAGACCAAGACCCCAGAACCCCCCAGCCCCCCATGACCCCCCCATGACCCCCCAGGCCCCCATGACCCCCCCATGACCCCCCAGCCCCCCATGACCTCCCCAGCCCCCCATGACCTCCCCAGCCCCCCATGACCCCCCAGCCCCCCCAGCTCACCCCCCCTCTCCAGTGCCTCCAGGATGCTGCTGCAGGCTGTGGCCAGGCGGGCGATTGCCTCCCACTCCTCCTCCTGTGGCTCCCCAGTCCCTGAGAGCACTGGGGGGGGGGGACACAACCATGGGGGGGGGGGGGCACCCCAAGGGACAGGGGGGTCCCCGAGCATGGGGGGGACCCCATGGGATGCAGGGGATGGGGGAGGGGAACACTCACATCTGCCCAGTGAGTGCCGCAGGGAGGGGACGTGGGGGGGTCCGGGGGGGGTCATGGGGCCGGCGGTGTCCGGGGGGGCTGCCTGGGGGGGATGGGGGTCACGGGAGGGGGGTGAGACAGAGGGGTTACCGAGAGGTCATGGGGGTCACAGAGGGGTTACAGGGGTCACAGTGAGGTCATGAGGTCACAGAGGGCTTACAGGCAGGGTCACAGAGGGGTCACAGAGAGATCATAGGGGTTACAGAGGGGTCACAGGTGGGGTCACAAGCAGGTCATGGGGGTCACAGAGGTCATGTGGTCACAGACGGGTCACAGAGGGGTCACAGAGACATCATGAGGGTAAAAGAGGGGTCACAGAGAGGTCATGGGGGTCACAGAAAGGTCATGAGGGTAAAAGAGGGTTCACAGGTGGGGTCACAGAGAGGTAATGGGGTCACGGGGTCACGAAGGGGTCACAGTCTCTCACCATGTCCCCGGGGGGGGAGGGGCTGTGATGCGGCAGCAGGAGGTCGGGGGTGGGATCAGCCAGGGGCTGCCTGCGGGGTCACGGGGGTGTCAGAGGTCAAAGGGAGGTGATGGGGGGGGGGGTCGCAGTGACCCCAGGTCCGGGGGGGGGTCAGGGGTCACTCACGCGCTGGGGGGGGGCTCGGGCTCCTCAGGCAGCAGTGACTGCAGCAGCCTCAGGGTCTCCGGGCGCAGCCCCCCCGGGGGGGGCCCCTCCCCCCCCCCGCTGCTGTCACTGCCCTCGGAGTCGCTGCTGTTCCCGGGACCCCCCCCCGCGCCCCGGCCCCGCTCCAGGGACAGAGCCAACAGCTCCGAGTAACTCCTGCGGGGGGGGGGGGGCCTGGGACTGGATCTGCTTGGCCCCAGGTCCCCCCATGATCCCCCATTGACCCCCATTGATCCCCATGCCCCCTATCCCTCCCATCCCCCTGAATGTCCCCATCTCCCCCATTCCCTCCATCCCTCCCATGCCCCCCATTCCCCACACAGTGTCCCCCCATTGACCTCAATGTCCCTATTAACCCCATTGCCCCCAATGTCCCCATCTCCCCCATTGCCCCCATTGCCCCCAATGTCCCCATCTCCCCCATGCCCCCCATTCCCCTCAATGTCCCCATCTCCCCCATTGCCCCCATTGCCCCCAATGTCCCCATCTCCCCCATTGCCCCCATTGCCCCCAATGTCCCCATCTCCCCCATTCCCCCCATTGCCCTCAATGTCCCCATCTCCCCCATTGCCCCCATTGCCCCCAATGTCCCCATCTCCCCCATGCCCCCCATTCCCCTCAATGTCCCCATCTCCCCCATGCCCCCCATTGCCCTCAATGTCCCCATCTCCCCCATTCCCCCCAATGTCCCCATCTCCCCCATTGCCCCCCCACCCCCCCGCTCCCCCCCCGCCCCCACCTCCGGGGCCGCCCGTCGCGGTCGGGGGGCAGGACGGTGATGGGGGCCGTGGGTCGGCGCAGGAGCGCGCGCAGGGGGCGGGGCCGGAGCGCGTGCACGGGGCGCGCGGCCACGCGCAGCACGCGCGCCCCCGGCCGCAGCCCCGCGGTCTCGGCGAACGAGAACCGGGTCACGGAGGTCACGACCCCGGCGGCGTCCACCGAGAAGCCCGGGTGACCCCCGGCCCCCCGCGGCAGAGACAGCTCCTGAGCCTCACAGCCGCGAGTCACCCCCTGCGGGACATGGTATGGTCCATAGGGGGACATGGGACACGGGGGTCCAATCACCCCCATCGCCCCAGTTGCACCATTGCTCCCAATTGCCCCCATTGCCCCACTGTCCCCCATCACCCCCTGACCTCCACCCCCCATTACTCCTCATTGCCCCATTGTCCCCCATCACCCCCTGACCTCCATCCCCCCATTACTCCTCATTGCCCCACTGTTCCCATCACTCCCTCACCCCCATTGCCCTATTCTCTCCCATTGCCCCGTCATCCCCCATCACCTCCATCCCCCCATTACCCCTCATTGCCCCATTGTTCCCCATCACCCCCTCACCTCCCTCACCCCCATTGCCCCATCCCCCCCATCACCCCCCTCACCTGCAGCCTGCCCACCACCTCCGCGGCAGCTCCATGGGGCAGCCGCAGCCCAATCCACTGCCCTGCCCCATAGAAGAGCTCGAGTCTCCCCTCAGCGAAGGTCCAGCCCAGGACGTCCCTACAGGCGCAGCTGAAGAGCACCCCGGGCCCCCCCCGCGGGGCCGCGAGCACGAGCCTCTCTGCGGCCACCCCCAGCAGGCAGGGCACGTCGGGGCCATCGGGGGCGCGCCGGGCGCGCGCCCCCCACACCAGAGCCCCCGGCGGGGCCGCGCCTGCCCCCCCCCCCCCCCGGCGCTCGCTCCCTCCGCCGCCTGCCCCCCCCCAGCGTCGGGAGCAGCGCACGGGGGGGGGCGGCGGGGGGGGGGCCGGTGCCGTGCACGCGCGCCAGCTCCCGCAGGTACTGGTGTCGGGTGCGCGCGGCCATGGCCCCCAGGCGGCCCCCCCTGCCCGCCGCGTTCTCGCCGTTGATGGCCTTGGCCAGCAGGAACTCGCGCAGCCCTGAGCCCCCCTCGAACCGCTGCCCCGGGGTCAACGGGGGACCGAAGAGAGGGGTGTCCTGTGGGCGGACTGCGGCCACGCTGCGGGGGGGGGGGGTCAGAGGGGGCAACGGGGACCGGGTACCAGCATCAGGTACCTGGTACAGGGCATTGGGTACCAGGCATCGGATGGGGAGAACCCAATAGGATGGGGAGAGCTCAAAGGGATGGGGAGAGCCCTAAGGGATGGGGAGAGCTCAATGGGATGGGGAGAGCCCAATGGGATGGGGAGAGCTCAATGGGATGGGGAGAGCCCTAAGGGATGGGGAGAGCTCAATGGGATGGGGAGAACCCAATGGGATGGGGAGAGCCCAATGGGATGGGGAGAGCTCAATGGGATGGGGAGAGCCCAAAGGGATGGGGAGAGCTCAATGGGATGGGGAGAGCTCAAAGGGATGGGGAGAACCCAATGGGATGGGGAGAGCCCAATGGGATGGGGAGAGCTTAAAGGGATGGGGAGAGCCCTAAGGGATGGGGAGAACCCAATGGGATGGGGAGAGCCCAAAGGGATGGAGAGAACCCAAAGGCACAGGGGACACCCCCATAGAAGCCACCCAGAAGACCCCAGAGCCCCCCAACCTCCCCCTCAGCCCCACATCGAACCCCGCAGCCCCCAACAAGCCCCCCAGGAGCCCTTGGGGGGTGTACCGGGGGTGCCCCCACCTGTAGGAGGTGCGGGGGGTGCAGGGCTCGTGGGCTCGCACCACCAGGAAGATGTGCTGGAAGTGGGAGCGGAGGGCGCGGGGGGAGAAGGGCTTAGCCCCCGGCTCCTGGAACACGATGGTCACGATGTCATTCCCGATGTGCCTCTTCCGCAGCAGCTGGGGGGGGGCACGGGGGGGTCAGCACCCCAAAACCGACCCCCTGGATACCCCAAGAGCTTCTTAATGGTCCTAATCCCCCCCCCCCCCAACCCAATGGGACCCCCCGGACCTGCTGGGGGTTGCTGGGGGTGAAGGGCAGCATGGTGCTGACGTGGAACATCACCTCATAGCCGTGGTATGTGGTGTACAGGGAGTGGGTGCCCGTGGAGTCAGCTGGGGGGGGGCACAGGCTGCACCCCTGCACTGTGCACCCCCCGGATCCCTGTGTTCCCATCACCCTGTATCCCCATCACCCTGTGTTCCTGTATCCCCATCACCCTGTATCCCCATCACCCTGTATCCCCTTCACCCTGTGTTCCCATCACCCTGTATCCCCATCACCCTGTGTTCCCATCACCCTGTTTCCCCATCTCCCATCCCTGGTCCCACCATGTTCACCAGTGTCCTCCTGGCCCCCTATCCCTCTCCTTGTCCCCCGTTATACCCATGTCCTTGTGTCACCCATCCTTCCCACTTCCCTATGTCCCATCATATCCCCATATCCCCCATGATCCTATATCTCCCCATGTCTCCCATATGCCCCCTTAATGCCCATGACCCTTTATCCCCCCATGTTCCCATATCCCCCATGACCCTATATCTCCCCATATCCCCCCATGTTCTCCCATCCCCCATATCCCATCATGTCCCCATATCGCCCCATGTTCCCATATCCCCCATGACCCTGTATCTCCCCATATCCCCATGTAACCCATGACCCTATATGCCCCCATTATCACCCCATGTTCCCATATGTCCCATGACCCTGTATCCCCCCATATCCCCCCATGACCCCACCCCCCCCGTGACCCCGCCCCCCCCGTGACCCCGCCCCCCCTCTCACTGCGGGTGTCGAGCTGCGCTCTGTAGTGAGGGAATCCGCGCAGGCGCACACGGGTGCCCAGCAGCGCCAGGAACTGGGTGAACGCCGGCCCCTCCCCCTCGTTGTTGTACATGTCCTCCTCCGAGCCCTGCCCCCCCCGGCAGTACAGCACCCCCACCTTGCGCTGGAAGCACAGCTGGGGGCGGCCACGTGGTCAGGGAGCAGCAGGGACACCAGTCATGTGACACCAACCATGTGACACCAACCATGTGTGACCCCGAGTGACCCCATCCGTGTGACCCCGAGCGACCCCATTCCCTGTGTGACCCTGAGTGACCCCATCCCTGTGTGACCCTGAGTGACCCCATCCATGTGACCTCATCCATGACCCCATCCCTGTGACCCCATCCCTGTGTGACCCCGAGTGACCCAATCCCTGTGTAACCCTGAGTGACCCCATCCCTGTGTGACCCCATCCCCATGACCCTGAGTGACCCCATCCCTGTGTGACCCCGAGTGACCCCATCCCTGTGTGACCCCATCCCTGTGACCCTGCGTGACCCCATCCCTGTGTGACCCTGAGTGACCCCAGTGACCCCATCCCTGTGACCCATCCGTGACCCCATCCCTGTGACCCCATCCCTGTGTGACCCCGAGTGACCCCATCCCTGTGACCCCATCCCTGTGTGACCCCGAGTGACCCCATCCCTGTGACCCCATCCCTGTGTGACCCCGAGTGACCCCCCCTCACCCCCTGCTCATCCAGCTTGAGCAGGGTCTCTGGCACGGGGGCTCCGGGGGGGGCCAGCCTGAGCCCCTGCACCCCCAGCCCGGGCAGTACCATCTCCAGCAGCGTGCGGGGGGGCACCCCCCGAGCCCCGGGGGGGCGGGCGCTGGGGGGCAGCGACTCCTCCAGCACCGAGCCCCGCAGCGCCCGCAGCTGAGGGGGGGGGGGGAAGGGGTCAGAGCGGGGGGGGGGGGGGGTCACGCACCCCCCGCACCCACACAGACACCCCCGGAGCTGACACCGCCCCCCCAAACCCCCCCCCCAAGACCTGAGAGAGGGAGACCCAAAGGCACCCGTGGGACCCCCCTTCTGATCCCTGCACCCCACATGGCTCTCTCTGACCCCCAGCCCGCCCCAAGACTGCATCACCCCCCAGCCCCCCCCCACACCTCCATCACCCCCCAGCCCCCATCACCCCCCCACACCTCCATCACCCCCCAGCCCCCATCACCCCCCCACACCTCCATCACCCCCCAGCCCCCATCACCCCCCCATCACCTCCATCACCCCCCAGCCCCCATCACCCCCCCACACCTCCATCACCCCCCAGCCCCCATCACCCCCCCACACCTCCATCACCCCCCCGCCCCCATCACCCCCCCACACCTCCATCACCCCCCAGCCCCCATCACCCCCAGCCCCTCCCCCCCCAGCCCCCCCCCCCTCACCGCACTGGTGCGCAGGATGATGCGGTGCAGCACCAGGGGCCTCGGTCCTTCCTTCTCCTCCCTCCTCAGGGACACGGCCACAGGCCCCAGCACTGGGTCCTCCCCCAGGAAGTTCTGGTGCTCTGGGGGGGCGAGGGGGAGGTCAAAGGGGAGCCGGGACCCACAGCTTCACCCCACAGCCCCACATAGCCCCCATAGCCCCTATAGCCTCCATAGCCCCATAGCGTTCTGCAGCCTCGTGCGATGCCCCATGGCCACATGTGACACCCCATAGACACATGTGACACCCATGGACACATGTGACACCCATAGCCACATGTGACACCCATGGACACATGTGACACCCATAGCCACGTGTGACACCCTATAGACACATGTGACACCCATGGACACATGTGACACCCATAGCCACATGTGACACCCTATAGACACATGTGACAACCATGGCCTCATGTGACACCCAATAGACACATGTGACACCCCATAGACACGTGTGACACCCCATGGCCTCATGTGACACCCCATGGCCTCGTATGACACCCATAGCCACGTGTGACACCTATAGCCACATGTGACACCCATGGCCTCGTGTGTCACCCCATGGCCTCATTCCAAATCCAGCACCCCCATACAACCCTCCATGCCCCACACAAGGCCCTATGGCCCCCCTACCCCCCATGCCCCCCCCGATCCCCCCCCCCGTGCCCCCCCCCCCGTGCCCCCCAGCTCACCCTTGCCATAGAAGTACTTGCGGTAGTAGCAGGCGCCGCTATCGCTGTGCTCTATGGGGTGGGGGGGTCGGGCCCCCGCCGGGGGCTCCTCCAGCACAGCCACGGCCGCGTTCGGGAGGTGCCCGGGGGGGGGCGGCCCCAACCCCCCCCCCAGCCCCACTTCCTCCTCCCCCCCCGTCTCACAGCAGAAACGGGGGCAGCTCAGGACCAGCGCCTCGGGGGGGGGTGGGGAGGGGGGGGCAGCCCCCCCCCCACCAAGGGGGTCGGGGGGGTCCTCGGGCTCCAAGTGAGCGGCCGAGGCCCCCGACGTGGGGGCGGGGGGGCCGGGGGGGGCCTCGGCCGGGTCGAAGAGGATGCTCTGCACATCGTAATGGGCGAGGAGGGGGCTCCAGGGGGGGCGGGGGAAGGAGTCGGGGTGTCCCCCCCCCTCCGGTTCCTCGGGGCCCAGCCCCAGCAGCAGCAGCGGGTCCCGGAAGCGGGGGGGGGTAGGGTTGGACCCCCCCCCTCCCCCCCCCTCCTCGTGGCTGTGGGCGCGGGTGCGGGGGGGGCCCCCCAATTCCGACCCCCCCCCCCCACCCCCCAGGGCAGCGTCGCTGCTGCTGCTGCGCTGTAAAGCGGAGGGCCCCCCCCCCCCCGGGGATGGAGGGGGGGATGGGACCCCCCGGGCCCCCCCCATGGGGAAAGAGGGGGGGGGACGGGCCGAGGACCCCCGCATCTTGCGGAGGAAGAGGTCGTCGGACTGCATTGGGCCCCCCCCCCCCAATCCCCCCCCCCGTTTAACGGGGATCCCCCCCCCGATTGATCAATAGAATCGTGGGAACTGCCCCCGCGATCCGATTGGATGGAAGGGAATTCCCGCGTGCGGAGGCTCCGCCCCTTTTCCCACGGAGCCCCCCCCCCCCCCCCTCCCGCCCCGGTCCGGATCAATTGGGGGGACACGGAGGGGGGGGAGGGGGGCTCCGGACGCGTCCTTCGCTGCGGGGGGGGGGGGGGCAACGGCGGCACCTGGGGGGGGACAGGGAGGGGTCAATGGGAGGTCACTGACGGGGATTCCCCTCCCCCCCCCAGGTCCCTTCACCCCATTCACCCCCTGCCCCCCCCGGCCCCCCCCCCCCGCCGCGGGGTCCCCTTCAGCACCCGCAAAACGGCGCTGGGGGGGTTGGGGGGGGCACCTGTGACCCATCCGGATGCCTGAGCCCTAAATTGCCCCCCCCCCCACCAGGGGCAGCCCCCAGGGCTTGGGGAAGGGGGGGGAGGAAACGGCCCCCCAAGTGCTGCCCCCCAAGTGCTGCCCCCCAAATGCCCCCCCCATCAGTGCCCCCCAACCCCCGGGGGGGCCCCTCCCCCCCCCCGACCTTGTCCCCGGTGTGAACTCATCCGGACCCATCCCCCCCTCCCCCCCCCCCCACTTCCCTCCTCCGGCTGCACCCGCGGGCGTCCGGCCCCCCCCTCCCCCCCCCAGGCAGCATCCGGGCCCCTCCCCCCCTCATCCGTTTAAACGTCATTAACGGCGCTTTAGAGCCATTGAGGTACCGGGGGGGGGCGCAAGAGGGGTGACCCCCCCCCCCCCCCCAGTGCACGGACCCCTCACCCCCCCCCTCCCCCCACCCCTCCCCATGGCACCGAGGGGAGCTACCGGGGGGGAGGGGGGGGGGCGAGGTCACGACCCCGTGCAAAGGCCCCGCTTGTCCCGGGGGGGGGGTTTGCATGAGGGCCGGGGGGGGAGGGGCAAAGTAACAGCACGGGGGGGGGTTTACGGCGAGGGGGGGGGGGGGTCCTATGAGTGTGGGGGGTGTGCGCGTGAAGAGGCGCTCGTGCAAGAGCCCCCCCCTCAAAAACCCCGTCCCCCCCCCCCCAAAACCCCCCGTGCACCCCCCCCCTCCCCCCCCCGTGCCCCTCCCCCCCCCACTCCGCACGCTCCTACCTCGGTCCCCTCGTGTCGCTGTCACCGGTACCGCGGGGGGGGGGGGGGGGGCACCGGGAGTGTTCGGGGGGGGGTTTTGGGGGGGGGGTTTGGGGGTGGGGGCTCCTCCGCTCCCGACCCCCGCTCGCTGCGGTCGCCACTGGTTCGGGACCCGGCGCCGACCCCCCCCCTGCCCCCGCCCTTCCCGAGGCCGCTTCCTCCCGCCCGGCCTCCGGGGGGGGGCGGCTCCGGAGGGGCCCCCCCCGGCAATGGGGGTCCCCCCCCAAGGAAGGTGCGAGGGAGTCCCCTCCCCCCTCCCCCCCCCCTCAAAAGGGGCCCCCCCCCCCCACCTGTGCCACCCCCCCCAATGGGAAAAGCTCAAAACGCCGTTTTTCACCCAATTTTGGTTTTATTTTTGTATCACCCCCCCCGAAAATCAGGACCCCCCCATTGAAAAAGACCCAAAGTCCGGCGGGGTGGGAACGGGGTCAGGATATGGGGGGGGGGGGGGGCTCTGGGTTCTTATTGCAGTCAGTGGGGGGGGGGGGGGTCATGGGGGGGGTCCATAGGGGTCAGTGCTGCACTGTGGGGCTCTGCTTGTCCTGGGGGGGGCCCATGGGGGGGCAGGAACCGGCGTCCGGGGGGGCCTGGGGATGGAAATAGGGGGGGAATGGGGACACTGAGCCCCCCCCCCACTATGGGGGTCTGACAGGGACCCCCCCCCCATGAGCCCTGGGGGGCCCAGGAGCCCCCATATCCACCCCCCCCCATTCCTCACCTCTCGGGGGGGGGGTCACGGGGGTGTCCCCATTGCCGCGTCCCCCCTTGGGGGGCTCTGCCCCATTGGGTCACACACACACCATGGGGGGGGCTCTGCCCCATTGATGCTCTGGGGGCTCTGCCCCATTGGGTCACACACACACGATGGGGGGGGGGCTCTGCCCCATTGATGCTCTGGGGGCTCTGCCCCATTGGGTCACACACACACAATGGGGGGGGCTCTGCCCCATTGATGCTCATGCCCCCCATGACCCCTCCGTGACCCCACCCCCCCCCGTTCACGGTGTCGTGCACGCGCTGCAGCACCAGGCGCGAGGACGGACGCAGTTTGCGCATGCGCAGCCGTGCGGGTGGGGGAAGCGGCCTCCGGTGATCGAGGCCACCCCCCCCCCCAACGCCACAGCGCATGCGCCGCCATCGCCACCGGGAGCCCCGGCACTTCCGCACGCATGCGCAGTGGGGAAAAGTGGGCACTAAACACACAGCTTATGAATGGGCACATCCCACCCGTGCCCCTTTTCCCGCGCATGCGCATTGGCTACACGCACATAGCGCATGAATGGGCACACCCCCCCCTTTTTGCGCCCCACGCGCATGCGCATTGGCTGAACGCGCGCAGCTCATCAATGAACACACCCTCACCGTATCCCCTCCCCTGCGCATGCGCGATACGCAAGAAACTCATCAATGGCCACATCCCCCCCCCCCCCCCCCTTCCCGCGCATGCGCACCAGTTTACGCGCCAGCCTCCCCCCTCATAAACACTCCCCCTCCCCTCCGCGCATGCGTACTCGCGCAGACCACCCCCTCCCTCAGCGGCACCACCCCGCGCATGCGCACTGCTTACACCGGAGGGGTCCTTAACGGCGCCGGGCGCCCCCCACCGGCTCCGGTGCGCACGGGGCCTTGTTCCGGTCTCACGTAGGCCCCGCCCCCCTCTTCCCCCTCCCCCCCCTTAGGCCCTGCCCCCGTGTCCGGTCCCGTTCCCCTCCCCCCCCCCCGGTCCCGCCCCGTCCGGCGCTGGTTCCTTTTCCTTTGTCCCGGTGGCCATGTCCCGGCCCCGCCTCCCTGCAGCCACCGCGGCCGCGCCGCTACCGGACACCGCTGCTGCCCCTCCCCCCGGCGGCCACCAGGCGGGGACGGGACCGGAGGGGAGAGAGGGAGGGGGAGGAGGGAGCTGGGGGAGGGGGGGGACGGGGAGGGGGGGGAACGGGGCCTAGAGGGGTCTATAGGGGCCTATAGGGACCCACGGGGGCTTGGAGGAGCAACAGGGACCTATAGGGACCCGTCGGGAGCTATAGGGGTTAACTGGGGTCTATGGGCGTTAACTGGGGTCTATGGGGGTTAACTGGGGTCTATAGGGACCCACGGGGAGCTATAGGGGTTAACTGAGACCTATAGGGGTTAACTGGGACCTATAGTGGTTAACACGGGTCTATAGGGGTTAACTGGGGTCTATAGGGGTTAACACGGGTCTATGGGGGTTAACTGGGGTCTATGGGGGTTAACAGGGGTCTATAGGGATTAACTGGGACCTATAGGGGTTAACGGCTCTATAGGGACCTGCGGGGATCTATAGGGATTAACTGGGGTCTATAGGGGTTAACTGGGGTCTATAGGGACCCGCGGGGATCTATTGGGGTTAACGGGTCTATAGGGACCCGCAGGGATTTATAGGGACCCACAGGGATCTATAGGAGCAACAGGGACCAAAAGGAGCAACAGGAAGCGGTTGGAGCCATAGCAACTCTCAGGAATCTATTGGGACCCTCAGGCACTCAGAGGAACAATAGGGACCTCCAGGACCCTATAGAACCCATAGGGACACCCAGGACCCTATAGAACCCATAGGGACCCCTAGAAGCAGTGGGGACTCCCTGGGGTCTATAGGAGCTGTAAAGGCTGAGGTGCAGGGACCAGTGGGGAGCCATAGGGCACCCCCATAGGAACCCCTTGAACCCCATAGGAACCCTAAGACCCTCCCCCCCCGTGCCCCAGTGGGACCTCCCAGCACCCATAGAGAGCACCCATAGGGTGACCCCTACAGAGCTTCCATGGGGACCCCTCTGGTGCACCAATAGGACTCCCTTGGCACCCATAGGACCTCTTTAGGCTCCTATAACAGGTACCTGTAGAACCCTTTGGGCACCCAGAGCAGCTGCCCGGGCACCTATAGGACCTGGTTGAGCTCCTATAGGACGCACCCATAGAACCCCTTGGGCACCCATAGGGACCTATAGGACCTTCTTGGGCACCTATAAGAGGCACCCATAGAACTCCCTTAGGTTCTTATAAGAGGTGCCCTTATAACCCAGGCAGCTATAGGACCTTATTGAGCTCCTATAAGAGGCACCCATAGAACCCCTTGGACACCCATAGGATCTCCTTACGCTCCTATAAGCAGTGCTGTTATAACCCAGGCACCCATAGGACCTCCTTGGGCTCCTATAAGACGCTCCTATAGAACCCCTTGGGCACCTATAGGACCTCATTGAGCTCTATAAGAGGCACCCATAGAACCCCCATAGAACGCAGGGGGGTGTGTTGGGGGACTCAGCACCGCATGGATTGGGCTTGGCCACCCCCATCCCCTGCGGGGGGGTCCCGCTCCCCATCCCCCCCCGTCCCGTCCGGGTCACGTTCCCCCTCCCCCCCCCCGCTCCCGTTCCCCCTCCCCCCCCCCGCTCCCGTTCCCCCTCCCCCCCCGCGCTCCCGCTCCCCCTCCCCCCCTCGCTCCCGCTCCCCCACCCCCCCCCCCTCCCGCTCCCCCTCCCCCCCCCTCCCGTGCGCGTCGCTGTCTGAGCTCCGCCTGGACGAGCTCATCGGGGCGGGGGGGTTCGGACGCGTCTACCGGGGCACGTGGCGGGGGGAGGTGGTGGCGGTGAAGGCGGCGCGGGGGGAGGCGGGCGCGGCCGGAGCAGCCAGCCTGCGGAGGGAGGCGCGGCTGTACGTGCGGCTCCGCCACCCCAACGTCATCGCGTTGCGCGCCGTGTGCCTCGACCCCGCCCACCTGTGCCTGGTGATGGAGTTCGCGGCGGGGGGGCCGCTGTCCCGGGTACTCGCCGGACGCACCGTGCCCCCCGCCGTGCTGCTGGACTGGGCCCGGCAGGTGGCCAGCGGGATGCGGTACCTGCACTGCGGAACCAGCGTGCACGTGCTGCACCGGGACCTCAAGTCCAGCAACGGTGAGAGATGGGGGACAATGGGATGAATGGGGTCAATGGGGGTCATGGGGTCAATGGGGGTCATGGGGACAATGGGGGTGATGGGGGTGTTGGGGGTCATGGGGTGATGGGGTCAATGGGGGTGATGGGGACAATGGGAGTGATGGGGGTGTTGGGGGTGATGGGGTCAATGGGTATGAATGGGGTCAATGGGGGTGATGGGGTCAATGGGGATGAATGGGGGTGATGGGGTCAATGAGGCTGATGAGGTCAATGGGGGTGTTGGGGGTGATGGGGGTGATGGGGTCAATAGGGATGAATGGGGGTCATGGGGTCAGTGGGGGTGATGGGATCAATGGGGGTGATGGAGTGATGGAGGTGATGGGGACAATGGGGGTGAATGGGGTGAATGGGGTCATGGGGTCAATTGGGGTCATGGGGTCAATGGGGGTGAATGGGATTGATGGGGTCAATGGGGGTCATGGAGTCAATGGGGATGAATGGGGGTGATGGGGAAAATGGGGATGATGGGAGTCATGGGGTCAGTGGGGGTAAATGGGGGTGATGGTGTCAATGGAGGTGAATGGGGTCAATGGGGGTGAATGGGAGTGATGGGGTCAATGTGGGTGGTGGGGTCAATGGGGGTCATGGGGTCAATGGAGGTGAATGGGGTCAATGGCGGTGATGGGGATCCATGGGGATGATGGGGACAATGGGGGTGAATGGGGAAATGGGGTCAATGGCGGTGAATGGGGTCAATGGAGGTGAATGGGGTCAATGGAGGTGAATGGGGCAATGGGGGTGAATGGCACCCACTGGGGGCAATGGGTACCCCTGGTTGCTGGGTGGGTGGTACCATTGCGGTGCCCCCAGAGTGGTGACCCCGGTGCCGTGACCCCGGTGCCATGACCCCGGTGCGGTGACCCCGGTGCCATGACCCCGGTGCCGTGACCTCGGTGCCATGACCCCGGTGCCGTGACCTCGGTGCCGTGACCCCGGTGCCATGACCCCGGTGCCGTGACCCCGGCGCCGTGACCCCGGTGCCATGACCCCGGCGCCATGACCCCGGTGCCGTGACCCCGGTGCCGTGACCCCGGTGCCGGTGCCGCAGTGCTGCTGGCACAGCCGTTGGCCGCCGCGGGCCCGAAGCCTCTGCTCAAGATCACAGACCTGGGCCTGGCTCGGGAATGGCAGAGAACAACCAGGATGAGCGCGGCCGGAACCTACCCATGGATGGCACCGGAGGTCATCCGGACATCCACCTTCTCCAGGGGCAGCGACGTCTGGAGGTGGGGGAGGGGCGGGGGGGGATGGGGGAGCATGGGGTGAGCCATGGGATGGGGGTGATGGGGGAGATGGGGACCCCATGGGATGGGGGGGATGGAGGGTGCTGAGTATCCCATGGAATAGGGGTGATAGGGGCTATGGGGTGAGTGTGGGATGGGGGATGGGGACCCCATGGGGTGGGGGTGATGGGGGGGCTGGGATGACGTTGGGATGGGGGAGATGGGGGCCCCATGGGGTGGGGGTGTTGAAGGGTGCTGGGTGTCCCTGGTGTGACCCATGGAATAGGGGTGATGGGGGGGCTGGGGTGAGCCATTAGGGTGGTTGTGGGGCACTCACCCCCCCCCCCCCCCCCCCCCGCAGTTATGGGGTGCTGCTATGGGAGCTGCTCACCGGGGAGGTCCCGTACCGCGGCATCGACGCCCTGGCTGTGGCTTATGGGGTGGCTGTGAACAAACTGACGCTGCCCATCCCCTCCACGTGCCCCCAGCCCCTGGCCCAGCTCCTGGCAGGTTCGTGATGGGGGGCAATGGGGGGGAACTGGGTTATGGGGTGGGGGGGCACGAATGGGGGGATTTGGGGGTCCCTGGTGTGCAATGGGGGGGTTGATGGGGGTCAATGGGGAGCACTGGGTTATGGGGTGGGGGGCAGGGATATTGGGGTGCCCGGATGGATGGGGGGTCTGTGCCTCCCCCTGACCCCCCCCCCCCGCAGCATGCTGGGAGCAGGACCCCCACCGGCGGCCTGGCTTCGGCTCCATCCTGCGGCGGCTCTCGGGGCTGCAGCCGGGGGGGTTGGGGCCCCCCGAGTCCTTCCACTGCCTGCAGGAGAGCTGGCGACGAGAGATCCAGGGGCTCTTCGGGGAGCTGCGCGCCAGGGAGAAGGTGACGGAGCCCATCCCCCATATCCCATACCCCATATGCCATATCCCATACGCCATATTCCATACCCCATACCCTATATTCCATACCCCATATGCCATATCCCATCCCCCATACCCCATCCCCCATCCCCCATATTCCATACCCCATACCCCACATCCCATATCCTATACCCCATATCCCATATCCCATAATACCCCATACCCCATCCCCCATACCCCATCCCCCATATCCCATACCCCATATCACATACCCCATACCCCATATCCCATAATACCCCATACCCCATATCCCATATCTCATCTCCCATACCTCATGCCCCATACCCCATAATACCCCACATCCCACAATACCCCATACCCCACACACCATATCCCATACCCCCTATCCCACACCCCATACCCCACATCACCCCCCCCATCCCTCTGCCCCCCCAGGAGCTGCGCAGCCGGGAGGAGGCCGTGGCGCGCGCGTCCCGTGCCCAGCGCTCGCAGGCTCAGCGGCTCCGGCAGCGCGAGGCTGAACTGGCGCAACGGGAACTGGAGGTGCTGGAGCGCGAGCTCAGCCTCATGCTCCGGGGCCCCCCCCGCGCCCCCCCCGCCCCCAAGAGGCGCAGGCCCCAGTTCCGGAGGCCCCGGCGGCCTGCGGACCACATCGGCATGCCCCAGGGTATGGGGTAGGGGGGGTGTGGGGGGGTATGGGGGGATATGGGGGGTATGGGGCTATGGGGGATATGAGGCTATGGGGGGATATAGGGGGTATAGGGGGCTATGGGGGGTATGGCGGGATATGAGGATGTAGGGGATATGGGGGCTATGGGGGCTATGGGGGGTATGGGGGGGTATGGGTATATGGGGTTCTATGGGGGGATATGGGGGGATATGGGGGGTATGGGGCTATGGGGGATATGGGGGGTATAGGGGGCTATGGGGGGTATGGGGGGGTATGGGTATATGGGGTTCTATGGGGGGATATGGGGGGCATGGGGGTGCAGGGGCTCTGGGAGGCTATGGGGATGTAGGAGCTATGGGGGGCTATTGGGGATGTGGGGGCTATGGGAGGTATGGGGGCTATGGGAGGTATGGGGGCTATGGGGATGTAGGGGCTAGGGGGGCATGGGGATGGAGGGGCTTTGGGGGCCTAATGTGGATGCAGGGATTTTGGGGGTCTATGGGGATGTAGGGGCTATGGGGTGCTATTGGGGTGCAGGGGCCATGGGGGGCTATGGGGATGCAGGAGCTTTGGGGGGCTATGGGACTGCAGGGGCTATGTGGGGCTATGGGAGTGCAGGGGCTTTGGGGGGCTATGGGGCACATGTGGGGGTCCAGGGCATTTGGAGTGCTGGGGGCTTTGGGGGGTCTGTGTAGGGAAGGGGGTTTGGGGAGGTTATGGGGAGATCGAGGGGGGCAAAGCGGCTTTGGGGTGGGTTTTGGGGGGCAGTTGGGGTCTGGGGGGGTTTGGGGTCCCTCTGACCCCCCTTGACCCCCCCCATAGACTTCAAGCACCGGCTGACGGTTCAGGCAGCGCCGGGGGGTGACCCCCGAACCCGCGACCCCCAGGAGGGGCCTGGGGGGGGGTCCCCGCCCTTCCCCCGCCTGCGCGCCATCCAGCGTGAGTGACGTCATCGCCGGGGGGGGGGAGCAGCCAATCCGGGCACGCCCTGAAAGTGACGTTACAGCCTCCCCGCTCTGCGATTGGCTGTGACGCCGCCGCCGGTGTGACGTCATTGGGTGACGTCACGCCGCCTCTCTGCCCCCTAGTGGAGCCGGAGGACGAGGAGGAGGCGCCGCGGGGGACGGGGGGGGCGGAGCGGAAAGGGGGGAGGGGCAGCGGCCCCAATGGCAGGTGGGTCACGTGGGGTGGTCCTATGGGGGGGGGGGCTCCCATGGCGGGGGTCCTATGGGGGGGATCCTATGGGGGGGGATTTATGGGGTGGGTCCCGAGGGGCTCCTATGGGGAGGGAACCCATTGGGGGGGGTCTCATGGGGGGGCCCCATGGGGAGGATTGTATGGGGGGGTCGTATGGGGTGGGTCCCATCGGGGGTCCCTATGGGGGGGGGTCCCATGGGGGGACCTATGGGGGGGTCCTATGGAGGAGGGTCCCATGGGGGTGGTCCCGCTGGGATGGGTCCCATACAGGGGTGGATCATACAGGGGGGTCCCATGGGGGTCGTTCCCATACTGGGGTCCTATGGGTGGGTTCCGGGGGGGTCCTTCCCCCCCCCATTAATGGTACCCCCCCCCCCCCCCCCCGCAGGTGGAGGCTGCGCCCGGATGACAGCACCTGGTGCCAGGACACGGAGGAGCTGAGCCCTGGGGACGTGTCCCCCAATGGTGAAGCCCGAAGGGGGGGTCCCAAAGGGTGGGGGTCCCGAAGGGGGGGTCCTGAAGGGGAGGGGTCCCAAATGGGGGGGTCCTGAATGGGAGGGGTTCCAGAAGGGGGGGTCCCAAAGGGTGGGGGTCCCAAGGGGAGGGGGTCTCAAAGGGGGGGGTCCCGAAGGGGAGTTCCTGGATGGGGGGGTCCGGAAGGGGGGGGAGGGGTCACTTTTTGGGGTCCTCCCCCATTGACCCCCCCCCCCATGTCCCGCAGGTGAGGCCGACCCCGAGGAGCCCCGGGGGGAGCGGGGGGGGGGGGGGACCCCGCGGCTGCTGCGCCGGGCGCTGCTCAGGGGCTCAGCCCTGTTGGCGTCATTGGGGCTGGGCCGGGAGCTCGCCCCGCCCCCCCCCCTCCGACCCCCCCCGCAGCCCCCCCCCCTCCCCGGGGCTCCTGCGCATGTCCCCCCGATGGCACCGACGAGGACCCCCCCCCGATGTGGGGGGAGGGGTCCGGAACCCGGGGTCACCGGAGCTCAGCACCCCCGGGACCCCCAGACCGGGGACACCAGAGCCGGATGGGACCCGGAGCCCAGAGCCAGGGGGGGTCCAGACCCCAAAACCCCCCCAGAGCCTCAGGACCCTGGAGCCGGATGGGACCCGGAGCCCCCGGAGCCCCCGGAGCCCGGAACCAGGGGGGGTCCGGACCCCAAGGCCCCCCCGGAGCCCCGGGACCCCCGAGCTGCAGCCACCGCCCCCGGCCCCCCCCAGACCCCGTGAGCTGAGCCCCGGTGCTGGGCCCCCCCCCTGGGGTAAGTAATGGCGGTGACCCCATGGGGCTCTATGGGGAGCTCCTGATGGGGGGGGGGGTGTGGGGTGGATGTGGGGCTGCCGTGGGGGGTTTGTGGGGCTCTGTGGGGTGGTTGTGGGGTGTTTGGGGCAGTTATTGAGTGGATGGGGCAGATATGTGGTCTATAGGGTTCTGGGCAGTGGTTATGGGGCAGTGATGGGGGGTTTTGAGCCCTGTGGGGCAGGTCCAGGGATCTATGGGGCAGTTCAGGGGGGCAGTTATACTGGTCTGTGGGGCAGTTATGGTGCTACATGGGGTAGTTCTGGGTTCCATGGGGCAGTTATTGGATCCATGGGGCAGTTATGGGGGTCTATGGGGCAGTTATGGGCTCTATGAGACAGTTACAATGCTATTTGGGGCAGTTCTAGGTTCCATGGGGCAGTTATGGGCTGAATGGGACAGTTACGATGCTACATGGGGCAGTTATGGGGGTCTATGGGGCACTTATGGGGCTCTATGGGGCAGTTCTGGGTTCCATGGGGCAGTTATGGGCTCTATGGGGCAGTTATGGTCTGCATGGGGCAGTTATGGGTGTCTATGGGGCAGTTCTGGGTTCCATGGGGCAGTTATGGTCTCCATGGGGCAGTTATGGGGGTCTATGGGGCAGTTATGGTCTGCATGGGGCAGTTATGGGTGTCTATGGGGCAGTTCTGGGTTCCATGGGGCAGTTATTGGATCCATGGGGCAGTTATGGGGGTCTATGGGGCAGTTCTGGGCTCCACGGGGCAGCTCTGACCCTGCCCCTCCCCCAGGCCCGGCGCTGCCCCTCCCCCCCTCTCCGCTGGCCCCGCCCCGGCCCCGGCCCCGCCCCTCCCCCCTGCGACCCCGCATTGACCCCTGGAGCTTCGTGAGCGGCCCCCGGAGGGCCCCGCCCCCCGGCGAGCCAGAGCCCCGCCCACGGGACCCCTTCACCGACCAATGAGCGGCCGGCACGCGGCAAGCCCCGCCCACCGCTGGGCGGACCGGACAGCGATGAAGCCCCGCCCACCGCGGCGCCCCATTGGTCCGTTCAAAGGGCATTACAGGAAGTCCCGCCCCCGCCAGGGCGCGGACTCCATCCACGGCAGGAAGCCCCGCCCCTTCGGGGGGAGGGCAAACCGGAAGTCCCGCCTCCTGGGGAGGGGCTGTGCAGACACTGGAGGGGGGTCGGCCCCGCCCCTTGTGATGACGTCACAGAAGGGGAGGGGCGAATGGTGCCAAATAAAACGTTGAACCCCCAGGCCCCGCCTCCTGCTTTGGCTCCGCCCCCCTCGTGGCCCCGCCCCCTGTGCCCCCCCCGGCCCCATAACCCCCATAGTCCACGTGTCCCCATACCCACATATGCCCCCTCGGCCTCAATATCCCACATATCCCTGTATTCCATATGTCCCCATGTCCTCGTGTTCCCCATATGCCCCCATACGTGTTCATATTCCATATATTCCCATATTCCTCATATCCCCAATCCCCCTTTATGCCTCCACATTCCATAACTCCCCATATATGCCCATATTCCCTATATCTCCCCATATTCATATATCCTCATATCCCACATATCCTCATATTCCCCATATCTCCCCATGTCCCATATATCCCCATATTCCCCTTATCTCCCCATATCTCCCCATAGTCCATATATCCCACATATCCTCATATTCCCCATATCTCCTCGTACTCCATATATCCCCATATTCTTCATATGCTATATCCCCATATACCCCGTACCCCTCCATATTCCCATATCTCCCCATATCCCCATATTCCCCATATCTCCCGTATCCCATACCCCATATCTCCCCGTACTCCATGTCTTCCTATATTCCCCATATATCCCCATATCCCATATATCCCCATATCCCCCCATATCTCCCCATATATCCCCATATCCCATATATCCCCGTATCCCCCCATATCCCATATATCCCCATATCCCATATATCCCCATATCCCCCCATATCTCCCCATATATCCCCATATCCCATATCTTCCCATATCCCATATATCCCATATCCCATATATCCCCGTATCCCCCCATATCCCATATCCCATATCTTCCCATATCCCATATATCCCCATATCCCATATATCCCATATCCCCCCATATCCCATATCCCATATATCCCATATCCCATATATCCCGTATCCCATATCCCATATCCCCCCATATTCCCGACATCCCCCTCTCCCCGGGACCAACCCCAACATCCGGGCCCCTCCGTCGGGCTCCTCCCCCCTCCCCCCCTCCCACCGCCGAGCGGCTCCGCGCGCGCGGGCGCGGGGATGGGGCGCGCGCTGCGCGCGCTGTGCGCGCTCTGGGCGGTCACGTGCGCGCTGTGCGCGGCGCGCGAGCGCTTCACGGTGGTGTTCGCCCCCCTCGTGTGCCGGAGGAGCTGCGCACGTGGCCTCTGCCGGGACCGCTGCCAACCGGGGGCCGGCGGAAACACAACCCTGGTCGGGGAGAACCGGAGGGACGGAGACACCCTCACGGCGGCCGGGTTCACTGTGGGTGAGCGGGGAACGGGGGGACCGGAGACAGGGGGACACCGGGTACACTGTGGGTACGGGAGCCGGGGGGAACGGAGACAGGGGGACACCCTCACCGCGGCAGGGTTCACTGTGGGTACGGGAGCCGGGGGGACCGGAGACAGGGGGACACACTCACTGGGGGTGAGGGGGGACCGGAGGGACGGAGACACCCTCACCGCGGCAGGGTTCACTGTGGGTACGGTACCCGGGGGGAACGGAGACAGGGGGACACCGGGTTCACTGTGGGTGAGCGGGGAACGGGACCCGGGGGGAACGGAGACAGGGGGACACCGGGTTCACTGTGGGTGAGGGACCCGGGGGGAACGGAGACAGGGGGACACCGGGTTCACTGTGGGTACGGTACCCGGGGGGAACGGAGACAGGGGGACACCGGGTTCACTGTGGGTGAGGGGGAACCGGAGGGACGGAGACACCCTCACTGCGGCAGGGTTCACTGTGGGTACGGTACCCGGGGGGAACGGAGACGGGGGGACACCGGGTTCACTGTGGGTACGGTACCCGGGGGGAACGGAGACGGGGGGACACCGGGTTCACTGTGGGTACGGTACCCGGGGGGACCGGAGAGAGGGGGACACCGGCTTCACTGTGGGTGAGGGACCCGGGGGGAGCGGAGACAGGGGGACACCGGGTACACTGTGGGTACGGTACCCGGGGGGAACGGAGACATGGGGACACCGGGTACACTGTGGGTGAGGGGGGGAACGGAACGGGAGCGGAACGGGATGGAGAGGGGATGGGGATGGGGACAGGAATGAGGTGAGGACCAGGACAGGACATGGGTGGACTGGGGACTGGGACAGGGATGGAGAGGGGATGTGGACAAGGACAGCGTGAGGACCGGGATGGGTGACAGACACAGGACAGGGATGGGTGATACAGGACAGGGATGGGTGACACAGGACAGGTGACATGGGTCGGGTGACACAGTCACCGTGCTGTCTGTGTGTCTGTGTGGGGGTTCCGTCTGTCTCCACACCCCCCTAACCCCTTTCCCCCCCCCGCAGTTGTTTGCCCCCTGCCCTGCATGAACGGGGGTCAGTGCAGCTCCCGCTCGCACTGTCTCTGCCCCCCAACCTTCACCGGCCGCTTCTGCCAAGTGCCCACCGGCCGCCATGGGGCAGCCCCCCCGCCGCCCCCCCCCGCAGCCCCCCCGGAGCCGCCGCCCCCCCCCCCCCGGCCCCCGTTGCCGTTTATGCCGTTCAGGTCATTGCGGACGGGACCGGAACCGGAACCGGAGCGGGGGCACCACCGGACTCACCGCAAGGGGGGGGGCAAGGGGGGGGTCACGGCGGTGGCACCGGGGGGGGGCACGGAGGGGGGCACGTGAGTCACGCGACCTTCGTCGTGCCCCTCGGGCCTGGGCATCACTCGGATGAAGGTAACCGGGGGGGGGTTTGGGGGGCACAGGGGTATGGGGGGTGTGGGGGGTGCATGGCACTATGGGGTCTATGGGGTCTATGGGATGGAATGGGGTCTATGGGTTGGTATAGGATCTATGGGATATATGGGATGCTATGGGATGTATGGGGTGTATAGGATCTATGGGGTTCTATGTCTTCTATGGGTTCTATGGTGTTCTGTGGGGTCTATGGGTTCTATGGGATACTATGGGCTCTATGGGGTCTATGGGGTCTATAGAGTCTATGGTGTCTATGGGGTTCTATGGGCTCTATGGGGTCTGTGGTGTTTATGGGGTTCTGTAGGGTGCTATAGGGTTCTGTGGGGTCTATGGTGTCTATTGGGTTCTATAGGGTCTATGGATTTCTATGGGCTCTATGGGGTCTGTGATGTCTATGGGGTTCTGTGGGGTCTATGGGGTCTATAGGGTCTATGGTGTCTATGGTCTCTATGTGGTGTGTGGTGCCCGGGGGGCGGTTCCGATGTTCCGGTTTCCCCCCCCCGCAGTGCAGGTGCCCCCCCCGCTGGTGAACGTGCGCGTGCACCACCCCCCGGAGGCCTCGGTCCAGGTCCACCGGTTGGAGCCGCGCTCAGGCCCCGCCCCCGGCCCTGGCCCCGCCCCTGGCCCCGCCCCCGCGCTCCTGCCGCACCCCTCCCCCCCCCGGCCCCGCACCCACAAACCCCTGGGGCGCTGCTTCCAGGAGACCCTCCCCAAGCACTCGGTGAGGGGGGGGAGGGGGAGGGGAGGGGGAGGGGGGCAATGGGGGAGGGGGGGGGGCAGTGGGGGAGGTGGGCAATGGGGATGGATCAATGGGGGATGGATCAATGGGGGATGGGTACAATGGGGGATGGATCAATGGGGGATGGATCAATGGGGGATGGATCAATGGGGGATGGGTACAATGGGGGATGGATCAATGGGGGATGGGTACAATGGGGGATGGATCAATAGGGGATGGATCAATGGGGGATGGATCAATGGGGGATGGATACAATGGGGGATGGGTTCAATGGGGGGTGTTGGGTGCAATGGGTGGAGGGGTGCTATGGGGGGATGGGTGCAATGGGGATGGATCAATGGGGGATGGGTGCAATGGGGGGATGGGTTCAATGGGGATGGGTGCAATGGGGGGATGGGTGCAATGAGGGGATGGATCATTGGGGATGGGTGCAATGGGGTGTTTTGGGGTGCAGTGGGGGGGGCACCGGGTGTTTGGGGGTGCAGGGGGTGCATTCGGGCTCTGCCCCCCCCGCAGTGCGGCACCAACCCCCTGCCCGGGCTGACGAAGCAGGAGGATTGTTGTGGGAGCATCGGCACCGCCTGGGCACAGAGCAAGTGCCACAAGTGCCCCCCCCTGCAGCGTGAGTGCGGCCCCGAGCACCCAAAAACACCCTGAAACACCCCAAAACAACCCAAAAAACACCCTGAAACACCCCAAAACAACCCAAAACACCCTGAAACACCCCAAAACAACCCAAAACCACCCTGAAACACCCCAAAACAACCCAAAAACACCCTGAAATACCCCAAAACAACCCAAAAACACCCTGAAATACCCCAAAACAACCCAAAAACACCCTGAAACACCCCAAAACAACCCAAAAACACCCTGAAACACCCCAAAACAACCCAAAAACACCCGGAAATACCCCAAAACAACCCAAAAACACCCTGAAACACCCCAAAAACACCCCGAAACAACCCAAAACACCCAAAACCACCCTGAGAACACCCCAAAACAACCCAAAAACACCCTGAAATACCCCAAAAACACCCCGAAACAACCCGAAACTACCCTGAAACACCTTGAAGACCCCAAGACACCCCAATAACACCCTGAAACACTCTGAAACAACCCCAAAACACCCTGAAAGTCCCCAAAACAACACAAAACTAACCCAAAACACCCCAAAACCATCCTGAAACACCTTGAACACCCCCAAAACACCCTGAAACACTCCAAAACAACCCCAAAACACCCACAACCACCCCAAAAACACCCCGAACACCTCAAACCCTCCCAGCCCCTCCCCCCCTCACACCCCCCCCCCCGTGTCCCCACAGCCTCGGGGGTGCACAAACCGGTCTCGCTGCGGGGGGAGCTCTCCGGTGACTGTCCCCAGGGCTACAAGCGCCTCAACAACAGCCACTGCCAGGGTAGGGACCGGGTCACGTGTTCGCGGGGTCATGTGTGTGCGGAGTCATGTGTGTGCAGGGTCATGTGTGTGCAGGGTCATGTGTTCAAGGGTAATGTGGGTTCAGGGTCATGTGTGTTCAGTGTCAAGCATGTTCTTTGTCATGCCTGTTCCAGGGTCATGTGTTCAGGGTCACACATGTTCCAGGTCATGTGTTTTGGGTCACACAGGGTCTAGGTCATGCATGTTCCGGCTCACGTTCTGGGTCACGTGTTCTGGGTCATGTGTTCCGGGTCACACACGTTCTGGGTCACGTGTTCTGGGTCATGTGTTCCGGGTCACACACGTTCTGGGTCACGTGTTCTGGCTCACGCACGTGTTCCGGGTCACACATGTGTTCCGGGTCACACACACATGTTCTGGGTCACACATGTTCCGTGTTCCATGTCTCATGTTCCGTGTCCCATGTTCTGTGTCACATGTTCCATGTCACGTGTCCCGTGTGCCATGTTCCGTGTCACATGTCCCATGTCACATGTTCCGTGTCCCATGTTCCGTGTCCCATGTCCTGTGTCCCGTGTTCTGTGTCCCATGTTCTGTGTCCCATGTCCTGTGTCCCATGTCCTGTGTTCCATGTCCCATGTTCTGTGTCCCATGTCCTGTGTCCATGTCTCATGTTCCGTGTCCCATGTCCTGTGTCCCATGTCCCGTGTCACGTGTTCCATGTCACGTGTTCCGTGTGCCATGTCCTGTGTCACATGTCCCGTGTTCCATGTGCCGCCCGTGGCGGTGCCGGCGCTGACCCCTGTGCCGCAGACATCAACGAGTGCGCCATGCAGGGGGTCTGTCCGCACGGGGACTGCCTCAACACTGCCGGCAGCTTCCGCTGCTCCTGCCCGGCCGGGCACGCGGCCTCCCGCACACACTGCCTGCGTATGTGCCTGGGGCTATGGGGAGCTCTATGGGGGTCTATGGGGATCTATGGGGGTCTATGGGGATCTATGGGGGTCTATGGGGGGTCTATGGGGGGTCTATGAGGGGTCTATGGGGAGCTCTATGGGGGTCTCTGGGGAGCTCTATAGGGGGGGTCTATGGGGATTTATGGGGAGCTCTGTGGGGTTTATGGGGAGCTCTACTGGGGGGTCTATGGGGGTCTATGGGGAGCTCTACTGGGGGGGTCTATGGGGATCTATGGGGGGTCTATGAGGGGTCTATGGGGAGCTCTATGGGCATCTATGGGGGTCTATGGGGAGCTCTACTGGGGGGTCTATGGGGATTTATGGGGAGCTCTGTGGGGTTTATGGGGAGCTCTACTGGGGGGTCTATGGGGGTCTATGGGGAGCTCTATTGGGGGTGTCTATGGGGGTTTATGGAGGGTTCTATGGGGGTGTCTATGGGGAGCTCTGTTGGGGGTCTGGGGGGGTGTCTATGGGGAGCTCTATTGGGGGTCTATGGGGGCATCTATGGAGAGCTCTATGGGGGTTTTATGGGGAGCTCTATGGGGATCTCTATGGTATCTCTATGGTCTTTTTGGTGTCTTTGGTATCTCTATGGTATTTCTTGTATCTCTATGGTATCTATGGTATCTCTATGGTATCTATGGTATTTCTATGGTCTCTCTATGGTATCTCTGGTATCTCTATGGTATCTATGGTATCTCTATGGTATCTATGGTCTCTCTATGGTCTCTCTATGGTATCTATGGTCTCTCTATGGTATTTCTATGGTCTCTCTATGGTATCTATGGTATCTCTATGGTCTCTCTATAGTATCTATGGTATTTCTATGGTCTCTCTATGGTATCTCTGGTATCTCTATGGTATCTCTATGTTCTCTCTGTTCTCTCTCCGGTGTCTCCCATCCCCCCCAGCCGACCCCCCCGAGCACCGGGGGCTGTGTTTCCGCCTGGTGCTGCCCCCCCAGCGGTGCCAGCACCCGCTGCCCACGCGGCTGACGCGCCAGACCTGCTGCTGTAGTGTGGGCAAGGCCTGGGGGGGGCGGTGTGAGCGCTGCCCTGCCGACGGCACCGGTAACACTGAGGGGGGGTTCCAATGGGGTGGGGATGGGGGGGGGTCCATTGAGGTATCCTATTGAGGGGGTCCCATTGAGGGGTCTCATTAGTGTAGGTATGGGGGTTACCATTGAGGGGTTTCATTGGGGGGGTCCCATTGGGGGGTCCCATTGAGGGGTTCCATTTATGTGGGTATAGGGGTGGTCCCATTGAGGGGGTCCCATTGAGAGGTCCCATTGGTGTATGTATGGGAGGTCCCATTGGGGGGTCCCATTGAATGGGTCTCATTGGTGTGGGTATGGGGGGGTCCCATTGGGGGGGTTCCATTGGTTTATGTATGGTGGGGTCCTATTGGGGTTCCTGCTGAGGGGGTCTCATTGATGTGGTTATGGTGGGGTCTCATTGGGGGGTCCCATTGAGGAAGGTTTGGGATACCCATTGCAGAGAATGTGGGATGCCATTGGGGAGGGGAGGTGGGGGGGTACCCATTGTGTGTTGTGGGAGCATCCATTGGGGAGGATATGGAGTGGGGGTATCCCCATTGGGGGGGGGGCTCAGTGCCCCCATGCTGTGTCTCCCATTGGAGTGCTGCAGTGTGGGGATCCCAGCCCCATTTATGGGGTGCATTGTGGGGGTATCTGACCCCCCCCTGCCCCCCCCAGCCGCATTCAAGGCCATCTGCCCCGCGGGGAAGGGTTACCATGTCCTGACCTCGCACCAGACCCTGACCATCCAGGGCGAGAGCGACTTCACCCTCCACATCCACCCCGATGGGGCCCCCCCCCGAGCGGCCCCCCCGGCCCCCCCCGCCTGCGCCCAGCCCCATGGCCCCCGATGTGCCCCCGCCCCCAGGTCAGTCACAC
The DNA here is from genome assembly GCF_012275295.1 of Melopsittacus undulatus. Taxonomy (NCBI): domain Eukaryota; kingdom Metazoa; phylum Chordata; class Aves; order Psittaciformes; family Psittaculidae; genus Melopsittacus; species Melopsittacus undulatus. The sequence continues at coordinate 238,281 of NC_047548.1, read as the reverse complement.
CCCACCCCCCCACCCCCCCCCCAGTATGGACCCCCCCTGTGTCCCCCCCCTTAACCCCTCCTATGCCCCCCCCATCACCTCCCTGTACCCCCCTCCTGGACTCCCCAATGCCCCCCCCCCATTGCCCCCTCTGTGATTCCCCCCATGAGCCCCTGTGCCCCCCACGGAACCCCCCATATTCCCCTACATAAATGCTCCCTATCCCCACCATGGACCCCTGTGCCCCCCCCGTCACCCCCCTGTGCCCACCCCCCATGGACCCCACATTTCACCCCCATGAACCCCCCGTATTCTCCCCATGTACCCTGTGCCCCACATCACCTCCCTGTGCCCCACATCACCCCCCACCCCCATGCCCACCCATCCCCCCCCCCCCATCCTTCCCCCATGGGAGCTGTTTGGGGTCTCACATCCCCCTCCCCCCACAGCTGTGACCCCCCCGGCCATGGTGAGTGGGGGAGGGGCAATGGGGGGGGAGGGGCAATGGGAGGGGATGGGGAGGCTGGGACACGGGGGGGGGGGGGGGGGGGGGGATGGGGATGGGGATGGGGAGAGGGACACGAGGAGGGATATGGGGATTGGGGGGGATGGGGGTGGGGACGTTGTGGACATGGGGGGGGGGCATGGGGGGGGCCATGGGGACAGTTGTGCCCCCCCCTCCCCCCCCCCCAGCTCCCAGCCTTCTGGAGCCACTCGGAGGAGCAGGAGCTGGAGCAGCCCCCGGGGAGCAGCGACCCCCCCCCGGTTCCCTGGTACGGGGGGGCCATGGGGGGGGCACTGGGATGCATTGGGAGCACTGGGGGCAGTGAGGGGCACTGGAGTGACCGGGGATCAATGGGGTTAATGGGAATCAATGAGGTCACTGAGGGGCGCTGGAGCTCAGTGGGGGGCAATGGGAATCAATGGGGGAACTGGGGGGCACTGGTGAGATTGGGGATCAATGGGGGTGCTTGTGAAAATGCAGACATTGGGGGGCAATGAGGGGCAATGGGGGTACTGCTAACACTGGGGATCAGTGGGGGTCACTGGGGATCAATTGGGATCAATAGGGATCAATGGGGATCTGTGGGGGTCACTGGGGATCAATGGGGATCAATGGCATCAATGGGGATCAATGGGATCAATCCGTCCCCAGAGGTCCTGGCCCGCCCCACTGCGGCTGTGCTGTGGCGGGTGATGGAGCCGCAAACCCGCAGTGCTGCTGAGATCGCACCCACACAGGTCACAGGTGAGGGACCCCCCCCCCCCAACCCCCCCATAACCACCCCATAACCCCCCCCGACCCCCCCCAACCCCCCCATAACCACCCCATAACCACCCCATAACCACCCCCCACCCCCATAACCCCCCCCTGACCCCCCCCAACCCCCCCATAACCACCCCATAACCACCCCATAACCACCCCCCGACCCCCCCAACCCCCCCATAACCACCCTATAACCCCCCCATAACCACCCCTGACCCCCCCCAGAGACGGACGAGTGCAAACTGAACCGGAACATCTGTGGTCCTGGGGAGTGTGTGATGGGTCCAGGGGGTTACAGCTGCATCTGCTACCCTGGGTACCGCTGGCACCCGCAGCGCCGCTACTGCACCGGTACAATGGGGACCATGGGGCAATGGGGTCTATGTGGGGCAATGGGGACCATGGGGACCATGGGGCAATGGGGGCAATGGGGGGCAATGGGGACAATGGGGATCATGGGGCAGTGGGGCCATGTGGGGCAATGGGGACCATGGGGGGCAATAGGAGGCAATGGGGGTGATGGGCGTCCTGGTGTTCCATTGGGATCACAGCTGTACATGTGTGTCTATAGCCAGCAGGGCTGTACATGTGTGTGCATAGGGAACACAGGTGCACACGTGTGTGCATGGGAACATGGCTGCACACGTGTGTGCATTGGGATCACAGCTGTACACGTGTGTATTGGGAACACAGCTGTACCCATGTGTGTACATTGGGATCCACGGTTGTACACGTGTGTGCATTGGGAACACAGCTGTACATGTGTGTGCATTGGGAACACAGCTGTACACGTGTGTGCATTGGGAACACAGCTGTACACGTGTGTCTATGGGCAATGGAGCTGTACCCCAATGGGGCTGTACCCGTGTGTACCCACACCCGCTCCACACGTGTCCCATAGACGTGAACGAGTGTCAGGCGGAGCTGTGCGGTGCTGGCCGCGGTGTGTGCATGGGGAATGGGGCTGTACCTGTGTGTCTATGGGCAGTGGGGCTGTACCTGTGTGTGTCTATGGTCAATGGGGCTGTACCCGTGTGTGTCTATGGGCAGTGGGGCTGTACCCGTGTGTGTCTATGGGCAGTGGGGCTGTACCCGTGTGTGTGTCTATGGGCAGTGGGGCTGTACCCGTGTGTGTGTCTATGGGCAATGGGGCTGTACCTGTGTGTGTCTATGGGCAGTGGGGCTGTACCCGTGTGTGTGTCTATGGGCAATGGGGCTGTACCCGTGTGTGTGTCTATGGGCAGTGGGGCTGTACCCGTGTGTGTCTATGGGCAGTGGGGCTGTACCCCAATAGGGCTGTACCTGTGTGTGTCCCATAGATGAGAACGAGTGTGAGGCGGAGCCGTGTGGTGCTGGCCGCGGTGTGTGCATGGGGAATGGGGCTGTACCTGTGTGTCTATGGGCAGTGGGGCTGTACCCCAATAGGGCTGTACCCGTGTGTGTCTATGGGCAGTGGGGCTGTACCCGTGTGTGTGTCTATGGGCAGTGGGGCTGTACCCGTGTGTGTGTCTATGGGCAGTGGGGCTGTACCCGTGTGTGTCTATGGGCAGTGGGGCTGTACCCCAATAGGGCTGTACCCATGTGTGTCTATGGGCAGTGGGGCTGTACCCCAATAGGGCTGTACCCATGTGTGTCTATGGGCAGTGGGGCTGTACCCGTGTGTGTCTATGGGCAGTGGGGCTGTACCCCAATAGGGCTGTACCCATGTGTGTCTATGGGCAGTGGGGCTGTACCCGTGTGTGTCTATGGGCAGTGGGGCTGTACCCCAATAGGGCTGTACCCGTGTGTGTCTATGGTCAATGGGGCTGTACCTGTGTGTGTCTATGGGCAATGGGGCTGTACCCGTGTGTGTGTCTATGGGCAGTGGGGCTGTACCCCAATAGGGCTGTACCTGTGTGTGTCCCGTAGACGTGAACGAGTGTGAGGCGGAGCCGTGCGGTGCTGGCCGCGGTGTGTGCATGGGGAATGGGGCTGTACCTGTGTGTCTATGGGCAGTGGGGCTGTACCTGTGTGTGTCTATGGGCAGTGGGGCTGTACCCGTGTGTCTATGGGCAGTGGGGCTGTACCCGTGTGTGTGTCTATGGGCAGTGGGGCTGTACCCGTGTGTGTCTATGGGCAGTGGGGCTGTACCCCAATAGGGCTGTACCTGTGTGTGTCCCATAGATGAGAACGAGTGTGAGGCGGAGCCGTGTGGTGCTGGCCGCGGTGTGTGCATGGGGAATGGGGCTGTACCTGTGTGTCTATGGGCAGTGGGGCTGTACCCCAATAGGGCTGTACCCGTGTGTGTCTATGGGCAGTGGGGCTGTACCCGTGTGTGTGTCTATGGGCAGTGGGGCTGTACCCGTGTGTGTGTCTATGGGCAGTGGGGCTGTACCCGTGTGTGTCTATGGGCAGTGGGGCTGTACCCCAATAGGGCTGTACCCATGTGTGTCTATGGGCAGTGGGGCTGTACCCCAATAGGGCTGTACCCATGTGTGTCTATGGGCAGTGGGGCTGTACCCGTGTGTGTCTATGGGCAGTGGGGCTGTACCCCAATAGGGCTGTACCCGTGTGTGTCTATGGGCAGTGGGGCTGTACCCCAATAGGGCTGTACTCGTGTGTGTCTATGGTCAATGGGGCTGTACCTGTGTGTGTCTATGGGCAATGGGGCTGTACCCGTGTGTGTGTCTATGGGCAGTGGGGCTGTACCCCAATAGGGCTGTACCTGTGTGTGTCCCGTAGACGTGAACGAGTGTGAGGCGGAGCCGTGCGGTGCTGGCCGCGGTGTGTGCATGGGGAATGGGGCTGTACCTGTGTGTCTATGGGCAGTGGGGCTGTACCTGTGTGTGTCTATGGGCAGTGGGGCTGTACCCGTGTGTCTATGGGCAGTGGGGCTGTACCCGTGTGTGTGTCTATGGGCAATGGGGCTGTACCCGTGTGTGTCTATGGGCAGTGGGGCTGTACCCCAATAGGGCTGTACCCGTGTGTGTGTCTATGGGCAGTGGGGCTGTACCCCAATAGGGCTGTACCTGTGTGTCTATGGGCAGTGGGGCTGTACCCGTGTGTGTGTCTATGGGCAGTGGGGCTGTACCCCAATAGGGCTGTACCCGTGTGTGTCCCATAGACGTGAACGAGTGTGAGGCGGAGCCGTGCGGCGCCGGTCGCGGTGTGTGCATGAACACCGGCGGCTCCTACACCTGCCACTGTCACCGCGGCTTCCAGCTCAGCCTGCGCCGCGGCCTGCGCTCCTGCACCGGTCAGCACCGGGGCAACAACCGGGGGGGGGTATGGGGTACAGAGTGTTATGGGATATGGGGTACAGAGTGTTATGGGGTATGGGGTACAGAGTGTTATGGGATATGGGGTACAGAGTGTTATGGGGTATGGGGTACAGAGTGTTATGGGATATGGGGTACAGAGTGTTATGGGGTATGGGGTACAGAGTGTTATGGGATATGGGGTACAGAGTGTTATGGGGTATGGGGTACAGAGTGTTATGGGATATGGGGTACAGAGTGTTATGGGGTATGGGGTACAGAGTGTTATGGGATATGGGGTGTGGGACAGTGTGGGATATTATGGGATATGGGGTATGCGGTATTATGGGATGTGGGGTATGGAGTATGGGGTATTATGGGATATGGGGTGTGGGATATTATGGGATGTGGGGTATGGGTTATTATGGGATGTGGGGTATGGGGTACAGAGTGTTATGGGATATGGGGTGTGGGATATGGGATGTGGGGTATGGGATATGGGTTATTATGGGATGTGGGGTTTGGGGTATGGGATATTATGGGATGTGGGGTGTGGGTTATTATGGGATATGGGATACAGAGTGTCATGGGGTAGGGGGTATTATGGGATGTGGGGTATGGGGAATGCGGTGTTAAGGGATGTGGGGTCTGGGATTAATGGGTATGGGATAGAGGTATGGGGGATATGGGGTATGGGGTATTATGGGATGTGGGGTATGCGATAGGTGTATGGGGTATATGGGGTATTATGGGATGTGGTGTATGGGATATGGGGTATGGATAGAGGTATGCAGTATTATGGTGTATTATGGGATGTGGGGTATGGGATAATATGGGCTGTGGGGTATGGGATATGGGAAATGAGATAAGGGGTATGGGGTATTGGTTACAGGCTATGGGACATAGATCCGGAGCATGGGCTGTGGGTTACAGTTATGGCTATGGGGCTGGGCCATGGGGCTGTGGGGTGTGGGTCCCGGCAGGGCCATGCCCCAGCTCAGCCCTGGCTCCATGCAGACATCGACGAGTGCTCCAAGGCTGACATCTGTGGGGACGGCGGCGCCTGTACCAACACCCCTGGGCACTACCAGTGCGAGTGTCTGCAGGGCTACAGGCGGAAGGGGTCCCGGCAGCTGTGCGAGGGTACGGCTGCCTGCGGGGGTGGGGGGTGTGGGGATGGGGTATGGGAATATGGGGTGTGGGATAGGGGGTATGGGAATATGGGGGATGGGGTATGGGAATATAGGGTGTGGGATAGGGGGTATGGGATATGAGGGATGGGGTATGGGGTATGGGAATATGGGGGATGGGGTATGGGTATGGGGTATGGGAATATGGGGTGTGGGATAGGGGGTATGGGATACGAGGGATGGGGTATGGGATATGGGGATATGGGGTATGGGAGATGGGATATGGGGGATGGGGCTATGAGGACACCAGGGGCTGCGCCCCCATAATGGGATCCTGGTGCCCTCCCTCTGTCCCCCCTCAGACATCAACGAGTGCCTGGAGGTCGGGACCTGCCCCGAGGGCAAATGTGAGAACCACCCGGGGGGGTTCGTGTGCAGCCCCTGCCCCCCCGGCTACCGCGGCCACAACGGAGCCTGCGTCGGTGCGAGACCCCCCCCCGAACCCCCCTTGGGAACCCCCTTTGGGAATCCCCCCTTAGGACCCCCCTTTTCAACCCCATCTTGTGAACCCCTCTTTGGGAATCCCCTTTGGGACCCCCCCTATGGGAACCCCCCTTTCAGGACCCCCTTTGGGCCTCCCCTTTGGGACCCCCTTTGGGACACCCCTTTGGGACCCCCCCTTTGGGAACCCACTCAGGACCCCCCCTTTGGGACCCCCCCTATGGGAACCCCCTTTTCAGGACCCCCTTTGGGCCTCCCCTTTGGGACCCCCCTTTGGGATCCCCCTTTGGGACCCCCCCTTGGGACCCCCCTTTGGGAACTCCCCATGGGAGCCCCCCTTTGGGGACCCCCTTTCCTCCCCCCCCCCCCCCCCCCAATCTGATGTGGTCCCATAGATGTGAATGAGTGCGAGGGGGGGGGGGCTCTGCCCCAACGGCGTCTGCATCAACACCCCCGGCTCCTACAAGTGCCAGTGCCCCCCCGGGCTGCAGCCGGCCAGGGACCCCCCCCGCTGCCAGGGTATGGGGGCTATTGGAATCTATGGGGCACGGGGAGCTATGGGGGCTATGGGGCATGGGGGGCTAGAGGGGCCTGTTGGGGGGTAGGGGGCACAGAGGACTTTGGAGGCACCCGTGTCTATAGGGTCTCTATGGGTCTGGGAGGGTCTGTTGGTGTGGAAGGTGCATGGGGGCTATGGGGTTATGGGGGGTCTGTGGGGAGATACAGGTGTCTATAAGGGGGCTGTATGGGTCTGAGGGGGCCTATGTCATCTGTAGAGATTGGGGGGTTCTATGGGACTCATTGGGGTTTCTGGGGGCTCTCTGGGTGTCTATGGGGATCTATGGTGGTCCGTGGGGCTCTATGGCTCTCTATGCTCTCTATGCTCTCTATGGGTTTCTATGTGTTTCTATGGGTCTCTATGGATCTCTATGGATCTCTATGGTCTCTATGGGTCTCTATGGTCTCTATGCTCTCTATGGGTCTCTATGGGTCTCTATGTGTTTCTATGGGTCTCTATGGATCTCTATGGATCTCTATGGTCTCTATGGTCTCTGTGGTCTCTATGGTCTCTATGGGTCTCTATGGTCTCTATGGTCTCTATGGGTCTCTATGGTCTCTATGGTCTCTATGGTCTCTATGGGTCTCTATGGTCTCTATGGTCTCTATGGGTCTCTATGGTCTCTATGGTCTCTATGTGTCTCTATGGTCTCTATGGGTCTCTATGTGTCTCTATGGTCTCTATGTGTCTCTATGGTCTCTATGTGTCTCTATGGTCTCTATGTGTCTCTATGTGTCTCTATGGTTCCCTCTCCCCACAGACATTGACGAGTGTGAGTTCGCGGCCGCCTGTGTGGGGGGGGAGTGTGTGAACACTCCTGGCTCCTTCCGGTGCCTCTGCAGGGCTGGGTACACCCTGCGGCACGGCCGCACCTGCCAGGGTGGGTGACACCCCCATGTGACACCCCCCCCTATGTGACCCCCCCCATGTGACCCCCCCCCCCCCCCATGTGATACCCCCCATGTGACCACCCCCATGTGACAACCCCCATGTGACTTCCCATGTGACACACACACACCCCCCCCCATGTGACCCCCCCGTGGGAACCCCCCATGTGGGGGCAATGGGTGTCTATGGGGGCAATGGGTGTCTTTGGGGTCTCTGGGTGTCCATGGGTGCCTATGGGTGTCTGTGGGGTCTCTGGGTGTCTATGGGTGCCTATGGGTGTCTATGGGGGCAATGGGTGTCTATGGGTGTCTATGGGGTCTATGGGTGTCTATGGGTGCCTATGTGTGTCTATGGGTGTCTATGGGTGCCTATGGGTGTCTATGGGGTCTATGGGTGTCTATGGGTGCCTATGTGTGTCTATGGGTGTCTGTGGGTGCCTATGGGTGTCCCTGGGTGTCCCTGTGTGTCTATGGGGCCATGCGCGGTGCCGCGGGCTCACCCCAGCCCCACACGCAGACATCGATGAGTGTGCGCTGGACCCGGGGCTCTGTGCGCCCCATGGCGCCTGCACCAACCTCGAGGGCTCCTTCGCCTGTCTCTGCCCCCCTGGCTACAGCCCCACGGCCGACCAGCGCGGCTGCACCGGTGTGTGGGGTGATGGGGGCAATGGGGGTGATGGGGGTGATGGGGCAATGGGGGTGATGGGGGTGATGGGGCAATGGGGGCGATGGGGGTGATGGTCTCTATGGGTGTCTATGGGTCTCTATGGTCTCTATGGGCTCCATGGACTCCGTGGTCTCTATGGGTCTCTATGGGTCTTTATGGTCTTTATGGGTGTCAGTGGGTGTCAGTGTCAGTGGGTGTCAATAGGGTGTGTATGGATACTTATGGGGCTCTATGGGTGTCCATGGGTGTCTATGGGGCTCTACGGGTGTCTATGGGGCTCTATGGGCGTCCATGGGTGTCAATGGGTGTCAGTGGGTGTCAATGGGTGTCAGTGGGTGTCAATGGGTGTCAGTGGGTATCAATGGGTGTCAATGGCAGTCAATGGGTGTCAGTGGGTGTCAATGGTTGTCAATGGCAGTCAATGGGTATCAATGGGTGTCAATGGGTGTCAATGGCAGTCACTGGGTGTCAATGGGTATCAATGGGTGTCAATGGGTGTCAATGGGTATCAATGGGTGTGCGGGTGCTGACGGGTGCTCAGCGCGGGCCCCGCCCCCCCCGCGCAAACTGTGTTACCTGAGCCTGGAGGACTCCGTGTTCTGTGACTCTGTGCTGGGCACCAACGTCACCCGGAGCGAGTGTTGCTGCTCACTGGGGGCTGGATGGGGTGACCAGTGCGAGGTGTTCCCCTGCCCCCTGCCCTCCTCCGGTATGACTGTGGGGTGGGATATGGGGTGTGCTATGGGGCAGGCTATGGGGTGGGCTATGGTGTGCTATGGGGTGGGCTGTGGGGTGGGATATGGGGTGTGCTATGGGGTGTGCTATGGGGCAGGCTATGGGGTGGGCTATGGGGCAGGCTATGGGGTGGGCTATGGTACAGGTGTGGGGTGACCAGTGCGAGGTGTTCCCCTGCCCCCTGCCCTCCTCCGGTACGGCTGTGGGGTGCTGTGGGGTGGGTTATGGGGTGGGTTATGGTGTGCTATGGGGTGTGCTATGGGGCAGGCTATGGGGTGGGTTATGGTGTGCTATGGGGTGGGCTATGGTACAGGTGTGGGGTGACCAGTGCGAGGTGTTCCCCTGCCCTCCTCTGGTACGGCTGTGGGGTGCTGTGGGGTGGGTTATGGGGTGGGTTATGGTGTGCTACGGGGTGGGCTATGGGGTGGGATATGGGGTGCGCTATGGTACAGGTGTGGGGCGACCAGTGCGAGGTGTTCCCCTGCCTTCTGCCCTCCTCCAGTATGGCTGTGGGGCGCTGTGGGGTGGGCTGTGGGGTGGGATATGGGGTGTGCTATGGGGTGTGCTATGGGGCAGGCTATGGGGTGGGTTATGGTGTGCTATGGGGTGGGCTATGGGGTGGGATATGGGGTGCGCTATGGTACAGGTGTGGGGCGACCAGTGCGAGGTGTTCCCCTGCCTTCTGCCCTCCTCGGGTATGGCCATGGGGCAGGCTATGGGGTGCACTATGGGGTGTGCTGTAGGGTGTGTTATGGGGTGTGCTATGTGGTGCGCTATGGGGCAGGCTATGGGCTGGATGTGAGCTGCAATGGCTCCGGGGGGGCTGCAATGGGTCCGGAGCCCCCATGGGGGTTGCCCCCATCCCCCCCAGGGGGGGTCCGGGTCAGGTTTGGGTGCAGCCCCCCCTGCCCCTCCCCCCCAGCCGAGTTCCTGGCCCTGTGTCCGGATGGGAAAGGTTTCATCCAGGACGAGAACGGCCTCGACTTTGGGGTCCCTGCGCACAGAGGTGGGAGCCCCCCCCCCCCACCCCCCTTAGAGCCCCCCCCCCCCCCCTTAGAGCACCCCCCGACCCCCCCTTAGAGCCCCCCCCCCAATATTCTCCTGGGGGTCCCATTGGGGATCCCTGTTCTTGGGGGTTCCCTCTTAGGGGGGTGTGGGGGGTGGGGAGTGTCTATGGGGTGGGGGGGCTCTATGGGGTCTGGGGCTCAATGGGGTGTGTGGGTCTCTCTGGATATCTATGGGTCTCTATGAGGTGTGTGGGTCTCTATGGGTCTCTATGGGGTGTGTGGGTCTCTATGGGGTGTGTGGGTCTCTATGGGGTGTGTGGGTCTCTATGGGGTGTGTGGGTCTCTATGGGTCTCTATGGGGTGTGTGGGTCTCTATGGGCTCTATGGGCTCTGGGTCTCTATGGGGTGTGTGGGTCTCTATGGTCTCTATGTGTCTCTATAGGTCTCTATGGTCTCTATGGCTCTCTATGATCTCTATGGTCTCTACGGCTCTGTATGGCTCTCTATGATCTCTATGGTCTCTACGGCTCTGTATGGCTCTCTATGGTCTCTATGGTCTCTATGGCTCTCTATGGGTCTCTATGGGGTGCGGCTGTGCACCCCCAGCCTGCCCCATCGCCGCTGCCCCACAGACATCGATGAGTGTGGCCTCTTCGGGCCCGAGATCTGCAAGGACGGGAAGTGTGTGAACACACAACCAGGCTACGAGTGTTACTGCAAACAGGGCTTCGACTATGACAGCGGCGTCCTGCAGTGCCTCGGTGCGCCCGCAGGGGGCGGGGGGGGGTATGGGGCTCTGGGAGGTTATAGGGGCTGTGGGGGGATATGGGAGGTTGTAGGGGCTATGGGGCTATGGGAGGTTATTAGGGGCTAGGGGGCTATGGGGCTACGATGGGATATGGGAGGTTATAGGGGCTATGGGGGTTATGGGGGGATATGGGGGCTATGGGAGGTTATAGGGGCTATGGGGCTACGATGGGATATGGGAGGTTATAGGGGCTATGGCGTTATGGGGCTATGGGAGGTTATAAGGGCTATAGGGGTTATGGGAGGTTATAGGGGCTATGGGGCTATGGGAGGTTGTAGGGGCTATGGGACTATGGGGGCTATGGGGCTACTGGGGGCTATGGGGGGATATGGGAGGTTATAGGGGCTATGGGGCCTATGAGAGGTTATAGGGGCTATGAGGGTTATGGGGGCTCTGGGCTCTGGGAGTTACGGGCTATGGGTGCCTATGGAACTACGGGGGTTATGGGGGCTATGGGAGGTTATAGGAGCTATATGGGGGCTATAGGGGCTATGGTGGTTATGGGGCAATGGGAGTTAAGGGCTCCGGGTGCTGGGGGGCTCTGGACCCCCCATGGTCCTCACTCCCCCCTCCCCCCCCCAGATGTGGATGAGTGTCTGGACGAGTCCAACTGTGTGGACGGGGCCTGTGAGAACACAAGGGGCTCGTTCCGCTGCTCCTGCCCCCCCGGAACCCGCTACCACCCCCCCCAGCGCCGCTGCCTGCCCCCCCCCGAGCACGGTCAGTGAGCGCGGGGGGAGGGGCACCGGGGGAACGGGGGAGGGGCATGAGCACCATTGGGTCCTATTGAGCACCATTGAAATACCATTGAGCCCATTGAGCTCATTGAGCACCATTGAGCTCCGTTGAGCACCATTGAGTCCCATTGAGCCCATTGAGCTCCGTTGAGCACCATTGAGCCCCATTGAGTCCCACTGAGCCCCATTGAGTCCCATTGAGCCCATTGAGTACCATTGAGCCCCGTTGAGCCCCAGTGACCCCCATTGAGCACCACTGAGCCCATTGACCCCCATTGAGCCCCATTGACCCGCATTGAGCCCCATTGACCCCCATTGAGCCCCACTGACCCCCATTGACCCACACTGAGCCCCATTGTCCCGCATTGAGCCCCATTGACCACTATTGAGCCCCACTGACCCCCATTGACCCACACTGAGCCCCATTGACCCCCATTGAGCCCCACTAACCCCCATTGAGCCCCACTGACCCCCATTGACCCACACTGAGCCCCATTGATCCCCACTGACCCCCATTGACCCCATTGACCCGCATTGAGCCCCATTGACCCCCATTGATCCCCACTGACCCCCATTGATCCCCACTGACCCCCATTGAGCCCCATTGACCCCCATTGAGCCCCACTAACCCCCATTGATCCCCACTAACCCCCATTGATCCCCACTGACCCCCATTGACCCCACTGACCCCCATTGATCCCCACTGATCCCCATTGACCCCCATTGAGCCCCATTGATCCCCACTGACCCCCATTGATCCCCACTGACCCCCACTGACCCCCGCGCCCCCTCTGTTGCAGAGCGCCCCCCCCCGGCAGCAGCGGTGCCCCCAGAGCGCCCCCTGGCGGCGCGGAGGGACGTGTGCTGGCAGCGGCGGGGGGAGGATGGGCTCTGTGGGGCACCGCTGGGGGCGGGGCCACTGCCCATGGACGAGTGCTGCTGCCGGGGGGGGGCGGGGTGGGGGCGGCGCTGCAGGGCCTGCCCCCCCCGCGGAGCCGGTGAGGGGGGGCTGGGGGGGCTATGGGGTATGGGGGGTTCTATGGGGTGTGAGGTCTATGGGGTATGGGGGGGTCTATGGGGCATGGGGGGTTCTATGGGGTGGGGGGGGCTATGGGGTATGGGGGGTTCTATGGGGTGGGGGGGTCTCTGGGTGTGACGTCTATGGGTATAGGGGGGGTCTTTGGGTTGGGGGGGTTCTATGGGGTATTGGGGGGGTTCTATGGGGTGTGGGGCCTATGGGGCATGGGGGGGTTCTGTGGTGTATGGGGGGGTCTCTAGGGGGTGGGGGCTATGGGGTATGGGGTGGTTCTATGGGGTATGGGGGTGTCTTTGGGGGGTTGGGAGTCTTTGGGTTGGGAGGGTTCTATGGGGTATGGGGGGTTTCTATGGGTTATGTGGGTCTCTCTGTGGGGCTGAGCTCTGCCCCCCCCCAGGTCTCCAGTGCTCGTCCTCACAGAGCGAGAGCAATTCCTTCTGGGACGTCAGCCCATTGGGGCTGGGGGGGCCGCGCAGAGGTGGGAGCCCAGCACCCCCAATGGGACCCCCAATGGGACCCTAACACCCCCCAATGGGACCCCCTGAATGGGATCCCAGCAACCCCTATTGGGAACCCCCAATGGGTCGTCCCCCCCCCAGTTGGAACTCCCCCAGTGGGACCCCAACACCCTCCCATGGGATCCCCCCAATGGGTCCCCAACACCACTTAATGGGAACCCCCAATGGGACCCCCTATTGGGACTCCATCACCCACCAATTAGATCCCATCACCCTCCAATGGGACCCCCCAAATGGGATCCCAACACCCCTCAATGGGACCCCCCAGTGGGACCCTCCCATGGGATGCCCAATGGGACCCCATCACCCTTCAATGGGACCCCCAATGGGACCCCAGTACCCTCCAATGGGACCCCCTATTGGGACCCCATCATCCCCCAATGGGACCCCAACACCCCCCAAATGGAACCCCCGAATGGGACCCCAATACGCCCTATTGGGACCCCCCAATGGGACCCCCATAGTCCCCACCCCAGGCCCCCCTCTGCCCCCCAGGTGAGGAGAGCTCGGAGGAGGACTCCACCGAGTGCCCGTGCCCTGGGGGGGGGGGGCTCTGCCTCCGGCCCATCCCAGGCTGGGGCTGCGACTGCCCCCCCGGCTACCAGCCCGACCCGACCCGGAGCCGATGCCTGGGTGAGTGTGGGGGGGATGTGGGGTCTCTATGGGGTCTATGGGGTCTCTGTGGGGTCTATGGTCTCTCCATCCTCTCCTCTCTATGGTCTCTCTATGCTCTCTCTATGGTCTCTAGGGTCTCTCTATGGTCTCTATGGTCTCTCTATGATTTCTATGGTCTCTATGATCTCTATAGTTTCTATGGTCTCTGGTCTCTCTATGATCTCTATGGTCTCTCTATGGTCTCTCTGATCTCTATAGTCTCCCTATGATCTCTATGCTCTCTCTGTGGTCTCTATGATCTATGATCTCTCTATGGTCTCTATGGTCTCTCTATGATCTCTATGGTATCTCTGTGCTCTCTCTATGCTCTGTGGTATGTCTATGGTATCTCTATGGTCTCTATAGTCTCTCTATGGTATCTCTATTGTCTCTCGATGGTATTTCTATGGTCTCTATGGTATCTCTATGGTCTCTCTGGTATATCTATGGTCTCTATGATCTCTCTGGTATCTCTATGATCTCTATGGTCTCTCTGGTATCTCTATGGTATCTCTATGGTCTCTATGTTATCTCTATGTTATCTCTATGGTATCTCTATGGTCTCTATGTTATCTCTATGTTATCTCTATGGTATCTCTATGATCTCTATGGTCTCTATGTTATCTCTCTGGTATCTCTATGGTATCTCTATGATCTCTATGTTATCTCTATGTTATCTCTATGGTCTCTATGGTATCTCTATGATCTCTATGGTCTCTATGTTATCTCTATGTTATCTCTATGTTATCTCTATGTTATCTCTATGGTCTCTATGTTATCTCTATGTTATCTCTATGGTATCTCTATGGTCTCTATGTTATCTCTATGTTATCTCTATGGTATCTCTATGGTCTCTATGTTATCTCTATGTTATCTCTATGTTATCTCTATGTTATCTCTATGTTATCTCTATGGTCTCTATGGTCTCTATGTTATCTCTATGTTATCTCTATGTTATCTCTATGTTATCTCTATGGTATCTCTATGGTCTCTATGGTCTCTATGTTATCTCTATGTTATCTCTATGTTATCTCTATGTTATCTCTATGGTATCTCTATGGTATCTCTATGTTATCTCTATGTTATCTCTATGTTATCTCTATGGTATCTCTCTGGTATCTCTATGTTATCTCTATGTTATCTCTATGGTATCTCTATGGTCTCTCTGGTATATCTATGGTCTCTATGATCTCTCTGGTATCTCTATGATCTCTATGGTCTCTATGGTCTCTATGTTATCTCTATGTTATCTCTATGTTATCTCTATGGTCTCTATGTTCTCCCCCCCAGACATTGACGAGTGCCGTGACCCGTCTCGCTCCGCCCTCCGGTGCCGCCCGGACCGGGAGCGCTGCGTCAACACCAGCGGCTCCTTCCGCTGCGCCTGCAAGGCCGGCAGTGCGCGTGCGCGGCCGCACGGGGGCCTCTGCGTGCCCCAGCGCCGCTGACCCCCCCCCCCAATGAACGAGAGAGACACAGCGCATGCGCGGACTCACTGCGGCTACGGGGGGGGGGGGGCAATGGGGTAACTGGGGGGGTATTGGGGTAACTGGGGACATTGGGGTAATTGGGGGTTCATTAGGGCAATGGAGGCTTTGGGGTAATTGGGGGCATTGAGGCAATGGAGAGCAATGGGATCATTGGGGCTACTGGAGGTTCATTGGGGCAATGAGGGGCAATGGGGACATTGGGGGTCATTGGGGTAATAGGGGCAATTGGGGGTCATTGGGGTAATGGGGTTCATTGGGGTAATTAGGGGTTCATTGGGGTAATTGGGGATCATTGGGGCACTTGGGACTCATTGGGGTAACTGGGGGGGTGGGGAGATGGAGGCACTAGAGAGTGAATGGGGGGGGGGAAATCAGTGCCTCTGGGGGGCGGATTTGGGGCGAGATTGGGGCATTTTGGGGAAGAACGGGGGCTTTGGGGGCGATTTGGGGCATTTCAGCTCTTTTGGGTTGAAATCGGGGCAATCTGGGGCAATTTCAGGGTAAATCCGGGGTCTTCGGGCCCCGGGGGGGGGCAATCGGCACCTCCTGAACCGCTCGGGGGCAAATGGGGCCTTTTGGGGCAGTTTGAGCTGAAATCGGGGGGATTTGGGGCTAAAAGCGGCGCTTTTGGGGTGAAATCGGAGCATTTTGGGGGTGGGGAGGGTGAGAGGGCGGCTCCGCGACACCGCGTAGCCCCGCCCACCGCGTCCTGACCAATCGCAGCGTCCCTTTCGTCTAAGCCACGCCCACCGCCCATGTCACTCAGCCGCTCACAGGCCCCGCCCACTGATCCTGTCACTCACCCCCACACGCCCCGCCCACTGCTCCTGCCCAATCGCAGCGTCCCTTCCGCTTAAGCCCCGCCCCCTCCCCTGTCACTCACCCCCCCACATGCCCCGCCCACCGCTCATGTTTCACCGCTCCTGTCCAATCGCAGCGCCCCTTCTGTCTAAGCCCCTCCCACCGCTCTCGTCACCCCCTCGCCCCACCCAATCACAACGCGCCCTCCCCACCTGGCCCCGCCCCCTTGCCCCGCCCCCTCCCGTCGTGCCCCGCTCGGGTGGCGGCAGCGGCCACGGTGAGGGTCGGGGGCGGTGGGGGGGGGAGGGGGGTCCATGTGGGGGGCGGGGAGGGGGGGGTGGGGCCGACCCCAAACCCACAGCCCCATAACCCCACCCTGACCCCTTACCCAGCCCCATAGCGCCCATTGCAGCCCCATAGACCCCTCTGCAGCCCCATAGATCCCTCTGCAGCCCCATAAATCCTCTGCAGCCCCATAGACCCCTCTGCAGCCCCATAGATCCCTCTGCAGCCCCATAGATCCCTCTGCAGCCCCATAGATCCCTCTGCAGCCCCATAGATCCCTCTGCAGCCCCATAAACTCTCTGCAGACCCATAGATCCCTCTGCAGCCCCATAGATCCCTCTGCTGCCCCATAGATCCCTCTGCAGCCTCATAACTCCCTCCCTGACTCCTTCCCCAGCCCCATTCCCCCTACTTTAACCCCCTCCTCCCCTCCCTGACACCCATTCCCCCTTTAACCCCATCCCCCTCATTACCTCCATTACCCCCATTATGCCCATTAACTCCCATTAACCCCATCCCCCCCATTCCCCCCATCACCCCCATCCCCCTCATTACCCCATTAATCCATCCTCTCCCCCTGTAGCCATGGGGCTGAAGCCTTGGTAGAAGGCCCTGTTCCCCCATTACAGCCATTACCCCCAATAACCCCATCCCCCCATTCCCCCCCCATTCCCTCCATCACCCCCATTACCTCCATTACCCCATTATCCCCATCCCCCCAGTACCCCATTCTTCCCAATTACCCCCAATAATCCCATCCCCCCATTCCCCCCCATTCCTCCCATCACCCCCATTACCTCCATTAACCCCCATCACCCCATTAACCCCCATAACCCCCCCCTCTCCCCACAGCCCAGCCATGGGTCTCAAACCCTGGCAGAAAGCCCTATTCCCCCATTGATCCCCATCACCCCATTACCCCCATTCCCCTCTCCCCACAGCCCAGCCATGGGTCTCAAGCCCTGGCAGAAAGCCCTATTCCCCCATCACCCCATTAACCCCATAACCTGCTCTCTCCCCCTATAGCCATGGGTCTCAAGCCCTGGCAGAAAGCCCTATTCCCCCATCACCCCATTAACCCCATAACCTGCTCTCTCCCCCTATAGCCATGGGTCTCAAGCCCTGGCAGAAAGCCCTATTCCCCCTCCGCTCCGTGGGCTCCGTCGTTCGCCTGTTCGAGGCGGAACTGGCCCAACCGGAACCAGACCTGGTGTTGCTCTCCCTGGTGTTGGGCTTCGTGGAGCACTTCCTGGCCGTCAACCGCGTGCTCCCGACCAACGTCCCTGGCGTCAGCTTCGAGGCCCGGCCGGGCCCGGAGCCTCAGGCTCGCGCCTACTTCCCGGTGGCGGAACTGTCCATCGTGGCCGCGCTCTACGCGCGCTTCACGGCACAGATCCGCGGCGCCGTGGACCTGTCGCGGTACCCGCGGCCTGGCGGCTGCTCCTCCCGCGAGCTGGTCAGGAAGGTGGCGGATGTCATCTGGAACAGCCTCAGCCGCTCCTACTTCAAGGATCGGGCGCATATCCAGTCGCTGTTCAGCTTTATCACTGGTGACAATGGGGGCGATGGGGGCACCCAATGGGGTTTATGGGGGTTGGGGTTTGGGGGGTCAATGGGGTTGATGGCCAGTGGGCTTGGGGGAACCAATGGGGTTGATGGGGTTGGGGGGAACCAATGGGGTTAATAGGGGCCCAACGGGGTTGGTGGAGGTTGGGGTTGGGGGGTCAATGGGGTTGATGGGGGTTGGGGTTCAGGGGACCCAATGGGGTTGGGGGGACCCAATGGGTTTAATGGGGACCCAATGGGGATGGGGATGGGGTTGGGGCATCAATGGGGTTGATGGGTGTTGGTGTTGGGGGATCAATGGGATTGGTGGGGGCCCAATGGGGATGGGGTTGGGGTGTCAATGGGGTTGATGGGGGCTGGGGTTGGGGGAACCAATGGGGTTGGGGGGACCCAATGGGGTTGATGGGGGCCCAATGGGATGGGGTTGGGATTGGGGGTGTTAATGGGGTTGGTGGAGGTTGGGGTTGGGGGGTCAGTGGGGTTCATGGGGGCCCCACGGGGATGGGGTTGGTGGTGCTCTATGCGTCCCTATGCATCTCTATGTGTCCCTATGGTTCCCTCTGTGACCCGTCCGTGCCCCCTCCGTGACCCCTCCATGACCCCCCCCGTTCCGCTCAGGAACCAAGCTGGACAGCTCTATGTGTCCCTATGCATCCCTATGTGTCTCTGTGGGTCCCTATGTATCCCTATATGTCCCTATGCATCCCCATGTATCCCTCCGTGACCCCCGTGCCCCGTTCCGCTCAGGCACCAAGCTGGACAGCTCTATGTGTCCCTATGTATCCTTATGTATCCCTATGTGTCTCTATGTGCCCCCGTTCCGCTCAGGCACCAAGCTGGACAGCTCTATGTGTCTCTATGTATCCCTATGTGTCCCTGTGGGTCCTTATGTATCCCTATGTGTCTCTATGTGTCTCTATGTATTTCTATGTATCCCTATGTGTCTCTATGTGCCCCGTTCCGCGCAGGCACCAAGCTGGACAGCTCAGGTGTGGCCTTCGCGGTGGTCGGGGCCTGCCAGGCCCTGGGGCTCCCGGATGTTCACCTGGCGCTGTCCGAGGACCACGCGTGGGTCGCGTTCGGGGCCGGGGGTCAGCAGACGGCTGAGGTCACGTGGCACGGGAAGGGCAACGAGGACCGGAGGGGGCAGAGCGTGGCGGCGGGCGTGGCCGAGAGGGTCAGTGAGGGGTCAGGGGGTCAGCGGGGGGTCAGGGGTCAGCAGACGGCAGAGGTCACGTGGCACGGGAAGGGCAACGAGGACCGGAGGGGGCAGAGCGTGGCGGCGGGCGTGGCCGAGAGGGTCAGTGGGGGGTCAGGGGGTCAGCGGGGGGTCAGGGGTCAGCAGACGGCTGAGGTCACGTGGCACGGGAAGGGCAACGAGGACCGCAGGGGGCAGAGCGTGGCGGCGGGCGTGGCCGAGAGGGTCAGCTGGGGGTCAGGGGGTCAGCGGGGGGTCAGGGGTCAGCAGACGGCTGAGGTCACGTGGCACGGGAAGGGCAACGAGGACCGGAGGGGGCAGAGCGTGGCGGCGGGCGTGGCCGAGAGGGTCAGCGGGGGGTCAGGGGGTCAGCGAGGGGTCAGGGGGCGGGGTCAGGGGGCGGGGTCACAGGGGGACATGGGGCAGGGCCAGAGAGGGTCAGCGTGGGGCCATGGGGCAGGGCCAAGGGGGTCAGCGGGGGGTCACGGGGCGGGGCCAGAGAGGGTCAGCGCGGGGTCATGGGGTGGGGTCAGCAGGGTCACGGGGCGTGGTCAAAGGGAGTCAGGGAGTGGGGCCAGAGGGGGATCAGAGAGGGGCAAGGGGCGTGGCCGAGAGGGTCAGCGCGGGGTCACTGGGCGGGGCCTAGAGGGTCAGCGCGGGGTCACGGGGCGGGGCCGAGAGGGTCAGCGTGGGGTCATGGGGCGGAGTCATGGGGCGGGGCCGAGAGGGTCAGCGGGGGGTCACGGGGTGGAGCCAGAGGGGGGTCAGCGAGGGGTCACGGGGCGGGGATGGATCCATGGGGCACAGGGACAGGTCCTGGGGGGCTCACACACATGTGGGGCAGGTGTGGGGCTCACTCTGCCCCACACGTCCCTGTGCCCTGCCCAGAGTTGGCTGTACCTGAAGGGCTCCTACCTGCGCTGCACGCGCCACATGGAGGTCGCGTTCATGGTGTGCGCCATTAACCCCTCCATTGACCTGCACACGGACAGCCTGGAGCTGCTGCAGCTGCAACAGGTGTGGGGCAGCCGTGGGGTTTCTGTGGGGCAGCCATGGGGCGGCCGTGGGGCGGCTGTGGGGTGGCTGTGGGGTGGCCGTGGGGCGGCCATGGGGCGGCCGTGGGGTGGCCATGGGGCGGCCATGGGGCAGCCATGGGGTGGCTGTGGGGTGGCCGTGGGGCGGCCATGGGACGGCTGTGGGGTGGCTGTGGGGTGGCCATGGGGCAGCCATGGGACGGCTGTGGGGTGGCCGTGGGGCGGCTGTGGGGTGGCCATGGGGCAGCCATGGGGCAGCCCAGCATCACCACCTTCTTCCCCTTGCAGCGCCTGCTCTGGTTGCTCTACGACATGGGCCACCTGGAGAAGTGAGTGGGGCCCTGACCTCCTATGGGGCTGTGCCCCCCCCCCCCCCCAAACCTGCTATGGGGCTGCCCCACAACCTCCCCCCACAGGTACCCCATGGCTCTGGGTAACCTGGCTGACCTGGAGGAGCTGGAGCCCACTCCGGGCAGGCCTGACCCCCTCACCATCTACCACAAGGTGAGGTGTGGGGCTGGGTGCTATGGGGCTGGTGCTGTGCTGCTGTGGGGCTGGGCACTATGGGGCTGGACACTGTGGGTCTGGGCACTATGGGGCTGGACACTATAGGGCTGGGCCCTATGGAGAAGTGTGTGGCTGACCCCCTCCCCCCGGGTGCCCCATAGGGTATCCAGTCTGCCCGGACCTACTACAACAACGAGCACATCTACCCCTACATGTACCTGGCCGGGTACCACTGCCGCAACAAGAACGTGAAGGAGGCGCTGGAGGCCTGGGCTGACACCGCCACCGTCATCCAGGAGTGAGCTGTGGGGTGATGTGGGGCAGCAGTGGGGCAGGGGCTCACCCCACATCGGGGCTCTGGGGCAGCCGTGGGGGTCCCAGTGCAGGGATGGGCTCTGGGGGGGTCCTGTGTTCTTGGGACCCCTCTTCGAGGTGTTGGGGATGCTCCAGGCCGAGTGCTGGGGGGCAGCTCTGTGGCTGCATCCATGTCCCATAACCGGGTCCTGCCCCATAACCTGGTCCTGCCCCATAACTGGTCCTGCCCCATAACCTGGTCCTGCCCCATAACCTGGTCCTGCCCCATAACCGGTCCTGCCCCATAACCACATCCCTGCCCCATAACCTGGTCCTGCCCCATAACCTGGTCCTGCCCCATAACCTGGTCCTGCCCCATAACCACATCCCTGCCCCATAACCTGGTCCTGCCCCATAACTGGTCCTGCCCCATAACCTGGTCCTGCCCCATAACCGGTCCCTGCCCCATAACCTGGTCCTGCCCCATAACCGGTCCCTGCCCCATAACCTCATCCCTGCCCCATAACCTGCTCCTGCCCCATAACCTGGTCCTGCCCCATAACCTGGTCCTGCCCCATAACCGGTCCTGCCCCATAACCACATCCCTGCCCCATAACCACATCCCTGCCCCATAACCTGGTCCTGCCCCATAACCTGGTCCTGCCCCATAACCTGGTCCTGCCCCATAACCTCATCCCTGCCCCACAGCTACAATTACTGCCGGGAGGACGAGGAGATCTACAAGGAGTTCTTTGACATTGCCAATGACGTCATCCCCAACCTGCTCAAGGAGGCAGCCAACGCTGAGCCCCCGGGGGAGGGGGACCCCGAGGTGAGGGGGGGCACCCTGGGGGGGGCAGGGGGGCTTACATATGGGGGGGGGCACCTGTGGGGTTCCCCATTGGCAGTGGTGCCCAATGCACCCCCATGTACCCCAGTGTGCCCCATGTACCCCAATGCACCCGAATGCATCCTCTGTATCCTAAGAGACCCCCATGCACCCCCATATATCCCAGTGTACCCCACTTGGGGGTCCTGGGACCCTCTCCTCTAACCCCGCCCCCTCTCTAACCCCTCCCCATGTATTAACCACGCCCCCTCTATCCCCACCCCATTCATCAAACACTCCCCTCTCTAACCCCGCCCCCTCTCTAACCCCACCTCATTCATTAACAACACCCCTCGCTTTGACCCCGCCCCATTCACAAACCACGCCCCCTCTCTAACCACGCCCCGTTCATTAACCACGCCCCTCTGACCACGCCCCATTCATTAACCACTCCTCCTCTCTAACCCCGCCCCATTCATTAACCACTCCCCCTCTGACCACGCCCCATTCATTACCCCCTCCCTGACCCCGCCCCCCTCAGGCCCCGCCCCCAGGGGGGGGGGCTCTGCAGGACCCCGAGTGCTTCGCTCACCTCCTGCGGTTCTACGATGGGATCTGTAAGTGGGAGGAGGGGAGTCCCACCCCCGTCCTGCACGTGGGCTGGGCCACGTTCCTCGTCCAATCACTGGGCCGCTTCGATGGGCAGGTATGGGGGGGGGGATCCTGGGGGGGGTTTGGGGTGTTTGGGGTCCCTGGGGGGGGTTTGGGGGTGATGGGTACCCCCCCTCTGTCACACATGGGCTGGGCTGCCTGCCTGGCAGGCCTGTCCCTATGGCACCCCCAATGTCCTTATTGCACCCCCATAGTGTCTTTATTGACCCCCCATAGTGTCCCTATTGCCTCCCCAATGTCCCCATTGCTCCCCAGTGTCCTTATTGCCCCCATAGTGTCTCTATTGCCCCCCAGTGTCCTTATTGCCCCATAGTGTCTCTATTGTCCCCCCAGTCTCCATTGCCCCTATAGGGTCCCTGTTGCCTCCATCCCCCCCATTGCCCCCATGGTATCTCTATTGCCCCCTAAGTGTCGTTGTTGCCCCCATAGTGTTTCTATTGCCCCCATAGTGTCTCTATTGCCCCCATAGTGTCCCCATTGCCCCCATAGTGCCCCCATTGCCCCCATAGTGTCCCCATTGCCCCCATCGCCCCCAGGTCCGCCAGCGGGTGACGTTGGTGTCCCGTGACACGGACCCCCCGGAGGACGAGGACCCCGGGGGGGAGGATACCCGGGACAGCCGGAGGAGGGGCCCCCGCCGGGAGTCCAAACCGGAGGAGCCCCCACAGCCCAAGAAGGGTCCTGAGCGGCGCCGGGCACTAGGACCGCGCAGCGAGGACCCCCCGGCCGCTGTTCCCAGCGCGGCCGCTCCCCCCTCCGCACCTCCCAACGTCACCGGCTCCAATCCCAACGTCGCCGGTTCGAATCCCAACGTCGCCGGTTCGAGTCCCGTCCCCTCCGGTTCGACGGAGCCCACGGGGCCGGTGCTGCTGTTCCAGAGCCAGAAGATGAGGGGCATGAAGGATCTGCTGCGGGCCCCGAAGATCAACTCCAGCGC
Source organism: Melopsittacus undulatus (assembly GCF_012275295.1). NCBI lineage: Eukaryota > Metazoa > Chordata > Aves > Psittaciformes > Psittaculidae > Melopsittacus > Melopsittacus undulatus. The sequence goes on along the minus strand of NC_047548.1, from coordinate 214,947 downwards.
CATCAAACTGCAGCTCACGGCTCAGTCCCAAGTGCAGCTCAAGAAGCAGAAAGTGGCTCCCAGTGATTACACTTTGGCCTTCCTCAAGCGGCCCCGGAAGGGGCTCTGAGCATGAGAACCCCCCCCCCGGGGGGTATGGGGATGGGGGGGGGTCTGTGGGGTGGGGAGAGAGGGGGTTGGGGGGAAGGGTATGGCAGTGAATCCCATATACACCCATGGGGGCCAATGTGTCCTCTATACACCCGCATATAACCCGGGGCTATGGGGAATGGGGGGGGTCTGTGGGGTGGGGAGAGAGGGGTTTGGGGTGAAGGGTATCGCAATGCATCCCATATATACCCATAGGGGCCAATGTGTCCTCTATACAACTGCATATAACCTGAGGCTATGAGGATGGGGGGGGTGATGGGGAATGGGAGGGGTCTGTAGGGTGGGGAGAGAGGGGTCTGGGGGGAAGGGTATGGCAGTGAATCCCATATACACCCATGGGGGCCAATGTGTCCCCTATACAACTGCATATAACCCAGTGCACCCCATATACACCCATAGGGGCCAATGTGCCCCCTATACAACCGCATATAAACCGGGGCTATGGGGACGGGGGGGATTCTATGGGGTGGGAAGAGAGGGGTGAAGGATATCGCAATGCATCCCATATACACCCATAGGGGCCAATGTGTCCCCTATACAACTGCATATAATCTGGGCTATGGGGAGCAGGTGATGGGGAATGGGGGGGTTGGGGGGGTTTAGGTTCTATGGGGTGGGGAGAGAGGGGTCTGGGGGGAAGGGTATTGCAATGCATCCCATATACACCCATAGGGGCCAATGTGTCCTCTGTACACCCGCATATAACCCAGTGCACTCCATATATATAAGTGTAACCCCATATACCCCAATGCACACCATATACATCAGTGTACCCCAATATACCCCAATGCATCCCCATGTACCCCAATGCACCCCATATACCCCAATGTAACCCATATACCCCAATACACCCCATAGACCCCATTGCAACCCATATACCCAAATACATCCCATAGACCCCAATGCACCCCATATACATCAGTGTACCCCAATGCACCCCCATGTACCCCAATACACCCCATATACCCCAATACACCCCATATACCCCCAAGTGCGCTGGGAATGGAGAAGTTGGGGTACGGGGGGGGTAGAGGTGAAGGGTTTGGGGTGCGGGAGGGGTTGGGGGTGCAAAGGGGGGTTTGGGGGTGAAGGTTGGATGGGGGGGTTGGGCTGAAGCTGCCCCCCCCATGGGCTGGGAATGGAGCATTATGGGGGGGGCACGCAGGGGATTTGGGGTGCAACGAGGACACCCGCACCCCATGGGGGGGGCAGGGGGGGGCGTGTCCTAGCGCAGCCCTTCAGCCAATAAACTGCGAGCTTGTTGCCCCTCTCACTCCTTATATGGGGGGGGCGGAGCCTGGGGGGGGGGGAGGGAATTGGGGGACCCGAGGGGGGGATTTTGGGGTTTTCCCCCCCCCAATGTCCGTGGTTGGGGCCAGAGGAGACCACGAATGGGGGGGACCTGAGGGGACGGAGGGGGGGATGAGCTCAGGGACCCCCAAATTGGGGGGGGGGGCAAATGGGGGGGGGGGCAGGGTAATTGGGGGGCTCAATGGTGGGGGCTGCATCGGCTGAACTCTCGCGATACTTCCCTGCGAGGTTTCGGCTCCCTCCGAGCGCCCGCCCCCTCCACGCCGCCTCAGCCAATCAGCCGAAGCCTTCCCTGCGTGACATCAGCGCCGGCCAATCAGGAGGCTCGGAGGTTAACCTCCAATGAGGAGCCGGGCAGGCGCCGACGTCAGCCACGCCCTGCACGGGGTCTCCCGAAGCCCCCACGAGGGGCCGCGGGGTGGGGCGGAGCTCAGCCAATGGCGTCGCGGCCCCGCGGCGGTCCCGCCCCTCCCTTGAGCGACATCCCCGTTCACCAATCCCCTTGTCCGCCTCCTCACCGCCCCTCCCCTCCCCTGTCAGCCAATCAGCGCCGCGCTCCCTGTGACCGACACCAGCATCAACCAATCGGGTGTAGAACCACCTGTGATTGACGTTGCTCTCAGCCAATGAGCGCCGGTCTCGCCCAGCGGGCGGTGTGGAAGGTTCGCGAAGCCCGGCGGCCGAGGGGGAGGCTCTATGGCGACCGGAGCGAACGCCACGCCGCTGGGCAAGCTCCACCCGCCGCCGCCGCCGGGGCAGCCCGGCTTCCCCCTGCCTCCTCCGCCCGGCCTCGTCCTGCCCGGCCCCGGTTCCGGTCCGGCCCCCGCCGCTCTGCTCGGCCCCATGGCGGCCGCCGCCTACCCGTTCGCCGCTCTCCCTCCGCCGCCTCCTCCTCCTCCTCCTCCGCCGCCGCCGCCGCAGCCTCAGGCTCAGCAGCAGCCGCCGCCGCCTCCTCCGCCGCCGCCGCCGCCATCGCAGCAGCAGCCGCAGCAGCAACAACCGCAGGCGGCTTCCACCCCGCAGCCGCCGGCCTCGGCCTCCGCTGCCCCGCAGCAGCCTCCGGCTCCCGGTGCCGCTCCCTATGGGCAGTACCGCTTCCCATCCCCACCACCGGGACACGATCCCCCCCAAGCCCCGCAGGCCGCAGCGGCCCCGCCGGCAGCGGCTCCGTCCCCGCAGCCCGGGGGCCCCGCACAGACACCGGCAGCGGCCGCAGCGCAGCAGCGACCGGATGAGAGCGGAGCGGGGGGAGCGGCGCCGCAGAACGAAGCCGCCGTGCGGGCGAGCGCCGCGCACAAAGCGGCCCGGAGGTCAGGTACGGACCGGGGTTCATGGGGGTGGACGGAACCAACGGGGGGTGCGGGGGGGTCCCCGGTTCGGGACCTGTTTGGACCCGGTTTAAACCGGTTTTATTTCCCCCCCCCCTCCGGTTTCCCTTAGACTTCCCACGGAAGCGGAAGCGGGGGGGGGGGGCCCGGTTCGGCCCCGGTTTGGCCCCGGTTCGGCCCCGGTTTGGTCCCGGTTTGGACCCTGTTTGGTTCGGTTTTACTTCTCCCCCTCCGGTTTCCCGTAGACTTCCCACGGAAGCGGAAGCGGGGGGGGGGCCCGGTTCGGCCCCGGTTTGGTCCGGTTCGGCCCCGGTTTGGACCCGGTTTGGACCCGGTTTAAACCGGTTTTACTTCCTCCCCCTCCGGTTTCCCGTAGACTTCCCACGGAAGCGGAAGCGGGGGGGGGGGGGCCCGGTTTGGCCCCCGTTTGGCCCCCGTTCGGCCCCGGTTTGGACCCGGTTTGGACCCGGTTTGGACCCGGTTTAAACCGGTTTTACTTCCTCCCCCTCCGGTTTCCCGTAGACTTCCCACGGAAGCGGAAACGGAGCCGCTGGAATCAGGACTCGCTGGAGCAGAAAACGGTGATCCCGGGAATGCCGACAGTGATCCCGCCGGGGCTCACCCGGGAGCAGGAGCGCGCTTACATCGGTAACGGACCCGCACCCCATCCCATACACACACTGAGAGCGGTTAACGGGACACGGGAGGGGGGAGAGGGGAAAAGATGGGATTTGAGGGAAAAAGTGAGATTTGAGGGGAAAAAAGTGATGTTTTGAGGAAAAAAGATGAGATTTGAGGTAAAAATGGGGTGTTTTAATGGGAAGAGATGAGATTTGAGGGGAAAAGGTGAGCTTTTGAGGGGGAAAGATGAGATATGAGGTAAAACCAGGGTGTTTTGAGGGGGAAAGATGAGATTTGAGGGGAAAAAAGTGAGGTTTTGAGGAAAAAAGATGAGATATGAGGTAAAACCGGGGGGTTTTAATGGAAAGAGATGAGATTTGAGGGAAAAAGGTGAACTTTTGAGGAGAAAAGATGAGATTTGAGGTAAAAATGGGATGTTTTGAGGTAAAGTTATAAGATTTAAGGTAAAACCAGGATGTTTTGAGGTAAAAAGATGAGATTTGAGGTAAAAACATATTTTGAAGTAAAACCATTAAATTTGAATAAAAAATGTGGTATTTTGAGGTAAAAATGTAATACTTTGAGGTAAAAACGTGGTATTTTGAGGTAAAAAGATGTAATTTGAGGTAAAAATGTAATATGTTGAGGTAAAAATGTGATATTTTGAGGTTAAAAGATGAGATTTGAGGTGAAATTCTGATATTTTGAGGTAAAACCGTGTTGTTTTGAGGTAAAAACATACTTTGAAGTAAAAAGATGAGATTTGAGGTAAAAACGTGGTATATTGAGGTAAAAAATGTGGTATTTTGAGGTAAAAAGATGAAATTTGAGGTAAAACCATGATGTTTTGAGGTAAAACCCTGATACCTGGAGGTAAAACTGTAATTCTTGAGGTAAAATTGTGATATTTTGAGGTCAAAATGTGTTTTCCTGAGGGAATAATGTGATATTTTGATGTTAAAATGGTTTGTTGTGAAGTTAAAAGCAATTTTCAGTGAGAATGTGTGTTTTGTGAAGCAATAATTGGGTTTTTTGATCCAAAAATGTGGGGTTTGAGTGAGAAATGTGATGCCATGAGGTGATAATGTGGGATTCTGAGGTAAAAGTTCCTTTTCCTGAGGCAATAAGGTGTTGTTTGACGTAACAATGTGGTTTTATGAGGTAAAACTGAGCAATTTTGGGCAATAATGTGTGGTTTGTGAGGTAACGGAGGTTTCATGAGGTAACAATGTGATGTTTTGAGGTAAAAATGCCATTTTTGAGTACAACGTGATTTCCTGAAACAATAACATGGTATTTTAAGTAAAAAATGCGGGTTTTTGAGTCAAAACCTTGATTTGATGAGGTAATAACGTGATTTTTGAGGTAAAAATGTGGAGTTTGAGTAAAAAATGTGATTCCTTGAGCTGATAACATGGTGTTTTGAAGTAAAACCATCACTTTTTGAGTCAAAACCATGATTTCATGAGTTAAGAACACATTTTGAGGTAATAATGTGCTTTTTTGGGGTCATTGAGTGTTTTTAACTAATAATTCCTTTTTTTGGAACTAATAGTATGATTGTTTTTAGGCAATAATGTGATTTTTTAGCTGGTTTTAGGCAATAACCACCTCTTGTGGGGGTAATAATCATCTTTTTTAATAACCATCTCTTTTTTGGGGTCAGAACCGGTTGATTTGGCAATAATGCCGCTTTTAGGTTGCTAAGATCCGGTTTGGGGTTGAAAACATCCATTTTAGGTGGATCATACTTGTTTCCAAGGTACCCACGTGGGTTTTTCGGTGTTAATGTCTGTTTTCTTAGCAAGAATCTGGGGTTTTGGGTAATAATGTGGAGTTTTCGGCTAAAAATATCAACGTGGTTAAAAACGTGCTTTTTTTGGGTGATCTGATTGGATTTTTTTGGTCCTAACCTTTATTATGGGTGATAATAACGCTTTATTTTCATCACAACATCTGGTTTTAGGTAAATAATGCTAAATTTGATGGATTTGAGGCCAATAATGGCGATTTGGGGGCAATAATGGTTGATTCCAGGCTGATCACACCAGGTTGAGGGTGCTCCTGGATGGCTTTGGAAACAATTCCTGCTTTTAGGTTAATAATGCTTAGTTTTAGGTTCATAATGGTTGGTTTTAGGCTGTTAATGTCTGGTTTTAGGTTGAGAACACTTCTTTTTGGTAACATTTGGGTTTACCTTCATGATCTTTAACCTTTTTGGTAACAATGCCTGATTTCATGGCCATAATCCCTCTTTTTTTGTCATAATACTTGATTTTAGGTTTTTAATGCTTGATTTTGGAGTATTCCTGTTTATTTTTAGGTTAATAACACCCACTTTTAGGGTATTAATGTGTATTTTTTGACTACTAATGTTTATTTTTAGGCTATTAATGTTTGATTTTAGGCTAAGAATGCCTGGTTTTAGACTGAAAGTTTAATTTTATGCTATAAATGTTTATATCTGGTCTTAAGTTATTAATGCTTATTTTTAGGTTTGTTTTAAGCTAATAATGTCTGATTTTAGCTGATTAAGCATTATTTTTAAGCTAATAATGGCTGATTGTAGGCTATAAATGTTCATTTTTGGACTATTAACGTTTGGTTTTAGGTTGATAATATGTGATTTTAAGCTGTTGATGCTTGTTTTTAGGCCATTAATGTTTATTTTTAGGCTAATCTGACCTGATTATAGGCTGTTAATGTCTGATTTTAGGCTAACAATGCTTATTTTTCTGCCATAATGTCTGATTTTAGGCTGACAATGTACATTTTTGGTAATAATTGTTGGCTTTAGGGCAATAACGGCTCTTTATTTGGTACCAACGCCTATGTTTTGGGTGAGAACGTGCCGTTCCTGGTTAAAATGCCTGTGTTATCGGGCAGCCATGTGCCTCTCTCGCTTAGACTGTCAGGGTTTTTGGGTTAAGAATGTCTTGTTTTGGCCAAATAATGTCCTTTTTTTGGTAACTCTGTCTTTTCTCCCACCCTTTTTTCTGTCCTAACCGGGTTTCTTCCAGTGCAACTGCAGATCGAAGACCTGACTCGCAAACTGCGCACGGGAGACCTGGGCATCCCCCCTAACCCTGAGGACAGGTTGGGACCCTTCACCTGACAGTAACCGTTCGCCTCCCCCCGCCCCCCCCCTCGCTCTTTTGGAGGCGCTTTCTGTGGTTTTGATCATTTCTTGACGTTCTGATGATGATTCCTAAAGGAGGCTCCAGCCGCCCGGGGGGGCCGTGCCCCGGGGTCAGGGCTCCCGCTATGCCCCGCCGCCTGTACCCTACAACCGGATGGGCTCTGCCCTTCCCGTCCCCTCCATTCGGTTCCAATTGGCTCCGGGAGGATGAGTTGAGGTCAAATTCCAGCTCCTCCCTCACCCTCGTCCCCTTTTCCACCCCATTTCTAACCTCCCCCCCCACTTTCGAGCCACTTCTCCCCACGGCGGGGCACAGCGGGGGGGCCCTCACCCCGCGGTACCGGTGCTACCGGAGCCGGTTGTTATGGTGGGAAGGAGAGGGGGCTTGGATGGATGATGGGTGGATGATGGGGGGGGGTAAAGGTCAACATCAACCGCCCGGCGCTTGGATTTTGGGGTGAAATCCAGGAAAATCCATAATAACCCTGCCTTGCTCCTGCAGCGCGCCAGGGCCCGGCGCAACGTTAACCAACGGGGGCGTCGTTAGCGCTCAGTACCGGCGGTTGGGGGGGGGGGGGGGGGGTTGAGTTGTGCTGAATTGCTCATTAACAAGCAGTGATTAGCTGACCTTTCGTTTCGCGTGTCCACAGTTCCCTTTAGGCCGCGAGGACGGTGCCGCCAACTGGCTTTAATGCAGAAAAGTCTCTTTTTCACCCCAAGACGGGTGCAGGTTTCCGATTGCCGCCCGGGAGACGTTCAGTTCGATTTTTAGTTTTGGATAATCTTTTCCCTTCTTGCAGCCTCATCCTAAACCAAACAAAAAAATTACAAAAATTAACAATTTGGGGAGGTTTAAGGACAAAAATAACAAAAAAAAAGCCATAAATCTACAAAAAAACCCCAAAAAAAGGTCCATAATGTCACCAAAGCTGCGGGATTGTGACTTTTTTTTCTTATATTCTCCTTTAATCGATGATAATTCTCATTTTTCATTCTCATTTTTAATCCTTTGTGAGTTTTCTCCCCCTTAAACCTTGACTCTTCCCTTCGTAGCTTTACCTGCTGCTGCCAAAAAGCAAATAAACCGACCCAAAAGCTTCCCCCCCTCCCCCCCCAAAACCAAAACCCCCAAAACCTGGAAGCTTTTCCTCTTAAAAAGCAGTGAAACGGGCAAACCGAGGCCTCAAAAACAGGCAGAAAGGGGCAGAACTCATCTGTAGGGAGGGGAAACAGTGAGAAACAGGGTTACAGGAGTCTGGTTTGGGGGTGGGGGGGGCTCTGCTGGCCCTCCATTGGGCAGTAATTAACACCCCCCCCAATTACCCCCCCATTGGGGGCAGCCCCAGTGCTGGCTGTGGCAGATGGGGGGGATGTGGGGGGTGCAGCTCCCCCCCATGGGGGGTAGGGGGGCAGTGGGGTGACCCCCTCTGTCCCCCTCCCAGGTCCCCATCCCCGGAGCCCATCTACAACAGTGAGGGGAAGCGGCTCAACACACGCGAGTTCCGCACGAGGAAGAAGCTGGAGGAGGAGAGGCACAACCTCATCACCGAGATGGTTGCCCTCAACCCCGACTTCAAGCCCCCCGCCGACTACAAGTGAGGGGGGGGGGGGCACACGCTTTTGGGGCTAATTCAGCCCGTTTTGGGGGTTAGGGGACGTTTTAATGCTGTTCTCTCATCCCAGGCCGCCGGCAACGCGGGTGAGCGACAAGGTGATGATCCCACAGGATGAGTATCCCGAGATCAACTTCGTGGGGCTCCTCATTGGGCCCAGGTGGGTCTGTGCCCCCCCCCGTGCACCCCCAGATTTGGCTACTTAACGAAGTAGGGTGCTTAATGAAGGCAGGGGGCTGCTGCCCCCCAGCTCCTCATTTGGGAGCCTGGGGGTGGGGGGGGTTCCAGTGACACCCCCAAAACTGAGGGGGGGATATTCATTGTCTTAGGTGCTTAATGAATGAGAGCAGCCCTTACTGATGCTGGGATGTTAACAAGGCTCTTAATGGCATTGGTGTTTCTCTTTAGCTTTTGGGGGGGTTCTTACTGGTGCTGAGGTTGGGTTCTTCATGATAGTGAAGCATCACTGGTTTCTTATTGCTCTGTTTGTGGGGTACCTCTCCCCTAATTTGGGTGGGTGACCCCCTTCCCCTGCATGGGGGTACCCCTCTCAGTGTATCCTAAACGGAGGGGGTCTTAATGACTCCTGATGACACCAAGCCACCAGCCTCATTGCCAGCTCTCCCCACTCACCGAGCCCTATGGCACCCACCCCAGCCAAGCCTTTGGGGTGCCCCCATTCATTCCCTATGGATAACCCCCCCCCCCCCATCGGTGTCCCTGCAGAGGGAACACACTGAAGAACATTGAGAAGGAATGCAATGCCAAGATCATGATCCGGGGCAAGGGCTCGGTGAAGGAGGGCAAAGTGGGGCGCAAGGATGGGCAGATGCTGCCGGGGGAGGACGAGCCCCTGCACGCCCTGGTCACTGCCAACACCATGGAGAACGTCAAGAAGGCAGTGGAACAGGTATGGGGGGGTTGGTACAATGAAAGGGGGGGGAACCACGGATCCTTTGCTCCCCATTGACCTCCATCCATCCCAATGATCCCTCAGATCCGGAACATCCTGAAGCAAGGAATCGAGACCCCCGAGGACCAGAACGACCTGAGGAAGATGCAGCTGCGGGAGCTGGCGCGGCTCAACGGGACCCTGCGGGAGGATGACAACCGGTCTGTGTTGGGTGATACCCCCCCAGGACCTCCAAATAACCGGACCCCCAAATAACTGCCCCCTAGGCCCCCAAATAACTGCCCCATGGGTCCCCAAATAACCCCCCCTGCCTTGGACCCCCAAATAACTGCCCCCCTGACTCTCAAATCACTGCCCCGTGGGTCCCCAAATAACTGCTCCCCGGACCCCCAACTAACTGCTCCCTGGACCCCCAAACTACCCCCTGTACCCAAAAATACCCCACTGCAGGCTGAAATAGCCCCCAGGGCCCCAAAAATACCCCCTGCAGCCCAAAATCACCCCCCCATGCCCTGAAATCCCCCCCCTGCAGCCCAAAGCGTAAAATAAGTCCCTAACAATCCAAAACACCCTTTTGTGGCCCAAAATAACCCTGACCAGCACAAAGTACCCGTTTTCTGTTCCACAATACCTCCTTGTGGCCCCAGAGTACCCCTCTCACACCCCAAAACACTGCCCCTGCACCTCAAAATACCCCCTTTAACCCCTAAAGAACCCCTTTTCACCCCAAAGTACCCCCCCTTAACCCCCCATATCCCCCCCCCAGCATCCTGCGGCCATGGCAGAGCACCGAGACCCGCAGCATCACCAACACCACCGTGTGCACCAAGTGCGGTGGCGCCGGCCACATTGCCTCCGACTGCAAGTTTGCCAGGTACCAGCACCCCAAAACCCCCCCGAGCCCCCCCATAACATCCCTGTGGATGGGGGGGGCACAATGCGCTCCTGCCTTCCTAAAGGGGTTTAGGGTTAAAGGGAGCAGGAGCACAATGGGGAACAGGGGGAGCGGTCAGTACCCCACTGTGTTGCTTTGGGGGTGTTGCCCCCCCTCCCAACTCACCCCTTTGCCCCCCCACAACTCACCCCCTAACCCCCCCAACTCACCCCTTTGCCCCCCCACAACTCACCCCTTTGCCCCCCCCAACTCACCCCCTTACCCCCCCACAACTCACCCCTTTACCCCCCCCAACTCACCCCCTTACCCCCCCCAACTCACCCCCTTACCCCCCCCAACTCACCCCCTTACCCCCCCACAACTCACCCCCTTACCCCCCCTTTTGCCCCCCCCAGGCCCGGTGACCCACAGTCAGCCCAGGACAAGGCCCGCATGGACAAGGAGTACCTGTCCCTGATGGCAGAGCTGGGGGAGGCCCCGGTCTCAGTCAGCTCCAATGCTGCCCACAACAACAGCCCCCTCTCCAGCAGCCACCGTGCTGCCAACCAGGCCAGCAGCCAGCCCCCCCCCGTGAGTACCCCCCCCAAACCCCCCCGTGGAAACAATGGGGCATCCCTACACCCCCCCCACACCACAACCTTTGCTTTCCCCCCCCTATTCCCAGAGCCGCCCACCCTGGATGAACTCAACCCCATCGGAAAACCGCCCCTACCATGGGATGCATGGGGGGCCGGGGGGGCCCCACAGCTTCCCCCACCCTATGGCTGGCATGGGGGGGGGCCACGGGGCGCACCCCCTGCAGCACAACCCCAACGGGCCCCCGCCTTGGATGCAGCCCCATCATCCGCCTATGGGGCAGGGCCCCCACCCGCCTGGGCATCCGGGGCCACACCACATGGGTAAGGACAATCCTGGACGGGAGGGGGGGATTTTGGGGTGAAAAGAGGGGTTTTATGGCAAACACCCCCCAAAAAATTGTGGTTTCTGTTCCATCAACATGAGCTGGGATGGTTTTGGGGTGAAAGGGGAGGATTTGGGGGCCAATTTTGGGGTAAAAAGTGGGGAGTTTGGCATCTTTTAGTGCTAAGGAGGGATGGGTTATTCAGCTTTTCAAGATCAGAACCAGAGCGGGGAGGGGGATTTTGGGGTAAAAAAGACTCTTTTAGGGTCCCCCCCAGAAAAGATCAGAACCTCCCAAGTGTTTTGGGGCAGGGGGGTGTATTTATGGGATGGATTTTGGGGTGAAGGGGGGGATCTCCCCCTCGCTAAGGCGACGGTCTCTCATTCCCCCAAGATCAGTACCTGGGCAATGCGCCGGTGGGCTCTGGGGTCTATCGCCTGCACCAGGGAAAAGGTGGGTCCCCAGAATCAACCCCCCCCCCTTAAACCCTCCCCCCAGCCTCTTTCAACCCCCCCAACCCCATTCAGAACACCCCTTTCACCCCCCCGAACTCCTTCATCCCCCCAAACCCCTTTAAAACCCCCCCAAACCCCTTTAAACCGCCTTAAACCCCCCCAGCCTCTTTCAAACCCCCAACCCCATTCAAAACACCCCTTTCACCCCCCCGAACTCCTTCAAACCCCTTTAAACCCTCCCAAACCCCTTTAAACCCTCTCAAACCCCTCTAAACCCCCCCAAACCCCTTTAACCCCCCAAAACCCTTTTAAACCCCCCCAAACCCCTTTAAACTCCCCCCCAAACCCCTTTATAACCTCCCCTTTAACCCCCCCAAACCCCTTTAACCCCCCCCAAACCCCTTCAAACCCCCCCAACCCCTGTTCTAACCCCCCCCCAGGTATGATGCCTCCACCGCTGGGTATGCTGCCCCCGCCGCCCCCCCCCGCCCGGTGGGCAGCCGCCCCCTCCCTCCGGCCCACTCCCCCCATGGCAGCAGCAGCCGCCGCCACCCCCCAGCAGCAGCAGCACCCCCTTGCCATGGCAGCAAAGTGAGTACCCCTGTCGGGGGGGGGGGGGGGGTATTAATTAATATTAATTAACATTAATTAGCTAATTACACCCCCCCCACTAAATCTTCCCCCCCCTCCATGCAGATACGACGACCACCACGAGCGCTGGCAGCGGCTCCCTCCCCCCATGGCAGCAGCAGGGGGGGGCGGGGGGGGCGGCGGGGGGGGGGGCAGCTTCTTCGGGAGCCCCCCCACTCCCCGGCAGCCCCTCCATGGTGCCTTTGCCCCCCGGGGTGCAGCCCCCACTCCCCCCCGGGGCCCCTCCGCCCCCCCCCCCACCCCCTGGCTCCGGGGGCATGATGTACGCACCCCCGCCCCCCCCGCCGCCCCCCCCCATGGACCCTTCTAACTTCGTCACCATGATGGGGATGGGGGTGCCTGCCATGCCCCCCTTCGGCATGCCCCCCGCGCCCCCCCCACCGCCCCCCCAGAACTGAGCAATACCACCGCCATGGGGGGGGGCACGGGGACCACTCCACTGAGGGGAGGGGAAGATAAACCCCCCCGCCTCACCACTGTGGGCTCTTCCACCACTGGGACCCCCCCCCCACTTCCACCAATGGGCTGTTCCACCTTAGGGACCCCCCGCCTTCAGTGGACTGATCCACTTCACCCCCTGCCCTACCCATTGTGCATCGGGGACCACCACCATAGGGACGCCCCCCCCCCCGCCATGGGCTGTTCCACTGAGGGGGAGACCCCCCCCACCCTTCCACTTTGGACTCTTCAACCACCAGGACCCCCCCCTCCCAAATGTGGACTGATCCATAGGGAGACGGGGGGGGGGGGGTGTCTCTTTGCCACCATCGGGAGTCCCCCCCCATTGTATGGACTGATCCATTGTAGTGGGTCCTTCTTCCCTATAGGGGACCACCACCATTGGGCTGCCCCCGCCCCCCGCATTTTATGAGTTGGTTTAACCCCTGCAGCCCCACATCAGGAGAGGGCACACCCCAAATCGGGGGGGGGGAGGGGGGGAGCACAGTAAACCGGGGCTGCTTAGTGAAGGGGGGGGTCCCATGTCCCCACCCCCCCTTATTCTGGGGTGTTGTCCCCCCCATTTCACCCCCTTTTAGAGTCCCCCCCCATCCCCTTGCGCTTTTTTGTGTATGAATAAATCCAGAGCGGGGCCCCCCCTCTGTCCCCCTTTATTCCATGCGGACCCCAAATCCCCCCCCACACACACGTTATTTCTGTAGCTCCCCTCCCCCACTCGATCGAGTTTCTCCCCCCACCCCCCCCCGCACCCCCTGTGCCCGTCAATCACCGGCCCCCAAATGTCATGACCTTCAATGGGGCTCCGGTTACCCCGGGGGGGGGAGGGGGGAGCGTGGGAACCTGACCTGACCCCCCCCCTTTCCCCACACACACACGTGCATGGGCTTATATGGGGAGAAAGGAGGGGGGCACTAGGACCCGGTGCCAAGGGGCGGGAGTTGTGCCCGGTAAGCTCCGCCCCTTCATGAATAATGGATGAGAACAACGTGGGGGATGCTCCAGTCGCTGGTGGGGGCGTGGCCACCCGCAAGCTCCGCCCCCTTATGAATGGTGATTGCAGAACAACGTGGATGCGCCTTGGGGGGTGCTACAAGCACGGGTGGGGGCGTGGTCAGACGCAAGCTCCGCCCCCTCATGAATAATTAACGTCGAGGAGTGACCCATCATGAATAATTAATGTTGAGGTGCTACCATCGTCTATTGGGGTGCTGCAAGCTCCACGCTGCCCATGAATAATAAAGAGCAATGGGGATGAGGGGGAGGGTGTGGGAGGTGTGGCCTGCATCAGGCTCCACCCCCCTCATGAATAATTAACATGGAGATGGTGCTATAACTGTGAGGGTACAAAAGCTTTACCCCCTCATGAATAATGAATAGAGAACAATGTGGATGTCCTGGTTGGGGGCGTGGTGTGACTCATGCTCCGCCCCCTCATGAATAAATAACGACTCGCCTGGGTCAAGCTCCTCCCACTCAACAACAGCACGTGATCTCCCAACACACCTCCCCCATAAACAACACACATGGGGCGTGTCCCTCTCTAGCTCCTCCCCCTCATGAATAATTCATAGAGGGGAGGTTTCCAATGGGTCTCAATGTGGGAGGGTTTGGTGCACCACGTGCTCCGCCCCCTCATGAATAATAGTGTTGCTTCCCAATGGGATGCTATGGTAATAGGAGGGAGGGTTTGGGCTCCATATGCTCCGCCCCCTCATGAATAATTAACGATCCCCCTGTGTCACCCTGCCCCCCTCCTCAATAACAGCACGTGGTCTCCCAGGGGGCGCTATAACCACATCCCACCCCCCTATAAATAACCCAAGTTGGGTGTGTCCGTCTCTAGCCCCTCCCACCTCCTCATGCATACGCAAATGAGCCTCGTGCTCATAACCCCCCCTCCCCTCACCACCACCACCGGTACCAGTACCATCACCAGCACCACCGGTACCACCATTGGTACCACCGGTACCACCACCGGCACCACCGGTACCACCACCAGCACCACCGGTACCACCACCGGTACCACCGGCACCACCGGTACCACCACCACCACCACCGGTACCACCGGCACCACCGGTACCACCACCGGTACCACTACCGGTACCACCACCAGCACCACCGGTACCACAACCGGTACCACCGGCACCACCGGTACCACCACCAGCACCACCAGCACCACCGGTACCACCGGCACCACCACCGGTACCACAACCGGTACCACCGGTACAACCGTCGTCACCATGTCCCGGCCGCTGAGCGACCAGGATCGCCGGCGCCAGATCAGCGTCCGGGGCCTGGCGGGACCGGAGAACGTGGGGGAGCTGAAGAAGAGCTTCAACCGGCACCTGCACTTCACCCTGGTCAAGGACCGGAACGTGGCCACCACCAGGGACTACTACCAGGCCCTGGCACACACTGTGCGGGACCACCTGGTGGGGAGGTGGCTGCGGACACAGCAGTACTACTATGAGAAGGACCCTAAGGTGAGGGGGGGGTATGGGGGGGTATGGGGCAGGCTATGGGAGTGCTATGGGGGGTGCTATGGGGGGGCTATGGGGGGGGTATGGGGGGGATAGGGGGTGCTATGGGGGGGAAATGGGGGTGCTTTGGGGGGGGTATGGGGGGGTATGGGGGGGATAGGGGGTGTTATGGGGGAGAAATGGGGGTGCTTTGGGGAGTGCTATGGGGGGGGTATGGGGTGTGCTATGGGGGGTGCTATGAGAGTGCTATGGGGGGGCTAAGGGGGTGCTATGGGGAGGCTATGGGGGGGACTATGGGGGCAGTGTGGAGGGTGCTATGGAGGGGCTATGGGGGTGCTATGGGGGGAACTGGGGGGGTGCTATGGGGCGGTTATGGGGGGAAAATGGGGGTTGCTAGGGGAGGCCTATGGGGGTGCTATGGGGGGGAAATGGGGGGTGCTATAGGGGGTACTGTGGTGAGTACTATGGGGGTGCTATTGGGGGGTGCTATGAGGGGCAGTGTGGGGGGTGCTATGTGGGGGCACTATAGAGGGGGGTCATTCTAAGATGCTGTCTTGGGGGGGTCATTGTGGGGGTGCTGCCGTGAGGGGCACTAAGGGGGGGCACTGTGGGGGCGCTATGGGGTGCACAATGGGGGTGCTCTATAGGGTGTTCTATGGGGTGCTCTATGGGGTGCTCTATAGGGTGTTCTATGGGGTGCTCTATGGGGTGCTCTATAGGGTGCTCTATAGGGTGCTCTATAGGGTGCTCTATGGGGGTGCTCTATGGGGTGCTCTATGGGGTGTCCTATGGGGTGTTCTATGGGGTGCTCTATGGGGTGTTCTATGGGGCCGCTGTTTTGGGGTGCGCTATGGGGGGGGTCACTCCCGCGTTAATTTTAACCTGACCTTTGCCGCTGCCATTTAATCCGGTCACTGGAGAGAGGGGGGGGGGGGGAGGGGGGGGAGGGGGAGGGGAATGGGGGAGGGGGGGATGTTTGTGGTGGGGGGAGGGGGGTCCTTGACCCCCGGATGACCCCGGATGACCCCGGATGACCCCGGTGCCCCCCCCAGCGCATCTATTACCTGTCCCTGGAGTTCTACATGGGCCGCACACTGCAGAACACGATGGTGAACCTGGGGCTGCAGAGCGGCTGCGATGAGGCCATGTACCAGGTGAGGGGGGGAGATGGGGGGCAGGGGGGGTGGGGGGGGTATGGGGATATGGGGATTGTGGGGATATGGGGATAGGGGGATATGGGGACAGGGGGATAGAGGGATATGGGGATAGGGGGGATAGGGGGATATGGGGACAGGGGGATAGAGGGATATGAGGATAGGGGGGTTATGGGGATAGGGGGATATGGGGATATGGGGACAGGGGGATAGAGGGATATGGGGATAGGGGGATAGGGGGATATGGGGATAGGGGGGTTATGGGGATAGGGGGATATGGGGATAGGGGGATATGGGGATAGGGGGATATGGGGATAGGAGGGATATGGGGGATATGGGGATGGGGGGATATGGGGATAGGGGGATAGGGGGATATGGGGGATATGGGGATAGGGGGATATGGGGCAGGGTGAGGGGTCTGGAGGGGTAAATGGGGGACACAAGAGGATGTGGGGGGTATGGGGGGCAGGGATATAGGGGGGAATGGGGGGCACAGACACAGGGGGATGAGGGGACAAGGAGGTGGCCATGGGGAGGAGGGGGGGACACAAAGGGGTCATGGGGGGGTCAGAGGGGGTCATGTGGGGCTGCGGCTCCCCCCTGACCCCCGACCCCCCCCAGCTGGGGCTGGACATGGAGGAGCTGCAGGAGATCGAGGAGGACGCAGGGCTGGGCAATGGAGGCCTGGGGAGGCTGGCGGGTGAGGACCCCGTGACCCCTGTGACCCCTGTGACCCCGCTGATCACCATTGATACCCATTGATCCCCATTGACCCCATTGATCACCATTGATCACCATTGATCCCCATTGACCCCATTGATCACCATTGATCACCATTGATCCCCATTGACCCCATTGATCACCATTGATCACCATTGATCACCATTGACCCCATTGATCACCATTGATCACCATTGATCCCCATTGATCCCCATTGACCCCATTGATCACCATTGATCCCCATTGATCCCCATTGACCCCATTGATCACCATTGATCACCATTGATACCCATTGATCCCCATTGACCCCATTGATCACCATTGCTCACCATTGATCCGCATTGATCACCATTGATACCCATTGATCCCCATTGACCCGACTGATCACCATTGATCACCATTGATCCCCATTGATCCCCATTGACCCCATTGATCACCATTGATCACCATTGATCACCATTGATCCCCATTGCCCCCATTGCCCCATTACCCCCATTTCCCCATTACCCCCATTGATCCCCATTGACCCCCATTGATCCCATTGACCCCCATTGCCCCATTCTCCCCCCATCCCAGCCTGCTTCCTGGACTCCATGGCCACCCTGGGCCTGGCTGCCTATGGCTACGGGATCCGCTATGAGTTCGGGATCTTCAACCAGAAGATCTCGGGGGGGTGGCAGGTGAGGGGGGGGGGCAGATGGGGGGGGGGCAGGTGGGGGGGGTACCGGAAGGGGCCCACAGGGGGGTTGGGACTGGTTTTAGGGTGATTTTGGGTGGTTTTGGGTTCGTTTTTGAGTGCTTTCGGGTTGGTTTGGGGTGGTTTTGGTTGTTTCTGGGTGGTTTTGGGGCTGTTTTTTGGGGTGTTTCTGGGCTGTTTTTTGGGGTGTTTCTGGGCTGCTTTTTGGGGTGTTTCTGGGCTGCTTTTTGGGGTTGTTTCTGGTTGGTTTGGGGCTGTTTTTGGGGTTGTTTCTGGTTGGGTTTGGGTTGGTTCTGGTTGGTTTCAGGCTGTGTTTTGGGCTGTTTCTGGTGGTTTTGGAGCTGTTTTTTGGGGTGTTTCTGGTGGTTTGGGGCTGTTTTTTGGGGTGTTTCTGGTTGGTTTTGGGTTGATTTCTGGTGGTTTTGGGGCTGTTCCGCTGCTCACTCCTGATTGGCTCCGGGGCAGGTGGAGGAGGCTGATGATTGGCTGCGTTATGGGAACCCCTGGGAGAAGGCTCGTCCTGAATACACCATCCCCGTTCACTTCTATGGGCGCGTGGAGCACGGCCCCGATGGCGTCCGATGGCTGGATACCCAGGTGGGGGCAATGGGGGGCAATGGGGGGCAATGGGGGGGCAATGGGGGGGCAATGGGGGTCAATGGGGGGGCAATGGGGGGCAATGGGGGGGCAATGGGGGTCAATGGGGGGGCAATGGGGGGCAATGGGGGGGGGCAGTGGGGGGGCAATGGGGGTCAATGGGGGGGCAATGGGGGGGGCAGTGGGGGGGGGCAATGGGGGTCAATGGGGGGGCAATGGGGGGGCAATGGGGGAGGGGAAGGGGGGCTCATGGGGGGGGCAATGGGGGGTTCATGGGGGAGGGGAAAGGGGCTCAAGGGGGGGCTCAAAGTAGGGCTCAAGGGATGGGCAAGGGGGGGTTTCAGGTGGGGCAATGGGGGGTAAAGGGGACTCATGGGGGTCAAGGGTGGTTTAAGGGGGGACAAGGGGGCTCAATAGGGGGCTCAAGGGGGGGCTCAAAGGGTGTTCGTGGGGGGTCAAGGGGGGTAAGGAGGGGTTCATGGGGGGGCTCAAGGGACGGGCAATGGGGGGTAAGGGGGGGGGCTCAATGAGGGGTTCAAGGCAGGGCTCAAAGGGGGTTCGGGGGGGGGTGCAATGGCTTTGACCCCCCCCCCGCACACGGGGTTGGGGGGGGTGCGATGAGGGCTGTTCCCGGTGCCCGCAGGTGGTGCTGGCGCTGCCGTATGACACCCCCGTCCCCGGGTACCGCAACAACACCGTCAATACCATGAGGCTGTGGTCGGCACGGGCACCCTGCGACTTCAACCTGAAGGACTGTGAGGAACAACCCAAAACACCCTGAAACTAACCCAAAACAGACTGAAACAGCCCCAAAACAGACTGAAACAGCCCCAAAACAGCCCCAAACACCATGAAACAGCCCTAAAACAGCCCCAAAACACCCTGAAACTACCCCAAAACAGACTGAAACAGCCCCAAAACAGCCCCAAAACCAGCCTGAAACAGCCCCAAAACAACCTGAAACATCCCAAAACAGACTGAAACAGCCCCAAAACAGCCCCAAAACCAGCCTGAAACAGCCCCAAAACACCCTGAAACTACCCCAAAACAGACTGAAACAGCCCCAAAACACCCTGAAACTACCCCAAAACAGACTGAAACAGCCCCAAAACAACCTGAAACTACCCCAAAACAGCCCCAAACACCATGAAACAGCCCAAAGCAGCCCCAAAACAACTTGAAACAGCCCCGAAACAGCTCGAAAATACCTGGAACAGCCCGAAACAGCCCCAAAGCACCCCGAAACTGCTCAAAGGACCATGAAACTGCTGCAAAACACCCCAAAACACCCCAGAACAGCCCCTAAACAGCCTAAAGCAGCCCTAAACCAACCTGAAACACCTCAAAACCCCCAGAAACAGCCCTAAACCCCCAAACACAGCCCTGACCCCCCCATAACCCCCCATGACCCCCCATGTCCCTACAGTCAATGTCGGGGGGTACGTCCAGGCTGTGCTGGACCGGAACCTGGCTGAGAACATCTCCCGGGTGCTGTACCCCAATGACAATGTGAGTGGGGCTCTATGGGGCACTATGGGGGGGAGCCCTATGGGGGTCACTATAGGGGGTGTCTCTATGGGGGGGGTCACTATGGGGAGTCCTATGGTGGTCATTAAGGGGGGATCCTATGGGGGTCACTATAGGGGGTGTCTCTATGGGGGGGGTCACTATGGGGGGGAGCCCTATGGGGGTCACTATAGGGGGTGTCTCTATGGGGGGGTCACTATGGGGGGCATTATTGGGGTCACTATGGGGGGTGTTCCTATGGGGGTAATTATGGGAGGTCCTATGGGGTCTCACTATGGGAGTCACTATGGGGCACTATGGGGTGCTGTGGGTCTACAGGTCTCTATGGGTCTCTATGGTCTCTATGGGTCTCTATGGGTCTCTATGGGTCACTATGTGTCTCTATGGGTCACTATGGTTCTCTATGGCTCTCTATGGGTCACTATGGGCCTCTATGGGTCTCTATGGGTCACTATGGGTCTCTATGGGTCCCTGAGCACCCTTGGGGGTCAGTTCTTCGAGGGCAAGGAGCTGCAGCTCAAGCAGGAGTACTTCACTATGGGTCTCTATGGGTCTCTATGGTCTCTATGGGTCTCTATGGTCTCTATGGGTCACTATGGGTCTCTATGGGTCACTATGGGTCTCTATGGGTCTCTATGGTCTCTATGGGTCTCTATGGTCTCTATGGGTCTCTATGGCTCTCTATGGGTCTCTATGGGTCCCTGAGCACCCTTGGGGGTCAGTTCTTCGAGGGCAAGGAGCTGCGGCTCAAGCAGGAGTACTTCGTGGTGGCAGCCACACTACATGACATCGTCAGACGCTTCAAGTCTGCCAAGTTCGGGAGCCGCGATGCGGTCAGGACCTCGTTCGAGTCCTTCCCCGACAAGGTCAGACCCAAAACTGCCTGAAACAGCCAAAAATACCCCAAAAACAGCCCAAAAATGCCCCAAAACAGCCCAAAAATGCCCCAAAATAGCCAAAAATACACCAAAACCAGCCTGAAACACCCCAAAATCACCCAAAACACACCAAAATCACCCAAAACACACCAAAATCACCCAAAACACCCCCGAATCACCATATCCTCATCCATGCCCCATCTGTGTCCCATCCATGCCCCATCCACATCCCATCCATGTCCCATCCCATATCCCAGTGCCATGTCCCCATCCATGTCCCATCCATGTCCCATCCCATATCCCATCCATGTCCCATCCATGTCCCATCCATGTCCCCATCCATGTCCCATCCATGTCCCATCCATGTCCCCATCCATGTCCCATCCATGTCCCCATCCATGTCCCATCCCATATCCCATCCATATCCCATCCATGCCCCATCCATGTCCCATCCATGTCCCCATCCATGTCCCATCCCATATCCCATCCATGTCCCATCCCATATCCCATCCATGCCCCATCCATGTCCCATCCATGTCCCCATCCATGCCCCATCCCATATCCCATCCATATCCCATCCATGTCCCATCCATGTCCCCATCCATATCCCATCCATGTCCCATCCATGTCCCCATCCATATCCCATCCATGTCCCATCCATGTCCCATCCATGTCCCCATCCACATCCCATCCATGTCCCATCCCATATCCCATCCATGTCCCATCCATGCCCCATCCATGTCCCCATCCATGCCCCATCCCATATCCCATTGCCATGTCCCTGCCCCATAGGTTGCCATCCAGCTCAATGACACCCACCCCTCTCTGGCCATCCCGGAGCTGATGCGGATCCTGGTGGATGAGGAGAAGCTCGGCTGGGACAAGGTGGGTCCTATGGGGCAGGGTGTCCCCAGGTGTGTGTGCTATGGGGCAGGATGGCCCCAGGTGTGTGTGCTATGGGGCAGGGTGTCCCCAGGTGTGTGTGCTATGGGGCAGGATGGCCCCAGGTGTGTGTGCTATGGGGCAGGGTGTCCCCAGGTGTGTGTGCTATGGGGCAGGGTGTCCCCAGGTGTGTGTGCTATGGGGCAGGATGGCCCCAGGTGTGTGTGCTATGGGGCAGGGTGTCCCCAGGTGTGTGTGCTATGGGGCAGGGCTCTGTTGAACTGTGCTCTCTGTGGTCTCCATGGTCTCTATGGGTTTCTATGGGTCTTCATGGTCTCCATGATCTCTATGGTGTCCATGGTCTCTATGGCTCTCTATGGTATCTATGGTCTTTATGATCTCTATGGTCTCTATGGGTCTCTATGGTCTCTATGGGTCTCTACGGTCTCTATGGTCTCTATGGGTCTCCATGGTCTCTCCATGGCCTCTATGGTCACTATGGGTTCCTATGGGTCTCTATGGGTCTCTATGGGTTCCTATGGATCTCTATGGTCCCTATGGGTCTCTATGGGTTCCTATGGGTCTCCATGGGTCTCTATGGTCCCTATGGGTGTCCATGCTGTGTCCCCAGGCCTGGGCCATCACAGTCCGCACCTGTGCCTACACCAACCACACGGTGTTGCCGGAGGCTCTGGAGCGTTGGCCTGTGCGGCTGTTGGAGACGCTGCTGCCGCGACACCTGGAGATCATCTATGAGATCAACCAGCGCTTCCTGGACGTGAGCAGGGAATGGGGTGTATGGGGTGTGGGGTATGGGATATGGGGGTATGGGATATGGGGTATAGGATATGGGGGTATGGGATATGGGGAATGGGATATGGGGTATGGGGAATGGGATATGGGATATGGGATATGGGGAATGGGATATGGGGAATGGGATATGGGGTATGGGGTATGGGATATAGGGTATGGGATATGGGGTATGGGATATAGGGTATGGGATATGGGGTATGGGATATGAGGGATGGGGTATGGGGTGTGGGGTGTGCAGTATGGGATATGGGGGATGGGATATGGGCTATGGGAACATATTGGGTCCTTGTGCATCCCTCTGGGTTTGGTGTCCCACTGATGTCAAGCTCTTGGGGGGCTGGTGGGTCCCTGCTCGGAGTCCATTGTGTGTCCCTATGTCTCTCTATGTCTCTCTATGGGGTCTCTATGTGTCTCTATGAATGTCTATGGGTCTCTATGTGTCTCTATGGTCTCTATGGGTCTCTATGTGTCTCTATGGGTGTCTATGGGTCTCTATGGGTCTCTATGGGTCCCTATGGGTCTCCATGGTCCCTATGTGTCTCTATGTGTCTCTATGTGTCTCTATGGTCTCTATGTGTCTCTATGTGTCTCTATGGTCTCCATGGTCCCTATGTCTCTCTATGTCTCTCTATGTGTCTCTATGTGTCTCTATGTGTCTCTATGGGTCTCTATGGGTCTCTATAGGTCTCTATGTGTCTCTATGTGTCTCTATGTGTCTCTATGTGTCTCTATGGTCTCTATGGGTCCCTATGTGTCTCTATGGGTCCCCTGTCTCCCCAGCGGGTCTATGCCGCGTTCCCTGGTGACCACGAGCGGCTCCGTCGCATGTCCCTGGTGGAGGAGGGAGCAGTGAAGAGGGTGAACATGGCTCATCTGTGCATCGTGGGCGCGCACGCGGTCAATGGGGTGGCCCAGATCCACTCCGACATCCTCAAGACCAGCGTGTACGGACCCACAGCGCGCCCCATAGAGCCCCATAGGGCCCCATAGCACCCATAGAGCCCCATAATGCCCCATAGTACCCATAGAGCCCCATAGCACCCCCCATCTGTCCATCACCCCAGCTCCATCCCTTGGCCCCATCTTCATCCCCATCCCTGTCCTTGTCTTTGTTCTCAGCCCCATAGCCTATGGGTCCCCACCAGTCACTTGGGGGTCCTTGGGAGTCACTGTGGGTCCCCATGGATGCCTATGGCCATGGGTCCTCATCCCCAAGGGTCTCCATCCATTGCCATGGGCCCCATGGTTGCCTATTGCCTTGTGTACCTATGGATCCCCATGGATCCCCATGGATCTCTATGGATCCCCATGGATCTCTATGGGTCTCTATGGGTCTCTATGGGTCTGACCCTGTCTTGTGGGGCAGGTTCAAGGATTTCTATGATCTGGAGCCTGAGAAGTTCCAGAACAAGACCAATGGGATCACACCAAGGCGCTGGCTCCTGCTCTGCAACCCAGGGCTGGCTGATGTCATCGCCCAGGTGAGCCCTATGGGGGGCTATGGGGCTCTATGGGGCTCTATGGGTCTCTATGGTCTCTATGGGTCTCTATGGTCTCTATGGGTCTCTATGATCTCTATGGGTCTCTATGGTCTCTATGGGTCTCTATGATCTCTATGGGTCTCTATGGTCTCTAAGGGTCTCTATGGGCTCTATGGGTCTCTATGGGTCTCTATGGGTCTCTATGGTCTCTATGGGTCTCTATGGGTCTCTATGATCTCTATGGGTCTCTATGGTCTCTATGGGTCTATATGGGTCTCTATGATCTCTATGGGTCTCTATGGGCTCTATGGGTCTCTATGATTTCTATGGGTCTCTATGGGCTCTATGGGTCTCTATGATCTCTATGGGCTCTATGGGTCTCTATGATCTCTATGGGTCTCTATGGGTCTCTGTGTCCCCAGCGCATCGGTGAAGGCTTCGTCTCAGACCTGGACCAGCTCCAGAAGCTCCGAAACTTCGTGGATGACGAGAGCTTCATCCGGGACGTGGCGGCCGTCAAGCAGGTCAATGGGGGGCAATGGGGCAATGGGGGCAATGGGGGCAATGGGGGCAATGGGGGCAATGAGGGCAATGAGGGGCAATGGGGGCAATGGGGGCAATGGGGGCAATGGGGGGCAATGAGGCAATGGGGGCAATGGGAACAATGAGAGGCAATGGGGGCAATGAGGGGAAATGGGAACAATGAGAGGCAATGGGGGCAATGAGGGCAATGTGGCTCAATGGGGAGCAATGGGGGGCAATGGGGGCAATGAGGGGCAATGGGGGCAATGGGGGCAATGGGGGCAATGGGGGCAATGAGGGGAAATGGGAACAATGAGGGGCAATGAGGAGCAATGGGGGGCAATGGGAACAATGAGAGGCAATGGGGGCAATGGTGGTCAATTAGGGGCAATGGGCGCTATGGGGTCCGTGCATGGGGGGTCCCTCACCCCATGTTCCCCTATAGGAGAACAAGGTGAAGTTCGCGGCGCTGCTGGAGCGCGAGTATGGGGTGCGGGTGAATCCGGCCTCGCTCTTCGACGTGCAGGTCAAGCGCATCCATGAGTACAAGCGGCAGCTGCTGAACTGCCTGCACATCATCACCCTGTACAACAGTGAGAGTCACACCCGAACCTGCACACACGGACCTGGGGCACAGGGGGGATAACCCTGTGGGACACCCAATGGGACATCCCCTGTGGGATAACCCTACGGGACACCCCTATGGGATATCCAATGGGATACTCCTATGGGAGATCCAATGAGGCACCCAATGGGACACTCAATAGGACACCCGATGAGACATACCCTATGGGACACCCCTATGGGACATTCAGTGGGATACCCCAATGGGACATCCCTATGGGACATGCAATGGGATATCCCTATGGGACACCCAATGGGATACCCAGTGGGAGACCCCTATGGGACACCCCTATGGGACATCCAATGGGACACCCAATAGGACACCCAATGGGACATCCCCTGTGGGATAACCCGATGGGACCTCCAATGGGATATCCCTATGGGACACCCCTATGGGGCACTCAATGGGACATCCCCTGTGAGGTAACCCTATGGGACACTCCTATGAGAAACCCTATGGGACATCCAATGGGATACCCCCATGGGACACCCCTATGGGACATCCAATGGGACGCCCAATGGGACACCCCTATGGACCACCCCTATGGGACACCCCCATGGACCACCCCTATGGGACCCCCCTATGGGACACCCCTATGGGATATCCATGGATTCCCCTATGGGACCCCCAGTGGGACACCCCTATAGACCACCCCATTAGGACACCCCCCCAAAACACCCATGTCCCCCCATGAATCCCCAAACCCATAGACCCCAACATCCCCCCCCCCATCACCCCTGATTTGTCTCCCCCCTTGCAGGGATCAAGAAGGACCCCAACAAACCCATAGTGCCCCGAACCATCATGATTGGGGGCAAGGTGAGGATGGGGGGGGGGGGGTTTGGGGGTCCCCCATGGTCTGGGGGTGCCGCTGACCACGTGACCCCCCCCAGGCCGCCCCCGGGTACCACATGGCCAAGATGATCATCAAACTGGTGACGTCCATCGGGGATGTTGTGAACCATGATCCGGCTGTAGGCGACCGGCTGCGGGTGTTGTTCCTGGAGAACTACCGCGTGTCGCTGGCTGAGAAGGGTGCGGGGATGGACCCGAAACTGCCCCAAATTGACCCAAAACTGAGCGAAACTGACCCAAAACTGACCAAAACTGAGCCAAAACTGACCAAAACTGAGCGAAACTGACCCAAAACTGACCAAAACTGAGCCAAACTGAGCCAAAAGTGACCCAAACTGACCCAAAACTGACCAAAACTGAGCCAAACTGAGCCAAAAGTGACCCAAACTGACCCAAAACTGACCAAAACTGACCCAAAACTGACCAAAACTGAGCCAAACTGAGCCAAAAGTGACACAAACTGACCCAAAACTGAGCGGAACTGATCCAAAACTGACCCAAACTGAACAGAACTGACCAAAACTGACCCAAAACTGACCAAACCAGCCCCAGTACTGCCCCAGGCACCCCAGTACCACCCTGGTAGCAACGTGGGTCCCCATTCTTGCCTCGACCCCAGTAGCAACCCGATATCCCCCTGGTATGGTCCTGGGCACCCCAGTACCCCCATTGACACCCCAATATCCCCCTGGGTACCCCAATATCACCCCAGTACCATCCTGGGCACCCCAGTACCCCCGGGACACCCCATTCCCACACCATGCACCCTAATGCCATCCACCTGCCCCATCCCATCCATCCAATCCCATCCCTCCCATCCTATCCTGCCCATCTGAATCCTGCCTCTCTCATGCATCCATCCCATTCCATCCATCCCATTCCCTCTTCTCCCATCCCATTCATCCCATCCAATCCCTTCCAACCCACCCTATCCCATCCATCCCATCCCCTTCCAACCTATCCCATCTATCCCATCCCATCCATCCCCTCCCAACCCCTCCCCTCCCCTGGCATCCCATCCCACCCCATCCATTGCAACCCACCCCATCTCATCCCATCCATCCCATTCCCTCTTCCCCCATGCCATCCATCCCCTCCCATCCCACCCTATCCCATCCATCCCATCTATTCCATCCCATCCCCTTCCAACCTATCCCATTTATCCCATCCCATTGCTTCCCATCCATCCCTGCCAATCCCATCCCATCCATCCCATCTACCCCATTCCATCCATCCCCTCCCCTCCCATCCATCCCATCCCCTCCCATCCCATCTACCCCATCCCATCCATCCCACCCCATCCATCCCCTCCCATCCTATCCCATCCCCTCCCATCCCATCTACCCCATCCTATCCCATCCCCTCCCATCCCACCCCATCCCATCCATCCCACCCCATCCATCCCCTCCCCTCCCATCCTATCCCATTGATTCCCTCCCATCCCATCCCATTGATCCCCTCCATCCCATCCCATTGATCCCCTCCCATCCCATTGATCCCCTCCCATCCCATCCCATTGATCCCCTCCCATCCCATCCCATTGATCCCCTCCCATCCCATCCCATTGATCCCCTCCCATCCCATCCCCTCCATCCATCCCCCCCCATCCCATCCCGCAGTGATCCCGGCCGCAGACCTGTCGGAGCAGATCTCCACCGCGGGCACCGAGGCCTCGGGCACCGGGAACATGAAGTTCATGCTCAATGGGGCTCTGACCATCGGCACCATGGACGGGGCCAACGTGGAGATGGCAGAGGAGGCAGGGGAGGAAAACCTCTTCATCTTCGGCATGCGCGTGCCCGACGTGGAGGAGCTCGACAGGAAGGGGTGGGAGACCCAGAGACACCCATAGACACCCATAGAGACACATAGAGACACATAGAGACCATAGAGACACATAGAGACACATAGAGACACATAGGGACCCATAGAGACACATAGAGACACATAGAGACACATAGAGACACATAGAGCCCATAGAGACACATAGAGACACATAGAGCCCATAGAGACACATAGAGACACATAGAGCCCATAGAGACACATAGAGACACATAGAGACACATAGGGACCCATAGAGACACATAGACACCCATAGAGACACATAGACACATAGAGCCCATAGAGACACATAGAGACACATAGAGCCCATAGAGACACATAGAGACACATAGACACCCATAGAGACACATAGAGACACATAGAGCCCATAGAGACACATAGAGCCCATAGAGACACATAGAGACACATAGACACCCATAGACACCCATAGAGCCCTGTAGAGACCCATAGACACCTGTAGAGACACATAGAGACCCAGAGAGACACATAGAGATACATAGAGACCCAGAGAGACACATAGACACCCATGGACACCCATAGAGAGCCATAGAGCCCATAGACACCCATAGAGACCCATAGAGACCCGTAGAGCCCATAGACACCCGTAGAGACGCATAGAGCCCATAGACACCCATAGAGACCCATAGAGCCCATAGACACCCATAGAGCCCCATAGAGACCCGTAGAGCCCATAGACACCCGTAGAGATGCATAGAGCCCATAGACACCCATGGACACCCAGAGACACCCACAGAGACCCATAGAGCCCCATAGAAACCCATAGAGACCCAGAGAGACCCATAGTGACCCATAGAGACCCAGAGAGACCCATAGTGACCCATAGAGCCCCAGAGAGACCCATAGTGACCCATAGAGCCCCATAGATCCCCATAGAGCCCCATAACCCCATAGACCCTTACTTTCCCATAGCGCCCCATAGCCCCATAACCTTCCATGGTGCCCTATAATCCCATACCCCCCATAGCCCCCATAGTGCCCCATACCCCCATACCCCCCATAGCCCCCATAGTGCCCCATACCCCCATACCCCCCATAGCCCCCATAGTGCCCCATACCCCCATAGCCCCTATAGCCCCCATAGCCCCCATAGTGCCCCATACCCCCATAGCCCCCATAGTGCCCCATACCCCCATAGCCCCCATACCCCCATAGCCCCTATAGCCCCCATAGCCCCCATAGCCCCCATAGCCCCAGCTCTGCTCCATCGCAGGTACTGTGCCCGGGAGTTCTATGACCGGCTCCCGGAGCTGCGCCAGGCTCTGGACCAGCTCAGCTCTGGCTTCTTCAGCCCCCGACAGCCGGATCTGTTCCGGGACATTGTCAACATGCTCCTGAACCATGACCGGTGAGGGGGGGGGGATGGGGGGCAGGGATGGGGGATGGGATGGGGGTCAGGGATGGGGGATGGAATGGGGGTCAGGGATGGGGGTCAGGGATGGGGGCAGGGATGGGGGCGGGGATGGGGGGTCAGGGATGGGGGGCAGGGATGGGGGATGGGATGGGGGCGGGGATGGGGGTCAGAGATGGGGGGCAGGGA
The DNA here is from genome assembly GCF_012275295.1 of Melopsittacus undulatus. Taxonomy (NCBI): domain Eukaryota; kingdom Metazoa; phylum Chordata; class Aves; order Psittaciformes; family Psittaculidae; genus Melopsittacus; species Melopsittacus undulatus. The sequence continues at coordinate 185,880 of NC_047548.1, read as the reverse complement.
TGGGGATGGGTGATGGGGATTGGGGTCAGGGATGGGGGTCACGGATGGGGGATGGGGATGGGGGTCAGGGATGGGGGGCAGGGATGGGGGTCAGGGATGGGGGTCACGGATGGGGGTCAGGGATGGGTGCTGAGGGATGGGGATGGGTGATGGGTGCTCAGTGATGGGTGCTCAGTGATAGGTGCTCAGTGATAGGTGCTGATGGGGAGCAATGGGTGCTCAATGCTGGGTCAATGGGTGCTCAATGCTGGGTCAATGGGTGCTCAGTGATGGTGCTCAGTGCTGTGGGATGGGTGCTGAGTGTTGGGAATGGGTGCTCAGCACCAGGTCCATGGGTGCTCAGCAATGGGGGCTCACCCATTGGGCCCCCATCACAACCGGGGGGGGGTCCCCAGCTCCTGGGTCCCCCCTGACCCCTCCATCCCCCCCCAGGTTCAAGGTGTTTGCAGACTATGAGGCTTACATCAAGTGCCAGGAGAAAGTCAGTGAGCTCTACAAGGTGGGGACCCCCCAGTGGGAACCCCCAAGGGAACCCCCCAAAAGGGACCCCTCAATGGGACCCATCAATGGGACCCCCCCCAATGGGAACCCCAAAGGGAACCCCCCAAAAGGGACCCCTCAATGGGACCCATCAATGGGAACCCCCCAATGGGAACCCCAAAGGGAACCCCCCAATGGGAACCCCATAATTGGGACCCCCCCAGTGCACCACGAGGTCACTGTGGGTGCCCCTAACCCCAAAACGAGGCGATGGGGGGGGGGGGGGGGGGGGGGGGGCGGGGACCCCAAACCCGCAGGGGGTCGGGGACACACAAAGGTGTCTTTGGGGGGGGAACGGAGCAGAACCCGCACTGGGGCAAAAGGGGGGGGGCACAAAGGGGGGTGACAAAGGGGGGTCCGGAGGGGGGGGGCACAGTGGGGGTGAGGGGGGGGAGGGGCTCACGCCCCCCCCTTCCCCCCCCCAGAACCCCCGTGAATGGACCCGCACCGTGATCCGGAACGTGGCGGCCGCCGGCAAGTTCTCGAGCGACCGCACGATCGCGCAGTACGCTCGCGAGATTTGGGGCGTGGAACCCTCGCGAGAGCGGATCCCTGCCCCCGATGACCCGAGAGTGTAACGGCACCGACCCCCCCCCCCCCCCCCCGGACAGAGCGGAATGGAACCGTCCACGTTACACACACCCATTGGAACCCCCCCCATAGACACCCCCAATGGAACCGTCCACGTTACACACACCCATTGGAACCCCCCCCATAGACACCCCCAATGGAACCGTCCTGTCCCAACCCCCACCCCCATTGACCCTCCCATGGGAACCCCCCCATGGACACCCCCAATGGAACCTCCCCCCATGGAACCCCCCCCCCCCATTGACCCTTCCATAGGAACCCCCCCATGACACCCCAAATGGAAACGTCCCCCCCCCCCATGGACCCCCAATGGAAATCCCCTCATTGAACCCCCCCCATGGGACCCCCACACATGGGGGTACCCCAAACCCCCCCCCAAATGGGAACCTCCACCATGGGAACCCCAAAACAGGATCCCCACAAGGGGCACCCCCCATGGGACCCCCAGACCCCCTCAACTGCCCCCCCCCCATTAACTGGGGGGGGCTCATAGAGGTCCCCCCCATCCAACCCATACCCGTACCCCTCTATGTGCACTGCGCCCCCCAAACCCCACCCCATAGAAACTGGGGGGGTCCTGGGGGGGCCCCCCCATATCCAGAAAAGAAAGGAAATTAAAGTCATTCATTAAAGGAATTAACGATTTTCTCCTTCATTTTAGGGGGGGGTCCCCAAAACCGTCCCCGGGGGGGGGGGCACTGACCCCTCCCCCCCCCGATTTGGGGGTTCCCCCCCCCCATTGGTCCCTTCCGCCTCGTTTCTGTTTAACCACAAACCACTTCCCTCCCCCCGACCCCCCCTTGACCCCCCCTTGACCCCCCCTTAACCCCCCCTTAACCCCAACCCCCCCCCCCCCAAGCTCCGCCCACCGCCTCGCGCTGCTGGAGCAGGTGGGTCCTGGGGCTCGGGGGGTCCCGGGGGGGGGTTGGGGGGGTCCTGAAGCTGGGGGGGGGAGGGGAGTGAGGGACCCCCCCCCCCTTGCCCCCTCCCAGTGCTCCCAGTGCCCCCTCAATGCCCCCCAGTTCCCCTATCGCCCCCTCCCAGTGCTCCCATTGACCCCCACCGTGTGTCCCCCCCCAGTGCTCCCAGTTCCCCCCAGTGCTCCCATTGCCCCCCAGTACCCCCACTGTTCCCAATGCTCCCATTGCCCAGTGTCCCCCCCAATGCTCACAATGTTCCCATTACCTCCCCCGTGTGTCCCCCCCCAATGCTCCCAGTTCCCCCCAGTGCTCCCATTGCCCCCCAGTACCCCCACTGTTCCCAATGCTCCCATTGCCCAGTCAGTGTCCCCCCCAATGCTCCCATTGTCCCCAGTGTTCCCATTGCCCCCCAGTGCTCTCAGTGCTCCCATTGCCCCCCAGTGTCCCCCCCAATGCTCCCAGTTCCCCCCATTGCCCCCATTGCTCCCAGTCCTACTTTTCCCACTGCCCCCATCCCAGTTCTCCCATATCCCACCACCCAGTGCTCCCAGTACCCCCCCAGTGTTCCCAGTGTGGGGAGCGGGCAGCACCCCCCAGGCACCGGGGTCTCAGCTGAGAGGCTCGGGCAGGATGGGGGGGGGCCCGTGTGCTGCCCCCCCGCCCCCATATCCCCAGTACCCCCCCAGTCCCCCCCAGTCCCCCCCCAGTTCCTCCCAGTTCCTTACTGGGACCCCTCCGGAACTGGTGGGGCCGGAAGCTCCTTATCGGGGGTGAGCAGGACCGGGGGGAGGAAGTTGGGGGGGGGGGGGTAAGTTGGGGTGCGGGGGGGGGGGAGGTTTGGGGCTGTGCTTGTGCAAGAGCTTGTGCAAGAACACAACTGCCCACAGACCTGCCCTATAGACCTGCCCCATAGACCTGCCCCATAGATCTGCCCTATAGATCTACCCTATAGACCCACCCTATAGACCCACCCCATAGACCAGAATGGGGGGCCCCAGCACCCCTCAAGTAGTCCAGGGGACCCCCTGGGACCCCCAAACCATCCCCTTCCTACCAAGGGACCCCCCCAAACCAGGACCCTAACCCCTAACCCTAACCCCCCCCCCATCAGTTTTGGGGTCCCACCATGAGCTGCACCATGGACCTGGAGCAGAGCCATACATTGGATGAGCTCCTGCAGGGCTGCATCGATGCCTTCGGTGGGGGGGGGGGCCCAATATTTGGGGGGGGGGGCTTGGGGTTTGGGGGTCTCCTTAAGGGGGGGGAAGGGTTTTGGAGTCCCCATGGGGCGGGGGGGGGTGAGGGGGTTTGGGTTTTGGGGTGCATTGGTGGGGGTCCTGGGGGGTCCCTGGGGGGGGGGGGTCTGGGGGTCCCGGGGGGGTGTTGGGGGTCCCAAGGGGGGGATTTGGGGGTCACGGGGGGGGTCTGGGGGTCCCAAGGGGGGGATTTGGGGTTACTGGGGGGGGATTTGGGGTCCCTGGGGGGGGGTTGGGGTCCCGAGGGGGGGATTTGGGGGTCCCGGGGGGGGGCTTGGGGGTCCCAAGGGGGGTTCCCAAGGGGGGGATTTGGGGTTACTGGGGGGGATTTGGGGGTCCCAAGGGGGGGTTGGGGTTCCGGGGGGGGGTGACCCCTGCGCCCCCCCCAGACGCGCAGGGGAAGGTTCGGGACCCGCAGCTCGTGCGGCTGTTCCTGATGCTGCACCCCTGGTACATGCCCCCCTCCGAGCTGGCGGCCAAGCTCCTGAGCCGATATCCTTGGGTCACCACCCCCGGGGCCCCCATGAACCCCCCCCTTGGATCCCCCTATGGGCCCCACATGGACCTCCACCCGGGGCCCCCATGAACCCCCCCCTTGGATCCCCCTATGGGCCCCACATGGACCCCCCGAGTACCCCCATGGACCCCCCCTGGAACCCCCATGGATCCCCCTGACCCCTGTGTCCCCCCCCCGGACCCCCCATGGACCCCACCTTGAACCACCCCATGGACCCCCCCATGGACCCCCCATGGACCTCCCCCCGGAGCCCCCATGGACCCCCCCCCTTGGACCCCCCCATGGGCACCCCCATGGACCCCCCCCATGGACCCCACCCCAGTACCCCCATGGACCCCCCCCAACCCCCTGTGACCCCCCCGACCCCTCTGACCCCCCCCCATCCTTGGGGTCACCCCCCCAGACACCCCCATGGAACCCCAACACCTCCCCCTTCCCCCCCACCTTTGGGACCCCCCCATCGGGGCCCTTTAATCCTCTGGGACCCCCCCAAAGCTCTGGACCCCCCCCCCAAGAGCCCCCCAAGGCCTTTGGGACCCCCCAAACCCCCTCGTAGGCTCCTTGACCCCCCCCCCCACAGTGGAGCTCTCGGGGGGCTCTGCAGAGGGATCCATCCTGCGCCTCAAGGTCACGCATCTGGTGCGGTGAGTGCCCCCCCCAGCACCCCATAGACCCCATAGCCCCATAGCCCCATACCCCCCATACCCCCCATAACCCCCATAGCCCCATAACCCCCATAACCCCCATAGCCCCATAGCCCCCTAACCCCCATACCCCCCATACCCCCCATAACCCCCCATACCCCCCATACCCCCCATACCCCCCATAACCCCCATAACCCCCATACCCCCCATAACCCCCATACCCCCCATACCCCCCATAACCCCCATAACCCCCATACCCCCCATAACCCCCATACCCCCCATACCCCCCATAACCCCCATAGCCCCATAACCCCCATACCCCCCATACCCCCCATAGCACCCATAGCCCCATACCCCCCATAACCCCCATAACCCCCATAGCCCCATAGCCCCATAGCCCCCTAACCCCCATACCCCCCATACCCCCCATAACCCCCATAACCCCCATACCCCCCATACCCCCCATAACCCCCATAACCCCCATACCCCCCATACCCCCCATAACCCCATAACCCCCATACCACCCATACCCCCCATACCCCCCATACCCCCCATAACCCCATAACCCCCATACCACCCATACCCCCCATACCCCCCATAGCCCCATAACCCCCATACCACCCATACCCCCCATACCCCCCATAGCCCCATAACCCCCATACCCCCCATAACCCCCATAACCCCATAACCCCATACCCCCCATACCCCCCATACCCCCATAACCCCCATACACCCCATAGCCCCATACCCCCCATACCCCCAGGTACTGGGTCCGCGCGTTCCCCACGGAGCTCGCTGGGGACGCGGCTGCGCTCGGGCACTTGGGGGCTCTGCGGGAGGCTCTGAGCAGGGATGGGCCCGATCCTGGGATCGACCTGGAGACAGTGTAAGGGGGGGGGATGGGGGGAGAGGGGGACATGGGGAGGTGGGGGGGTATGGGGGAGATTGGGAGCTAGGAAGGATACAGGGGGGATGGGGATATTTGGGGTATGGGTGGATATGGGGGATGAGGAGGATATGGGGGATATGGGGGGATATGGGGATATGGGGATATTGGGGGATATCGGGGATATGGGGGATATGAGGGAGATATGGAGACATAAGGTGGATATGGGGGTATATGTGGGGTGTGGGTGGATATGGAGGATATGGATTATAGTGTGGGAATAGGGTGTATATGGGGGCCTGGGGGTATGGGGGGTCCTGAGAGCACCCCAAGACTCGTGCACTCACGGGGGGGGGTGCTCACGTTCACACACGTGTGCAAGGGCCCTGAGTGCCCCCCATGCACAGGGAGGCTCTGGGGGCCCGAGGTGAGGATGATGATGATGATGATGAGGATGGGGATGAAGATGCTGATGGAGCCCCCGGTGCCCTGGGGGGGGGGGCACAAGCGCTCCCTGCTCCTGGACCAGGTGCCCCCCCCCGGTGCTGGCAGCTCTGCTGACCAGGCTGCAGCAGAGAACGATAGCGAGAATCAGTGTGAGTGACAATGAACCTGACCCCCCCCCCATACATACCCATTCATGGGACCCCCCCCCTGACCCCCCCCCCCCCATACATACCCATTCATGGGACCCCCCCCCCCCCCCGACCCCCCCCCCAAACACACCCATTCATGGGACACCCCCCCCCTGACCCCCCCCCCAAACATACCCATTCATGGGACGCCCCCCCCCCTGACCCCCCCCCCATACATACCCATTCATGGGACCCCCCCCTGACCCCCCCCCCCCATACATACCCATTCATGGGACGCCCCCCCCAGACCCCATTAATGTGAACACCCCCCACCAGGAAAGCTTCTCCATTGCACACCCAGGGTGTGGGAGACCAAATCCACTGCCCTTTTACAAAACCTGCACTTAAACATAACCCTAACATTACCCTTAACCTTAAGCCTAACACTAAAGCTGCCCCTACCCTTCAACCTAAACCTAACTCTAACTAAACTAAACCTAAATTCAACCTTAACACCAAATATAACCCTAACCCTTAACCTTAACCTTAAACATAATCCTAAACCTAAACTTAATATTAAGCCGAACAATAAACCTAACCTTAACTCTAATCTTAAACCTAATACTAACCATAATCTAATATTAACACTAACCATAACTATAACTCTAACCCTTAACTTAAACCTAATCTTAAACCTAATCTTAAACTTAAACCTATCCTTAACCTTAACACTAACCCTAAAACTAACTTTAACCTTAACCCTAACCCTAACCTTAACCATAACCCTAAATTTAACTCTAACCCTTAACCTTAACCTTAAACCTAACCCTAAACCTAAACGTAATATTAACCCTAACAATAACCCTAATCCTACCCTTAAACCAAACCCTAATCCTAACCCAAACCTTAACCTTAACCCTAACCCATCCCCCTCCCCCTCCCCCCCCCCTCCCCCCCCCGGAGGGGGCGTGTCCATCTCCAGCCACGCCCCCTCGCGCAGGCGCAGGACTACCGCAGCTTCGCCCGCAGCGGAGGCGCCGCCTGCAGTCCCGCCATGCACCGCGCGGTGGCGCTGACCAATCGGGAGTCCCGATGGGCGCAGCTGCTGGTGCTGGGGCCCTGCGCGGCCCCGCAGCGCGCATGCGCCGTGGTCCGGCTGCTGCGGCTGGGACAGGTGACACGTGGGGACCCATAGGGACACATAGAAACCCATAGGGACCTATGGGGACCTGACCTATAGAGACCTGATCTATAGGGAGCTGACCCATAGGGACCTATGGGGACCTGACCTATGGGGACCTGACCTATAGAGAGCTGATCTATAGGGAACTGACCCATAGAGAGACCGGCCCTATAGAGAACTGATCCATGGGGAGCTGACCCATAGAGACCTGACCCATAGGGACCTATGGGGACCTGACCTATAGGGAACTGACCTATAGAGAGCTGACCCATAGGGGCCTGACCCATGGGGACCTGCCCTATAGAGACCTGATCTATGGGGAGTTGACCCATAGAGGGATCTGACCCATAGGGAACTGACCCATAGGGAACTGATCCATAGGGAGCTGACCCATAGGGAGCTGACCCATAGGGACCTGCCCCATAGACCTGCCTGAGACCGGCCCTATAGAGAGATCTGCCCCAGACACCTGCCCCATAGAGAGATCTGTCCCATAGATAAAGCGTCCTGCCCTGGAGACTTGCCCCATAGATCTCACCCATGGAGGGACCTGCCCCATAGGCAAACAGCCCTGCCCCATAGAGGGACAGACCCGACCCATAGATACACAGCCCTTTCCTATACGCCTGCCCCCTGGCAAGCCCCACAGCCCCCCATCCCTGCCCCATAGCAGTACCCAGGCCCCCAGCCCTGCCCCATAGCAGTGCCCCCTGCCCCAAAGCGGTGACTCCTGCCCCATAGCGGTGGCCTCTGCCCCATAGCAGTGCCTCCTGCCCCATAGCGGTGACTCCTGCCCCATAGCGGTGACTCCTGCCCCATAGCGGTGGCCTCTGCCCCATAGCGGTGACTCCTGCCCCATAGCGGTGCCCCCTGCCCCATAGCGGTGACTCCTGCCCCATAGCGGTGCCCCCTGCCCCATAGCGGTGACTCCTGCCCCATAGCGGTGGCCTCTGCCCCATAGCGGTGACTCCTGCCCCATAGCGGTGCCCCCTGCCCCAAAGCGGAGACTCCTGCCCCATAGCGGTGGCCTCTGCCCCATAGCAGTGCCTCCTGCCCCATAGCGGTGACTCCTGCCCCATAGCGGTGACTCCTGCCCCATAGCGGTGGCCTCTGCCCCATAGCGGTGACTCCTGCCCCATAGCGGTGCCCCCTGCCCCATAGCGGTGACTCCTGCCCCATAGCGGTGCCCCCTGCCCCATAGCGGTGACTCCTGCCCCATAGCGGTGCCCCCTGCCCCATAGCGGTGCCCCCTGCCCCATAGCGGTGACTCCTGCCCCATAGCGGTGCCCCTGCCCCATAGCGGTGACTCCTGCCCCATAGCGGTGGCCTCTGCCCCATAGCGGTGACTCCTGCCCCATAGCGGTGACCCCCCCCCCCCCCCCCAGAGCCTGCTGGAGCTGCGGAACTTCAATTCTCTGCTGTCCGTGGTTGGGGGGCTGGGGCACTGCTCCATCACCCGCCTGCACCAGACCCTGGCGCTGCTGCCCCCCCCCATCACACAGGTGGGGCAGGGGGCACCTGGGGGGGCACATGGGGGGGATATGGGGGAGCACATGATGGGCAAATGGGGAGCAAATGGGGGGGTATATGGGGGTCACATGGGGGGATATTGGGGGAGCATATGGGGGGCAAATGGGTAACCCATTACTAACCCATTACCCCTATAACCCCCCCATGTCCCCCATGTCCCCCCCAGCTCTGGTCTCACCTGGCCGAGGCCGTGGGTGCTGGGGGCAATCACCGCGGGTACCGGACGCTGCTGGCTGGGGGGGGGGTCTCGGTGCCGGCACTGGGGGTGCACCTACGGGACCTGGTGGCACTGGAGGCGGCGCTGCCGGACTGGGCCTCACCGGGACGGCCTCACCCCCATAAGCTCCAGCAGCTCAACCGGATCCTCAGTGTGCTCAGTGGGGTCGAGGCCACTGTGGGAGGCGAGGACAGAGGCCTCCTGCGGCTGTTGAGGGTGAGCGGCAATGGGAGACAATGGAGTCAATGGGAGACAATGGGAATCAATGGAGATAATGGGCACCAATGGGCACCAGCGGGAGCCAATGGGAGCTAATGGGCACCAATGAGCCCTAATGGGCACCAATGAGAGCCAATGGGCACCAACGGGCATCAAAGGAAGTCAATGGGCACCAATGGGAGCAAATGGGAGCCAATGGATCCCAATGGACTCCAGTGGGGATCAACAGGCATCAACGGGTACCAGTGGACCCAATGGGCACCATTGGACCCCAGTGCACACCAATGGGCACCAATGGGCATCAAAGGATCCCAATGCACCCCAATGGGCACCAATGGATTCCACCGGACCCCAACGCATCCCAATGCACCCCAATGCACCCCCAATTCACTCTAATGCGCACCAATGCACCCCAATAGATCCCAATGCACCCCAATGGACCCCAATGTACACCAATGTACACCAATGCACCCCCAACCCCCCCCTGCGCCCCCTCTGACCCCCCCTCTCCCCACAGGTGTCCCTGGCACTGGGTCCAACTGAGGCTCAGCTCTATGAGCTGTCCCTGCAGCGCGAGCCCCGAACCAGCGGCAGCGTGAGTGTGACATGAGTGTGTGTGACACCAGTATGAGTGTGACAGGACAGTGTGTGTGACACCAGTATGAGTGTGACACTGGTGTGAGTGTGACACTGGTGTGAGTGTGACAGGAGTGAGTGTGACATCAGTGTGACACTGGTGTGAGTGTGACACCAGTATGAGTGTGACAGGAGTGAGTGTGACATCAGTGTGACACCAGTATGAGTGTGACAGGAGAGTGTGTGTGACACCAGTATGAGTGTGACACTGGTGTGAGTGTGACACCAGTGTGAGTGTGACACTGGGGTGAGTGTGACACCAGTGTGAGTGTGACACTGGGGTGAGTGTGACATCAGTGTGACACCAGTGTGAGTGTGACACCAGTATGAGTGTGACACCAGTGTGAGTGTGACATGAGTGTGAGTGTGACACCAGTGAGTGTGACACTGGGGTGAGTGTGACACTGGTGTGAGTGTGACAGGAGTGGGAGTGTGACACCAGTATGAGTGTGACACCAGTGTGAGTGTGACACTGGGGTGAGTGTGACACCAGCATGAGTGTGATAGGAGAGTGTGTGTGACAGGAGCAGGAGTGTGACACCAGTGAGTGTGACACCAGTGTGAGTGTGACACTGGTGTGAGTGTGACACCAGTGTGAGTGTGACACTGGTGTGAGTGTGACACCAGTGTGAGTGTGACACTGGGGTGAGTGTGACACCAGTGTGAGTGTGATAGGAGAGTGTGTGTGACAGGAGCAGGAGTGTGACAAGAGTGTAACATGGGGTGAGTGTGATACGAGTGTGAGTGTGACACGGGGTGAGTGTGCAATGGGGGGAAGAGCATGTGCACCGCAGGGGGTGTGTAACAGGGGAGCAGTGAGTGTGTAACAGCCTGCAGGGGGTGTCTGTGAGTGTGCAAGGAGGGCAATTGGTGGTCAATGGGGGGGGTACAACACGGGGGGGGGGGGGCAGTGAGGGGGCAACGGGGATTAATGGGGGTTAACGGGGGTCAATGGGGGTTAAGGGGGGATCAGAGCCCCCCCAACCTCCCCCTCACCCCCCCCCAGGGGCCCCCCCCCTCCCTGCCCCCCCCCATCCCCATGGACGAGTGGCTCCTGCCCGAGCCCCCCCGCCCGGACCCGGAGCGGCTGCGGCCGCAGCTCGAGCGCCTCGTGGAGGTGGGGGGGGGGGGGAGGGGCTTTGGGGGTCACTGGGGGGGTTGGGGGGGTCATGCTCTGAGGGGGGGGCAGGGGGGCTCCCAAAGGGGAGGGGGTTGGGGGCGGGTACCTGCTGTGAGTGGGGGGAGGGGTCCCGGGGGGGGAGGGGTTTTGGGGGGGTCCTGCTCTGAGGGGGGGGAGGGGTTTGGGGGGAGGGGTGTGGGGGGGTTCGTGCTCTGAGGGGGGGGTCCGGGGGGGGGTCAGGTGTCTCCTTTGGGGGGGGTTCGTGCTCTAAGGGGGGGGAGGGGTCCCGGTGGGGGAGGGGTTGAGGGGGGGGTCCTGCCCTGAGGGGGGGGAGGGGTCTCCGCTTCCAGGGCATCTTCAGGGACTTCGACGTGGACGGGGACGGGAGGATCTCGCGAGAGGAGTTCGCGATCGTGGGACAGAGCTTCCCACAGCTGCGGATCTGGGGGGAGCTGGACACGGACGGGTGGGGACCCCAATGGGAACCCTCAATGGGAACCCCCCAATGGGACCCATCCAAAGAGAGCCCCCAATGGGAACCCCCAATGGGAACCCTCAATGGGAACCACCAATGGGAACCCCCCAATGGGAACCCCCAATGGGAACCACCAATGGGAACACCCAATGGGACCCACCCAATGGGAACCCCCAATAGGAACCCCCAGTGGGAACCCCCAATGTGACCCATCCAAAGGGACCCATCCAATGGGAACCCCCAATGGGAACACCCAATGGGACCCACCCAATGGGAACCCCCAATAGGAACCCCCAATGGGAACCCCCAATGGGACCCCCCCAGTGGGAACCCCACAATGGGAACCCCCAATGGGACCCCCCCAAAAGGGAACCTCCAAAGGGAACCCCCAATGGGTGATCCCCAATCACCCCCAACCCCCCATAGGGCCCCCCATTACCCCCAACCCCCCCATGTGGATCCATGGGTCCAGCCCCACATCTCCCCCCATGTGTGGGGCAGGGACGGGAGCCTGAGCCGTGAGGAGCTCCTGGCCTATTTCCTGCGCTGCAGCTTGGGGCCCCCCCCGGGCCCCCCCCATAGCTTCGTGGGCAGCTCCCCCCTGCGCCCCATTGCCTGCAGCCACTGCGGCCGCACGGTGAGGCCCCGATGCCCCCCCAGGACCCCCACTTGTGTGGGGGGGGACCCCCATGGGCCCCCCCTCCCCCCCTCACCCCCCCCCCTCCCCCCCATAGATTTGGGGTCTCCACAGACCGGGCTTGAAGTGCCGCAGTGAGTGGGGGAGGGGCGGGGGTCATTGGGGTCATTGTGGGGGGTGCAGGGGGGGTTGGGGGTGACATTGGGGGTGCTATGGGGCGCTATGGGGGTGCTATGGGGTGTGCTATGGGGCACTATGGGTGTGCTATGGCGTGCTGTAGGGTGTTGTGGGGGTGCTATGGGGCACTATGAAGCTCTATGGGGGCATTATTGGGGCTCTACAAAGATCTATGGGGCACTATGGGTGGCTATGGGGCAGTATGGGTCACTATGGGCTCTGTGGGTAGCTATGGGACTCTATGGGGCACTATGGGTCTGTATGAACTCTATGGGGCTCTATGGGTCTCTATGGTCTCTATGGGTCTCTATGGTCTCTATGGGTCTCTATGGATCTCTATGGTCTCTATGTGTCTCTATGGGTCTCTCTGGTCTCTCTGGTCTCTATGGGTCTCTATGGGTCTCTATGGGTCTCTATGGTCTCTATGGGTCTCTATGGGTCTCTATGGTCTCTATGGTCTCTATGGTCTCTATGGGTCTCTATGGTCTCTATGTGTCTCTATGGGTCTCTATGGGTCTCTATGGTCTGTATGGTCTCTATGTGTCTCTATGGTCTCTATGTGTCTCTATGGTCTCTATGGGTCTCTATGGTCTCTATGGGTCTCTATGGTCTCTATGGTCTCTATGGTCTCTATGGGTCTCTATGGGTCTCTATGGTCTCTATGGGTCTCTATGGGTCTCTATGTGTCTCCATGGGTCTCTATGGGTCTCTATGGTCTCTATGAGTCTCTATGGGTCTCTATGGTCTCTATGTGTCTCTATGTGTCTCTATGATCTCTATGTGTCTCTATGTGTCTCTATGTGTCTCTATGGTCTCTATGTGTCTCTATGGTCTCTATGTGTCTCTATGGGTCTCTATGGGTCTCTATGGTCTCTATGGTCTCTATGTGTCTCTATGGGTCTCTATGGTCTCTATGGTCTCTATGGGTCTCTATGGTCTCTATGGTCTCTATGGGTCTCTATGGTCTCTATGGGTCCCCCCCAGTCTGTGGTCTCCGCTGTCACACCTCCTGCCGGTCCTTGCTCCTTGCCCGTTGTCGACCCCGCGGCTGCAGCGTCACCGGCGACCCCCCCGCCCCCCCCCCCCACCGGTGAGACCCCCACCGTGACCCCTGACCCCAGGGGCTGACCCCCCCCTCCCCCCATAACAACTCCTGCCCCTCCCCCATCATAACGACCCCTCCCCCCCCCAGGACCCCAAGAGGAGCCACAGGATGAGGTCTTCGATGTTCACCTCTAGGGACGGGGGGGGAGGGGCACTTGGGGGGCTGGAGCCTGAACTTGGGGGTCTGGACCCCATGGACCCTGAACTTGGGGGTCTGGACATTGGGGTCCACCCCCTCCTGCCCCCTGTCTGCAGGGTCCCCATGGCTCCGGCTCTCCCTGACCCCCTTTGACCCCCAGACCCTGCCCCACACTTGGGGGGCGATGTGGGTCAGAGCTTGGGTCTGTAATAAATTGTCCATATGAAGGCTAGCGGTCTCTATGGGGAGTCTATGGGGTGTCTGGGGGTCTCTATGGGGTGTCTATGGGGTGTATGGAGGAGGCCTGTGGGGCAGCTGTGAGACCCCCATGGGCTTCCTGTGGGACAGCTATGGGGCTCCCTATGAGGTGTCTATGGGGACACCGTGGGGCTGGCTATACGGTGTCTATAGGGTGTCTATGGATACTTATGGGGCTCTATGGGTGTCCATGGGTGTCTATGGGTGTCCATTGGTGTCCATGGGTGTCTATGGGGCTCTACGGGTGTCTATGGGGCTCTATGGGTGTCCATGGGTGTCTATGGGGCTCTACGGGGCTCTATGGGTGTCCATGGGTGACTATGGGGCTCTATGGGGCTCTATGGGTGTCTATGGGGCTTTGTGGGTGTCTATGGATGTCTATAGGTCTCTATGGGTCTCTATGTGTGTCCATGGGGCAGCCTCAGCCCGGGGGGGGGATGGGTGGGGGGGGGGTGCAGGGGGCGGGGCGTGCGGGGCGCGCGGGGCCGGTGCCGTGCGCGTGCCCGCGGCGGGCGGGAGCTGCGGGAGCGGCGGGAGCGGGGCCGGGGCCGGGGCAGGTACCGGGGCCGGGGGGGGGAGGGGCGGGGGGGGGGGGTCCGGGGGGGGGGGGGGGAGGGGCAATGGGGGGGTACGGGATGGTGGGGGGGGGATGGGTGGGAATGGGGGTAACGGGGGGGGGGAGGTGCGGGATGGGGGGTGCGGGATGAAGGGGGGGGAGGGGCAGGATGGGGGTCCCGGGGTGGGGGAGGGGGGGTGAGGATGGGGGTCCCCGAGGGTGGGGGATGGGCTCGATGCGGGTTTGGTGGGTGCGGGATCGGGGGGAGGGGCGGGGATGGGGGCTCCGGTGGGGGGGGGGGATGCGGGATGGGGGGGGGGGGGGGCAGGAGAGGGGTCCGGGGTGGGGGGAGGGGCAGATGGAGGAGCCGGAGGGGGAGGGGCTCCCCATGATCCATGGGGGGGTCGTGTCCTGCTCGTCCCTTCCCCCCCCCCCCCCCCCACTGCAGGGTCTGGGGGCCGCAGCCCCTCCCCCACCCTTCCAACCCCCCCTCCCCCACTGCGGGGTCTCGCCCCTCCCATCCCCCATTCCTCCCCCCCCCCCCGGTTCGTGTTAACGGGGGGGGGGGGTCCGGCCTTGACACACGCGTGTGCAAAGGGGGGGGGGGGGGCTGCGGGTGCACGTGCACGGGGGGTGCACGCGCGTGTGCAAGGCACGAGCATGGGAATAGGGCTGGGACCCGGGGGGGGGGCACTGGGTGCACGTGGGGGGGGCATGGGTTGGGTGCATGGAAACGGGGGGGGGCACACGTGTGTGAGTGTATGAACCAGAGGGGGGTGTGGTTGGGGGGGTGCACACGTGTGTGTGTTCACATGTGTGTGTGCACGTGTGTATGTGTACATGTATGTGTGTCTGCTCACATGTGTGTGTGCACATGTGTGTTACCATGTATGTGATCACCTGTATGTGTGTGTGCACATGTATGTGTGTGCACTTACAAGTGTGTTACCATGTACATGTGTGTCTTCACATGTATGTGTGTGCTCACACGGGTGTGTGTGTGCACATGTATGTGTGTACATGTGTGTTACCATGTACGTGTGTGATCACCTGTATGTGTGTGCACATGTATGTGTGTGCACTTACAAGTGTGTTACCATGTACATGTGTGTGTGCACATGTATGTGTGTAGTGTGTGCTCACGTGTATGTGTGCGCTTACATGTGTGTTACCATGTACATGTGTGTGTGCACATGTGTGTGTGCTCACATGCATGTGTGTGTGCTCACAGGTGTATTACCATGTACATGTGTGTGTTCCCATGTACACGTGTGTGTTCCCATGTACACGTGTGCACACACGTGTGTTTGCATGTCCAGGCCCATGTGCAAGGCGGGTGCATGCAGGGGGGGGGCAGGGTGGGGGCACACGCGTGTGCGAGGCTGTGGCAATGGGAACCCCCCCTCCCCTCCCCCCCCACCCCGTGCCCCTCCCTTCCCCCCTCACCCCCCCCCCCCCGTCTCCTCCCCGTGACCTTCACGTGCCCGCGGGGGGGGGCACACCCAGAGCCCTATGGGGGGGGACTCAGACCCCTATGGGGGTGTTATGGGAGCACCCAGACCCCTATAGGAGCACCCAGACCCCTATGGGAGTGTTATGGGAGCACCCAGACCCCTATGGGGGTGTTATGGGAGCACCCAGAGCCCTATGGGGGTGTTATGGGAGCACTCAGACCCCTATAGGAGCACCCAGAGCCCTATGGGGGTGTTATGGGAGCACTCAGACCCCTATAGGAGCACCCAGACCCCTATGGGGGTGTTATGGGAGCACCCAGACCCCTATGGGGGTGTTATGGGAGCACCCAGACCCCTATAGGAGCACCCAGACCCCTATGGGAGTGTTATGGGAGCACCCAGACCCCTATGGGGGTGTTATGGGAGCACCCAGACCCCTATAGGAGCACCCAGACCCCTATGGGAGTGTTATGGGAGCACCCAGACCCCTATAGGAGCACCCAGACCCCTATGGGAGTGTTATGGGAGCACCCAGACCCCTATAGGAGCACCCAGACCCCTATGGGGGTGTTATGGGAGCACCCAGACCCCTATGGGAGCACCCAGACCCCTATGGGGGTGTTATGGGAGCACCCAGATGCCTATAGAGCAACCCACATCCCTATGGGGGACCCAGACCCCTATGGGGGGGCACCCCGACCTCTATGGGGAGCTTATGGGAGCACCCAGGTTCCTATAGGGGGACCCAGATCCAATGAGGAGCACCCAGACCCCTTTGGTAGCACCCAGACCCCTGTGGGGACCACCCAGACCCTATGGGGGAGGGTTGGGGGGGTCCCTGTTCCTCCCCCCCCCCACTGCTGGGGGTGTCAGGTTGGGGGAGGGGACGCTCCCCCCTTCACCCCCCCCTCACAGGTGCCGCCGCTCACGTGATTGGCTCATTAAGCGGTGCATGTTAATGAGCCCCGATGGGGGCTATAAATAACCTGGGGGCTCATTTGCATAATGCCAGGGCCCGGTTGCTGCGGTGACCGGCACCCCTAGCGCTGACTTATTATGGGCTGGAACAAGGAGGGGGTCCCCACTTCCCCCCCCCCTTTAACACTCTTTCCCCCCCCACAGGTGCCCACCGGACCCCCCATGGGGCTGTGAAGGACGGGGGTGGCCGGGCCCCCCCCCCAGGGCCCCCCCCAACCCGCTGAGACCCAGGACATGGGCACTGAGGGGCACTCAGAGACTGCGGCCACACCGGGGGCCAATCAGGGCGCTATGGTCAACCAGGGCTCCATGGTCAACCAGGGCTCTATGGCCAACCAAGGCTCCATGGTCAACCAGGGCTCCATGGTCAACCACAGCATCATGGCCACCCAGGGCTCCATAGCCCACAAGGGCTCCATGGCCAACAAAGGCTCCATGGCCAACCAAGGCTCCATAGCCCACAAGGGCTTCATGGTCAACCAAGGCTCTATGGTCAACCAAGGCTCCATGGTCAACAAGGGCTCCATAGCCAACCACAGCATCATGGCCAACCAGGGCTTCATGGTCAACCAAGGCTCCATGTCCAAACAAGGCTCCATGGCCAACCTAGAGACTAAAGCCCACCAGGTCTCCTTGGCCACCCAAGGGTCCCAGGACCATCTAAAGACTAAGGTCAACCAAGGCTCCATGGCCAACCAAGACTCCATGGCCAACCAGGGCTCCATGTCCAACCAAGGCTCCATGGCCAACCAGGGCTCCATGGCCAACCAAGGCTCCAAGGCCACCCAAAGCTTGCAGGACCAGCTGGAGGCCAATGTCAATGACAGCTCCATGGCCCAGTTGGACGGGAAGGGCTGCCCAGGCCCCACAGCCAACCAAGGCTCTAAGGACTATCTCAAGCCCAAGGTCAACCAAGCTCATCTAGACCTGATGGTCCACCAAGGCTCTATGGCCAACCAAGGCTCTATGGCCAACCAAGCCTCCAAGACCCACAGAGCGCCCAAGGTTCCCCAAAGCCCCATGGCCCGTGTAGACCTGAAGGTCCATGAACACTCAATGGCCAACCAAGACCCCGACACCCATCTAGAGCCCAAACTCAACCAAGGCCCCATGGCCCCTCCAGGTCTGAAGGTCCAACAAGACCCCAGAGCCCACCAAGCCTCCAAGGACCATCTAGAGCCCAAGGTCAACCACAGCCCTATGGCATGTGTAGAGCCCAATATCAACCACAGCCCCATGGCATGTGTAGAGCCCAAGGTCAACCACAGCCCCATGGACTTGAAGGTCCACCAAGACTCTGTGTGCACCCAGGGCTCCACAGCCCCCTTAGACCCCTCCTTCCCCAGCACCCCCCCATCCAACCGGGCCCCCCCATCCCATCGCTGTCCGCACATCCCTTTGAGCCCCCACCTGAGCTTGGTGCTGCTGACCTTGGGGTCCCTCCTGCTCCCGGTGTCCTCGGGGGCCGCATTGGAGTTCGGGGGTGCCCCAGGCCAATGGGCACGTTACGGTCGTTGGGCGCCGGGTGCCGGCGCTCAACTGAGCTTCAGCTTGAAGACCAACATCACCCGTGCCCTGCTGCTCTACCTGGACGACGGTGGCAACTGCGACTTCCTGGAGCTGCTGGTGGCCGAGGGTCGGCTGCGCCTGCGCTTTGCCATCGCCTGTGCCGAACCGGCCACGGTCCAACCGCCGGCGCTGGTGAGCGACGGGCGCTGGCACATGGTGCTGCTCACCCGCAACGCCCGCGAGACCGCGCTGGCCGTGGACGGGGACGCGCGCGCCGGAGCCGTGCGCTCCAAGCGCGCCGAGATGCTGGTGGCCAGTGACCTGTTCGTGGGGGGGATCCCCCCCGACGTGCGGCTCTCGGCGCTCACCCTCAGCACCGTCAAGTACGAGGTGCCCTTCCGGGGGTGGGTGGCCAACCTGAAGGTGGGAGACGTCCCCGCGGCGCTGCTGGGTGCCCATGGTGTGCGTGGAGAGGGGCAGGAACGGTGTGCGCGGCACCCGCCGTGTGCCCATGGTGGGCGATGCACAATGCGCCATGGGGAGCCCCATTGCGACTGCGCCGGCACCGGACACCGCGGGCCCTTCTGCGCCGAAGGTGAGCGGGGAGGGGGAGTGGGGGGGGTACAGGGGGCTCGTGGCGTATGGGGTATGGTGTCCTTGTGGGGTTGGGTGTGTGAGCGCCTGGTGGTGGGCGTTGGGTCTGTGGGGTTGGGCAGTGTCGTCATGGCATTGGGTGATGGCGTCATGGCATTGGGTGATGGCGTCATGGCATTGGGTGACATGTTCATGGTGTTGGACAATGTCTTCCTGGCATTGGATGATGTCTTCATGGTTTTGGACAATGTCTCCACGGCATCGGATGATGCTGTCATGGTGTTGCACATCGTATTTGTGGTGCTGGACGATGTCTTCATGGGATTGGATGACATCTTCATGGCATTGGATGACATCTTCATGGTGTTGGACAATGTATCCATGGCACTGGATAATGCTGTCATGGCACTGCATGACATCTCCATGGTGATAGACAATGTCTCCATGGCATCGGATGCTGCTGTCATGGTGTTAGACAACTTTGTGGTATAGGACGATGTCTCCATGGCATCGGATGACATCTTCATGGTGTTGGACAATGTCTTCATGGCATTGGATAATGCTGTCATGACATTGGATGATGCTGTAATGGCATTGGATGATGTCTTTGTGGTGTTGGATGACGCTGTCATGGTGTTGGATAAGGTCTCTGTGGTGTTGGCCCATGTCTTCATGGCATTGGATGACATCTTCATGGTGTTGGATAATGTCTTCATGGCATTGGATGATGCTGTCATGGCATTAGATGATGCTGTAATGGCATTGGATGATGTCTTCATGGCATTGGATGATGCTGTCATGGCATTGGATAACGTCTTCGTGGTATTGGATGATGCTGTCGTGGTGTTGGATGAGGTCTTCATGGTGTTGGACAATGTCTTCATGGCACTGGATTACATCTTTGTGGTGCTGGATGATACTGTCATAGCATTGAATGTCTTCATGGCATTGATGTCTTCATGGTGTTGGATGTTGCAATGGTGTTGGACATCCTCATGGCATCGATACCTTCATGGCATTGATGTCTGTATGGTGCGGGACAATGTTTTCATGGTTTTGGATGATGTCATCATGGTGTTAGACATCTTCAAGGCATTGATGTCCCCATAGCATTGACATCGTTGTGGTGTTGGTGCCTTCATGGTGTTGGACAATGCTGCCAACGTGTTAGCGTCTTAATGGCTTTGAATGTCTTCATGGTGTTGGACAGCATCTTCATAGCATTAACATTTTGGTGGTGTTGATATCTTTGTGGTGTTGGATGACGTTGTCATGGTGTTGGATGACGTCATGGTGTTGGACAACCTCATTGTGGTGTTGGACAATGTCTTCATGGTATTGAATGCCTCCATGGTGTGAGATGTCTTTGTGGTGTTGATGCCTTCATGGCATTGGACGCATCTACAGTGTTGGGCATTGTCTTCATGGTGTTGGACTATGTTGTCATTGTGTTGGACACCTTCATGGTGTTGACATCTTCATAGCACTGGATGTCTTCATGGTGTCAGCCATCTTCATGGTGTTGATTCGTCCAGTGGTGTGGGTGATGCCTTCATGGTGTTGGACAACATCTTTGTGGTGCTGATTCCTTCACGGTACTGGACGCTGTCCTCATGGCGCTGGACATCATCTTTGTGAACAACATCAACACCCATCTTTGTGGTGTTGGACATCATGGCATTGACATCTTTATGGTGTTGGGCATCATGGCATTGACATCTCTGTGGCGTTGGACTCCATGGCATTGACATCTCTGTGGTGTTGGCCATCATGGCATTGATATCTTTATGGTGTTGGGCATCATGGCATTGACATCTCTGTGGTGTTGGAAATCATGGCATTGATATCTTTATGGTGTTGGGCATCATGGCATTGACATCTCTGTGGTGTTGGACTCCATGGCATTGACATCTCTGTGGTGTTGGACTTCATGGCATTGACATCTTTATGGTGTTGGGCATCATGGCATTGACATCTCTGTGGTGTTGGACTCCATGGCATTGACATCTCTGTGGTGTTGGACTTCATGGCATTGACATCTTTATGGTGTTGGGCATCATGGCATTGACATCTCTGTGGTGTTGGACTCCATGGCATTGACATCTCTGTGGTGTTGGACTCCATGGCATTGACATCTCTGTGGTGTTGGCCATCATGGCATTGACATCTCTATGACTCATGGCGTTGGTGCCTCCATGGCACTGGACGTTGTCTTCCCAATGTTGTTGGCCTCATCTCTGCCCCTCTGGTGTTTCTCCATCTCACGGTGGCCACGGTCCCACCATGTCTCTGGGCTGTTGCACATCCTCACATCCCCTTTGTGCCACATGTTGTCATCATCATTGTCCCACCACATCTGTGTCCTTGTGGTGTTGCACATCCTCACGGTGTCATGGCCTGGTGTTGTTCCATGTCCTGGTGTCCTCATTTCCTGGTGTCCGTCCCCATCCTCTTGGTTTCGTTGTGCATCCTCCCAGTGCTGCTTTACAGCTGCCCCCTCGTGTTCCTCCATCCCCTTGTGTCCTGGTGTTGTCCATGGACACCTCGCGCCCCATCCTTGGCTTGCTCCATGTCCTCGTGCCCATGCACACCCGTGTGACCATGACCATGCCCATGCACACCCGTGTGACCATGATGGTGCCCATGCACACCTGTGTGACCATGATGGTGCCCATACACACCTGTGTGACCATGATGGTGCCCATACACACCCGTGTGACCATGATGGTGCCCATACACACCCGTGTGACCATGATGGTGCCCATGCACACCCGTGTGACCATGATGGTGCCCATGCACACCCTTGTGCCATCACACGTCCCGGTGTCCTTGCACACCCTCGTGCAAGGCCCTGGGTGACCCTTGGGTGCTGGCCAAAGCTGGGTGTCCCCCAAGGCCCCCTTGTACAAGACCCCCCCTCGCACACATCCCTGCCGAGTACCGGTGACAGCCGGAGGCATTGCCATAGCGACAGCATCTCCTGGGCTCGTTGCCATGGTGATGCCGGGGCTGGGTTGCCATGGAGATGCAGGGGATGGGTTGCCATGGTGATGGAGGGGCTGGGTTGCCATGGTGATGCTGGAGCTGTTTTGCCATGGTGATGCTGGCACCTGACCCGTTGCCATGGTGACGGTTGCTGGGGCGCAGTGCTGGGGGGAGCGGTCAAACCAGGCTTGTCCTTGAGGGGGGATGGGATGGGGGGGGTGTGTTTGTTGACTCTCCCATAGGATGCAGGGACCTGGGGGGGGCTGTGGGCTGTGCCATGGGGTGCAGTGGGGTGCTATGGAGGGCCCCATGGGGTCCTATGGGTGCTGTGTGCGATGTGGGGTCCCTGTGGGCGTGTAAAAGGCATTGAACCCCCCCGGACATGTGTCAGGGTGTGCAAACCCCCCCCCCCAACACAACCATGGTGCAAGGCCCAGCCTCTTGTGTGTATCCCCCCCCCCCCCCCCAAGGTCGCCCAAGGGCATGGGGTCGGGCTGGTGTCACGGGGGGGGGCACGGGGGTCCCACTCACCATCACCTCTGCCCCCCCCCTGCTGCTGCCGGGACCCCCAGAGGAAGAACCGGCTGTGGAAGGTGAGTGTGCAAGGAGGGTGTGCAAGGGGCAAGGGGGGGTGCAAGGGGCAAAGGGGGTGTGGAAGGGGCAAAGGGGGGGTGCACAAGGGGCAAGGGGGGGGTACAAAGGGCAAGGGGGTTGTGCAAGGGGGTTGTGCAAAGGGTAAGGGGTGTGCAAGGGGCAAAGGGGGGGTGCAAGGGGCAAAAAGGGTGTGCAAGGGGGTGTTATAGAAGACACAAAGGGGGGTGCAAGGGGTAAGGGGGTGTGCAAGGGGGGGTGTGCAAGGGGCAAAGAGGGGTTGCAAGGGGGGTGTGCAAGGGGGGGTGTACAATGGGGGGTGTATAAGGCACAAGGGGGGGGTGCAGAGCAGGTTTAGCACAGGGCAGGGGCTGGTGCCCAGAGCAAGGCCACGTGCAATGCACGAGGCTCGTGCGATGACGTCACTCGCATGACGTCACACCCCACTCCCCCCACCCCCTACCCCCCCCCGCTAGGACGTCGCGATGCAAACCCCGACCCAGCGCGGGGGGGGGCGCTGCGGCGCAGGGTGGGTCAATCGAGGGGCGGAGTTATGCAAATGAAGGCGCCCCGGCAGCCAATAAGGAGGAGGGTTGGCGCTGCCGGGGCGGGGCGAGGGGCGGGGCGTGTCCCCGCGCGAGGCTCGCCCCGCCCCCCCCGTGTCTCATCCCCTCCCCCCCCCCTCCGCGGGGGGTTTTTCCCGCCAAGTGTTGGGGAAAAACCCGCGGGAAAAGGGGGGGGGGGGAAGGGGCGTGTCCTGTGTTGGCCCCTCCCCCCTCCCCTGGCCCCGCCCCCTGCCCCGCCCCCACCCCCGGCATCGCCCGATGCCGTCACAAGTTAAAGCGCTTTAAGTTGTGACGGGGCCCGCGGTGACGTCACCCCCCGCGCCCCTCCCCCTCCCGCACTCGGAAGCGATCGTGTCTTTGGGGCAGAAACTCCGGATTCGGCTTTTTTAGTTCTTTTTTGAGAGTTTTCATCGTTTTCCCCCTTTTTTAACATTTTTGCTTTGTCATTTTTCCCCTTTTTTTGACTATTTCACGTTTTTTGTTTTCCCTTTTCTGATTTTTTCCTTTTTTTTCTTTTTTTCCCTTTTAATTTCCCCCCTTTTTACATTTTTCTCCCCACGGATTTTTTTTTTCCTTTTATACTTTTTTCCTTTTTTGCTGTTTCCCAATTTTTAATTCGCCCTTTTTCTTTTCTTGTATTTTTCCTTTTTAATTTTTCCTTTAAAATTTTCAATTTTTTATAATTTTCCCTTTTTTCATTTTCCCCTCTTCTTATATTTTTATTTTCCCCATTTTAATTTTTTCTCTTTTTCAATCGTTTTCCCAATTTTTTCCCATTTTCCCTTTATTTTTTATTATGTTCCTTTTAAACTTTTTTATTTTAAATTTTAAAATTTAATTTTTAAATTTTAAATTTGTCCCTTTTTATTATGTTCCTTTAAAATTTTTTTATTATAAATTTTAAATTTGTTTTTTTAATTTTTAATTTTTAAATTTTAAATTTGTTCCTTTTTTATTATGTTCCTTTTAAATTTTGTTTTCTTTTTATTATTATTCTTTTTTTTACCATTTCCCTTTTTTGATCGTTTTTTCCTTTGCACCATTTCCCTTTTTTCCCGTTTTCCTTCTAAAAAATTATTTTACCTTCTTGATATTTGTCTTTTTTTGCTTCATTTTCCTTTATTAAATTGTTTTAAAATTTCACCATTTTCGTGGTTTATTTTATTTTCCCTTTAAACACCATTTCCCTTTCTTTACTTTTCCCTTCTTTTAACCTTTCCCACTTCTTTAATTTCCCCTTTTCCCCATTTTCCCTTTCAAAATTATTTTCCCCTTTTCATTATTTTCCTTTTTAAAAACCATTTTCCCCATTTTTGTCTCTTTTCCCCTTTTCATGGATTCATTTCCCTCATTTTCCTTTCTCATTTCCCCTTTTCCCATCCCCCCCTTGACTTTCCCTTATCTTTCACTTTCCCTTTCGCTGCTTTCTTCCCATTTGATTCTTTTCCCTTTTTTCCTCCTTTTCCCCTTTCACTTTTCATTTTTCACCATTTCTCTTTGTTTTTTCCTCATTTCCTCTTTCCCCCCCCCCCCATTTTCACCATTTCCGCCCCATTTCCGCCCCTCCCCCCAAGCCGCTCTTGCCCTTTCACCACTTTCACTTTCTTCTCCCGGAACTTTCCCTTTTCCACTTCCGCTTTCCCCGCGTTTTCCTTTGGCTCCGCCCCCCCAGGCCCCGCCCACCTGCGAGTCACCGGCCAAGGTAATGACGCGACCCCTCCCCCCCCCCCCCGCGCCATCCTCATCCTCACCGTCATCACCAACCCCTCCCCCCCCTCGACGTCATCACCAACGTCATCACCGGCGTCATCAGCGTCACCGCCACCCCTCCCCCCTCCCCCGCATCGTGTCTGTGGCTCGTGGACACGGGGGGGGAGGGGCGGCCGCCTCGCGCGGGGACGGGGGGGGGGGGGAGGGGAAGGGGGAGGGGAGGGGAGGGGGAGGGGGCACAAGGGCTGAGGATGACCCCTCGGTCCCATCCCCCCCCCCGCACACGCCCATCCCCCCCCCCCCCCCGTTGTGCAAGGGGGGGGGCCCCCCCCGGGCGTGTGTGACCCCCCCGTGACCCCCCCCCTCCCCCAGGGCCTGCCGAGGTCACCGAGGGGGGAACCGGCCCCGGCGCCGGCGAGATCCAACAGGCGGCGAAAGGTCAGTGACCGGAACACACGTGTGCGTGAACACACATGGACACACACATGGATACACACATGGATACACACATGGATACACACATGGATACACACATGGATACACACATGGATACACATGGACACACATGGATACACACATGGATACACATGGATACACACATGGATACACATGGATACACACATGGATACACACATGGATACACACATGGATACACACATGGATACACATGGATACACACATGGATACACACATGGATACACATGGACACACATGGATACACACATGGATACACATGGATACACACATGGATACACATGGATACACACATGGATACACACATGGATACACACATGGATACACACATGGATACACACATGGATACACATGGACACACATGGATACACACATGGATACACATGGATACACATGGATACACACATGGATACACACATGGATACACATGGATACACACATGGATACACACATGGATACACACATGGATACACACATGGATACACATGGACACACATGGATACACACATGGATACACATGGATACACATGGATACACATGGATACACACATGGATACACATGGACACACATGGATACACACATGGATACACATGGATACACACATGGATACACACATGGATACACACATGGATACACATGGATACACATGGATACACACATGGATACACATGGATACACATGGATACACATGGATACACATGGACACACATGGATACACACATGGATACACATGGATACACATGGATACACACATGGATACACACATGGATACACATGGATACACACATGGATACACATGGATACACATGGATACACACATGGATACACATGGATACACACATGGATACACATGGATACACACATGGATACACACATGGATACACACATGGATACACACATGGATACATGGATACACACATGGATACACATGGATACACATGGATACACACATGGATACACACATGGATACACATGGATACACATGGATACACATGGATACACACATGGATACACACATGGATACACATGGATATACACATGGATACACATGGATACACATGGATACACACATGGATACACACATGGATACACATGGATACACACATGGATACACACATGGATACACACATGGATACACACATGGATACACATGGATACACACATGGATACACACATGGATACACACATGGATACACACATGGATACACATGGATACACACATGGATACACATGGATACACATGGATACACACATGGATACATGGATACACATGGTTACACACATGGATACACACATGGATACACACATGGATACACATGGACACGTGGATACACATGGATAATCACATGGATACACATGGACACACGTGGATACACACATGGATACACATGGACACACATGGATACACACATGGATACACATGGATACACATGGATACACATGGATACACATGGACACATGGACACACACATGGAGACACAAATGGACACGCATGGATACACACATGGATACACATAGATACACATGGATCACACATGGACATACACACATGGATACACATGGGCACACATGGATACACATGGATACACATGGATACATGGACACACATGGACACGGATACACATGGATACACATGGACACATCGATACACATAGATACACATGGATACACATGGACACACATGGATACACATGGATACACATGGATACATGGACACACATGGACACGGATACACATGGATACACATGGACACATCGATACACATAGATACACATGGATACACATGGATACACGTGGACACACACATTTCCACCGCAACCCCTGTGGCCACCATCACAACCCTGCTGCAAGTCCCAAGTGGTAGATCCCAACACAAGATCCTGTTCCAATGCCCCATTGCAATCCCTTGTGCCCACCATCCGAACCCTGCTGCAAGGTCCCAACACAAGGTCCCAAGCACAAGATCCCAACACAAGATCCCTGTTCAAGATCCTATTCCAACACCCATCTCAACCCCTCACCCCCCCCCCCACTGCTCCCCTTACCCTGACACCTCACCCCGGGGTCCCCGCAGGCCGGGACGAGTACGTGGCCACCTTCAAGGGCAACGAGTTCTTCTGCTATGACCTGTCGCACAACCCGATCCAGAGCAGCACGGACGAGCTGACGCTGTCGTTCCGCACGGCACAACGCAACGGGCTCCTGTTGCACACCGGCAAGGCGGCTGACTACGTCAACCTGTCGCTCAAGAGCGGTGCCGTGTGGCTCGTCATCAACCTGGGCTCCGGCGCCTTCGAGGCGCTGGTGGAGCCGGTCAACGGCAAGTTCAATGACAACGATTGGCACGACATCCGCGTCACCCGTAACCTGCGGCAGGTATGGACGGGGCTGATGATGGGCAATGGGGAAAGGGTGGGGGGGATATGGGCTCAAGTGGGGGTAAGGGGGTCTTGGGTAAGAACACAACTGGGGACAATGGGTGTGTTGGTTAGCAGCAAACTGGGGACAATGGGTGCCTTGGTCAAGCACCCAGCTGGGGACAATGGGTGCCTTGGTCAAGCACCCAGCTGGGGGCAATGGGTGTCTTGGTGAAGCACCCAACTGAGGGCAATGAGTGTCTTGGTCAAGCACCCAACTGGGGACAATGGGTGTGTTGGTTAAGCAGCAAACTGGGGACAATGGGTGCCTTGGTCAAGCACTCAACTGAGAGTAATGAGTGTCTTGGTCAAGCACCCAACTGGGGACAATGGGTGTGTTGGTTAAGCATCCAACTCAGGGCAATGAGTGTCTTGGTCAAGAACCCAACTGGGGACAATGGGTGTCTTGGTCAAGCATCCAACCTTGGACAATGGGTGTCTTGGTCAAGCACCCAACCTTAGTTGACCACCCAATTGTAAGGACTGGGTGGGATGGTCAAGTCCCCAACTGAGGGCAATGGGTGTCTTCTTCAAGCACCCAACTGAGGGCAATGGGCGCCTTGTCCAGCATGCAACTGGAAGCACTGGGTGCCTTGGTCAAGCACCCAACCTTAGTCAGCTCCCCAGTTGGGAGGACTGGGTGGGATGGTCAAGTGCCCACATAATGGCAATGGGTGTCTTGGTGATCTCCCCAACTGGGAGCAATGGGAGTCTTGGTCAAGCACCCAAATTTAACCAATTGCCCAGCGAGGAGGACTGGGTGTGATAGCTGCCCAACTGGGGGCAATGGTGTCTTGGCACTGGGCGTCTTGGTCAAGCACCCAACCTTGGACAGCTCCCCAGCAGAAGGCAATGGGTGTCTTGGTGATCTCCCCAGCTGGGAGCACTGGGTTCCTTGGTCCAGTACTCAACTGGGAGCAAGGGGTGCCTTGGTCAAGCACCCTACTGAGGACAATGAGTGACTGAGGTAAGCACCCAACTGAGGACCATGAGTGCCCTGGTTAAGCACCCAACTGAAGACAATGGGTGTCTTGGTCCAGTACTCAACTGGGAGGACTGGGTATGATGGTCAAGTGCCCAGCTGAGGGCAATGGGTGTCTTGGTGATCTCCCCAACTGGGAGCACTGGAAGCACTGGACATGATGGTCAACCGCCCAACCTTGGTCAACTGTCCAACTGGGAACACCAGACATGCTCTTCAGCCACCCAATTGGGAGTGCTGGGTGACTTGGGCAACTCCACAACTGGAAGCACTGGGAGCATTGGGCACCTTTGTCCAGTACCCAACTGGTGGTGATGGACACCAGGATCTGCTCCCCAGCTGGGAGCACTGTGTGTGTTGGTGAGCTACCTAACTGGGACTACTGGGAGCACTGGTTGCCTTGGTCCAGTACCCAACTGGGGGTGTTGGACACTGGGGGCTACTCCCCAACTGGGAAGCACTGAACATGTTGGTCAAACACCCAGCTGGGGGCATTGGGAAAAATGGTGCCTTGGTCTGGTACTCAACTGGGAGTACTGGGAGCACTGGTTCCTTGGTCAACAACTCAACTGGAAGCACTGGGAGCACTGGGAGCAGTGGTTCCTTGGTCCAGGACACAACTGGAAGCACTGGGATTAATGGTTCCTCGGTCCAGTACCCAACTGGAAGTACTGGGAGCACTGGTTCCTTGGTCCAGTACCCAACTGGGAAGCACTGGAAACAGTGGTTCCTTGGTTCAGTACCCAACTGGGAATACTGGTTCCTTGGTCCAGTACCCAACTGGAAGCACTGGAAGCACTGGGAGCAATGGTTCCTTGGTCCAGTACCCAGCTGGGAGCATTGGAAGCACTAGGAGCAATGGCTCCTTGGTCCAGACCCCAACTGGGAGCACTGGCAGCAATGGTTCCTTGGCCCAGGAGCCAACTGGAAGAACTGGGAGCATTGGGAGCACTGGAAGCACTGGGAGCACTGGTCCCTTGGTCCAGTACCCAACTGGGAGCACTGGTCTCTTAGTCCAGTACCCAACTGGGAGCACTGGGACACCGGGTGCAGACCTCCCTGGGGGGTACCAGTGCCCCCCCCCAACTCTGCCTCTCTCCCTTAAGGATGGGCACCCCCCCTCGTGCAACGCCCCCCCCCCCCTTAACCCTCCTTGTGCAATGCCCCCCCCTTGTGTGTGCGCGTGCCACTAACACGCTTCCCTCCTCCGGGGCCCCCCCCCCCACTAACCAAGTGCCCCCCAACTAATCCTGGGGGGGCCCCCCTCCCCCTCGTTATAAACCAACATTCCCCATCCCCCCCCCCCTAAAAAAGACCCCAAAACCACCCGAATTTGGCCCAAAACTGCGGGAGGAAGTCACTGTTTGCTGTGTTTTGTCCCCCCCCCGCTCCCCCCGGCGCCAGCACGCAGGGATCGGACACGCTATGGTAAACAAACTGCATTACCTGGTAGTTATCACTCTCTTGTTCCCCCTTGGCTTCGCCTCGGCCCCCCCCCCCCCAACCCCCCCCCCATATCCCCCCTCCCCCACCGGGCCCCATTCATGCCATAGGGGCTCATCCCCCCCCCCCCGACCTCCAACCAACCAACCCGAGGGTCCCCAATACCAAAGAAGCCACTTTTAGCCCCAAAACACAGCCTGGATAAGGGGGGGGGGGAGTGTGAGGTGACCCCCCCCACCCCTCGTTTTGGGGTGAATTCATGGGATTTTGGGCGATTTTATACCACCTTAAGGGCATCACCACTAGACCTCAGCTCCCCGATGCTAAAACCGGTGGGTTTTGCCCCAGAATAATGCCCGTTTTGGGTCAGCAGGGGATGCTGGATGCAGGTAGCTGCCACCCTCACCCCCTGCCCTCGTTTTTGGGGTGAATTCATGGGGTTTTGGGCCCTTTGATACAGTCAGGGCATCACCACCAGTCCTCAGCTCCCCGATGCTAAAATCGGCCTTTTTCCCCCCAAAATAAGCCCATTTCGGATCAAGGAGCTGGTGGGGGGGTCCCAACCCCCTCCTTTTAGGGTGAATTCTTGGGGTTTTGAGCAATTTCCTAAGCCCTGTCTCCCTGATGCCAAAACCACCCATTTCCTCCCCAAAAATCCTGCCCCGCGGGGTTGTCTCAATGGGGGGGGGGGGTTCAAAGCCCCATTTTGGGGCATTTTCTTTGGGTTTTGGTCCATCTGACCCCCCTCCCCCCCATTATAGGCAACGCAGACCCAAACCCAGCCGATTTCACCCCAAAACCCCCCTAGGATTGGGGGGGGGGAGGGGTTGGGGCTGTTTTTCCATGGGGGGGTTGACCTGAGGCCCCAAACCCCACTTTTTGGGGCGCTTTCAGCCCAAAACCCAGCCCGGGGGGGGTGGGGAGGGGGCGGAGTCACCAAGGGGGGGGGGGGGAGGGGCGCAGGTTTCGGGTTGGCCCCTCCCCAAAATGAGGATAGAAACTGCGTTTTCAGGACAAGCCCGTGGGCAGCTTCCCCCCCCCCCCCCCCGCAGGCAGTGGGACCCCCCCTTTCCCCCCCACCCCCCCCCCGGTCCCGTTGCCTGCATGGAGCCCTTGCACCCCCCTGCCCCCCCCTTGCACCCCCCTGCCCCCCCCCCTTGCACCCCCCCTTGCCCCCCCCGCATGGCTCACTAACACTGTGACCCCCCCCCCAAAGCCTTCCTTGCCCCTCCCCCATCCCCGTGTCCCCCCCCCCCCCACCCATGGGTGCTGCTGGCGGAGCACCAGGGCCAGAACCATTGCGGGGGGGGGTGCAAAGGGCAAGGGAGGGGGGATGTACGCGTGCGCACTGGTGCGAGGGGCAGGATTGGTGCCAGGGTGGTGCTGGGGGCGTGCACTGGTGTGTACTGGTGTGTACTGGTGCGAGATCCGTGTAATGTGTGTGTGCAATGGTGTGTACTGGTGTGTACTGGTGTGTAATGGTGCGAGATCCATGTAATGTGTGTGTGTGTGTGTGTACTGGTGTGTACTGGTGTGTAATGGTGCGAGATCCATGTAATGTGTGTGTGTGTGTGTGTACTGGTGTGTAATGGTGCGAGATCCATGTAATGTGTGTGTGCACTGGTGTGTACTGGTGTGTACTGGTGCGAGATCCGTGTAATGTGTGTGTGTGTGTGCACTGGTGTGCACTGGTGTGTAATGGTGCGAGATCGTGTAATGTGTGTGTGTGTGTGTGTACTGGTGTGTAATGGTGCGAGATCCGTGTAATGTGTGTGTGCACTGGTGTGTACTGGTGTGTACTGGTGTGTAATGGTGCGAGATCGTGTAATGTGTGTGTGCACTGGTGTGTACTGGTGTGTAATGGTGCGAGATCCGTGTAATGTGTGTGTGCACTGGTGTGTACTGGTGTGTACTGGTGTGTAATGGTGCGAGATCCGTGTAATGTGTGTGTGCACTGGTGTGTACTGGTGTGTAATGGTGCGAGATCCATGTAATGTGTGTGTGTGTGTACTGGTGTGTACTGGTGTGTAATGGTGCGAGATCGTGTAATGTGTGTGTGTGTGTACTGGTGTGTACTGGTGTGTAATGGTGTGAGATCCATGTAATGTGTGTGTGTGTGCACTGGTGTGCACTGGTGTGTAATGGTGCGAGATCCATGTAATGTGTGTGTGTGTGTACTGGTGTGTACTGGTGTGTAATGGTGCGAGATCCATGTAATGTGTGTGTGTGTGTACTGGTGTGTACTGGTGTGTAATGGTGCGAGATCCATGTAATGTGTGTGTGTACTGGTGTGTACTGGTGTGTAATGGTGCGAGATCCGTGTAATGTGTGTGTGTACTGGTGTGTACTGGTGTGTAATGGTGCGAGATCCATGTAATGTGTGTGTGTACTGGTGTGTACTGGTGTGTAATGGTGCGAGATCCATGTAATGTGTGTGTGTACTGGTGTGTACTGGTGTGTACTGGTGCGAGATCCGTGTAATGTGTGTGTGCACTGGTGTGTACTGGTGTGTAATGGTGCGAGATCCGTGTAATGTGTGTGTGTGTGTGTACTGGTGTGTACTGGTGTGTAATGGTGCGAGATCCGTGTAATGTGTGTGTGTGTGTGTACTGGTGTGTACTGGTGTGTACTGGTGCGAGATCCATGTAATGTGTGTGTGCACTGGTGTGCACTGGTGTGTAATGGTGCGAGATCCATGTAATGTGTGTGTGTGTGTGTACTGGTGTGTAATGGTGCGAGATCCATGTAATATGTGTGTGTACTGGTGTGTACTGGTGTGTACTGGTGTGTAATGGTGCGAGATCCGTGTAATGTGTGTGTGCACTGGTGTGTACTGGTGTGTAATGGTGCGAGGTCCATGCAGTGTGCGTGTGCACGCGTGTGCATGTGTGTTCACACACGTGTGGATGTGTATGTGTGTGTTCACACGCGTGTACATGTGTGCGTGCTCACGTGTGTGCTCACACATGTGTGCATTCATGCATACTCACATGTGTGTGGATGTGTGTGTGCTCACACACGTGTGCATGTGTTTGCACACGTGTGTGGATGTGACTTACGTGTTCACACGCGTGTACATGTGTGTGCTCACACACGTGTACATGTGACTTACGTGTTCACACGCGTGTACATGTGTGTGCTCACACACGTGTACATGTGACTTACGTGTTCACACGCGTATACATGTGTGTGCTCACACACGTGTGCATGTGGCTTACGTGTTCACACGCGTGTACATGTGTGTGCTCACACACGTGTACATGTGTGTGTACTCGTGTATGGATGTGCATATGTGTGCTCACATGCGTGTGCAAGCCACACACGGGGCTGCCCCCCCCCTCCCGGGGCCTTGGTGCTCCCCCTCCCCCTGTGCCCCTGCACGCGCCTTGCACGCCCGCTCCTGCCCTTGCACCCCCATTGCACCCCATTGAACCCCATTGAACCCCATTGCACCCCCATTGCACCCCCATTGCACCCCATTGCACCCCATTGCACCCCATTGCACGCCCCTTGCACGCCTGCGCGCACTGCCCCCACTAACAGCCATTTATCGTCTGAGCCTGGTTCTGAGGACCCCAAAACTCGATACTAACGCCCCCCCCCCAGTGTCACCCCCCCCATCCCCTTGTCCCCATTGTCACCCCATCCCCATGCCCCTCAGTCCCTTGGGGCCACCCCATTGTCTCCCTGTCCCCATCACCCCCATTGTCCCGTTGTGCCTTCGGGCCCCCCTGTCCTCATTGTTCCCCATTGCCCCCCATGACCCCCACAGCCCCATGTCCCCTATGTCATCCATTGCCCCCCCATGTCCTCCACATCTCCATGTCCTCCATGACCCCCCTCATCCTCATGTCTTCCATCTCCCCCCATGTCCCCGTTGTCCCCCATGTCCCATTGCCCCCTATGTCCTCGTTGTCCCTCATGTCTCCCATTGCCCCCCATATCCCATAACCCCCTATGTCCCCATGTCTCCCATTGCCCCCCATGTCTCCCATTGCCCCCCATATCCCATAACCCCCTATGTCCCCATGTCTCCCATTGCCCCCCATATCCCATTACCCCCTATGTCCCCATGTCTCCCATTGCCCCCCATATCCCATTACCCTCTATGTCCCCATGTCCTCATTGCCTCCCATGTCCCACTGCCCCCCATGTCCTCATTGACCCCCATATCCCATTGCCCCCCATGTCCTCATTGACCCCCATGTCCCATTACCCCCTATGTCCCCATGTCTCCCATTGCCCCCCATGTCTCCCATTGCCCCCCGGGTCCCCTTGGGCCCCCCCCCAGACACGCTATTGTTCGGGGGGGGGTCCGGCTCTGAGGCCGTTCACCCTCATGCTGCAGGTGACGATCTCGGTGGACGGGATCCTGACCACCACGGGGTACACGCAGGAGGATTACACCATGTTGGGCTCCGACGACTTCTTCTATGTGGGGGGGTCCCCCAACACTGCCGACCTCCCGGGGTCACCCGTCAGCAACAACTTCATGGGCTGCCTCAAGGATGTGAGTGATGGGGGCCATGGGGGGGCTATGGGGATGTGGGGGCTATGGGGACGGGGGGGTCTATAGGGATGTGAGGGGTATGGAGACGTGGGGGGCTATGGGGATGGGGGGGCTATGGGGATGTGAGGGGTATGGGGACGTGGGGGGCTATGGGGATGGGGGGGCTATGGGGATGTGGGGGCTATGGGGACGGGGGGGCTATGGGGATGTGGGGGCTATGGGGACGGGGGGGGCTATGGGGATGTGGGGGGGCTATGGGGATGTGGGGGCTATGGGGACGGGGGGGGCTATGGGGATGTGGGGGCTATGGGGACGGGGGGGGCTATGGGGATGTGGGGGCTATGGGGACGGGGGGGGGCTATGGGGACGGGGGGGCTATGGGGATGGGGGGGGCTATGGGTGGGTATGGGGCCACAAGGATGTGTGGCAGGGTGCAGAGGGACATGGGGATGTGTGGGCGATGGGGCCCATGTGGGGCATGGAGGACACACACATGACACATGTGACACGTGTTACACAAGGACACCCACGTGATACCCATGACACGAGTTACATAAGGACACCCACGTGACACACGTGTTACACGAGGACACCCATGTGACACACGTTACATGAGGACCCCCATGTGACACACGTGTTACACAAGGACCCACGTGTGACATATGACACGTTACACGAGGACACCCACGTGACACACACGTGTTACATGAGGACACCCATGTGACACATGTGACACGTGTTACACAAGGACACACGTGTGACATATAACATGTGTTACACAAGGACACCCACGTGACACCCATGACATGTGTTACACAAGGACACGCATGTGCCCCCCATGTGTTACATGAGGACATCCACATGACACCCACATATTACACAAGGACACCCATGTGACACATGTGACACCCACGTGTTACACTAGGACACCCACGTGACACATGACACGCGTTACACGAGGACACATATGACACATGTGACACCCACGTGTTACACGATGACCCCCATGTGACACACGACACGTGTTACACGATGACCCCCATGTGACACCCACATGTCCCACGTGCTCCCCCCCCAGGTGATCTACAAGAACAACGACTTCAAGCTGGAGCTGTCTCGCCTGGCGCAGGAGGGGGACACCCGTGTGACCCTTCACGGCTCGCTGCTGTTCCGCTGTGAGCCGGTGCCCCCCCCGGAGCCCATCACCTTCGGGACCCCTCAGGCCTTCGTGGCGCTGCCGCCGTGGCCTCCCGCCCGCACCGGCTCCGTGTCCTTCGACTTCCGCACCACCGAACCCAACGGGCTCCTGTTGTTGGGCCGGGGGCAAGCGCCGGGGCCTGGACCCCCCCGGCCCCATTTCCTGGCGCTGGAGCTGTTGGATGGACACCTGTACCTGCTGTTGGCTATGGGTGATGCTGACACCCGTCTGCGCGCCAGCGCTCGCAAGGTCACCGATGGGGAATGGTGCCATGTGGATGTGCAGAGGGATGGGCGCAGAGGTGAGGGGGATGGGGTGAAGGGGGGGGGTTCTGTGTCCCAGTGTCACATATCCTATGTCCTTGTCGTGCTCATATCCTGTATCTCCATATCCCACATCCCATATCCACATCTCCATGTCCCCATATCCTGTATTTCCATATCCCATATTACACATCCCATGTCCCTATATCCCCTATCCCACATCCCAATCCTGTATCTCCACATCACACATCCCCATACCCCCTCTCCCCTATTTCCCCATCCCAGTCCTGTATCTCCATATCCCCTGTCCCACATCCCCATGTCCCTGTATCCTGTATCCCATATCCCCTATTCCACATCTCCTATCCCACACCCCCATGTCCCTGTATCCCCTATCCCACATCCCAATAATGTATCTCCATATCTGCTATCCCACACCCCCATGTCCCCATATCCCCTATCTCACATCCCCATGTCCCTATATCCCATATCCCATATCCTATATCCCAATCCTATACCCCTCACTCCCCCCTCTCCCCCCGCAGGCTCCGTGTCCGTCAACAGCCGCCGCACCCCATTCGTGGCCGGGGGGGACGGGGACGAGCTCTGGTTGGACGCGGGGCTGTTCCTGGGCGGGGCCCCCCCCGGCTCCCCCCTGCCGGCCTCGCTTTGGGCCGCTCCGCGGGGGGGGGGGTTCGTGGGCTGCGTGCGCGACCTCGCGATCCACGGGCGCGCGCGCGACCTGCCGGCGCTGGCGGCCGCGCGCCCGCAGCCCGGCCTGGCCCCGGCGTGCGCGCGGCCCGCGGGGCGGCACTGCGACAGCGCCCCCTGCAGGCACGGAGGGCTCTGCAGGGAGGGCTGGAACCGGTTCACCTGCGACTGTGTCGGCACCGGCTACCTGGGAGAGAGATGCGAGAACGGTGAGGGGGGGGGTGGGGGAGCACCCCCTTATGGGGGTAACCACAATGTATGGGGGTGACACCTGTATGGGGTAACCTGTATGGGGGTGACACCCGTGTATGGGGGTAACACCGGTATGGGGGTAACACCTGTATGGGGGTAACACCTGTATGGGGGTAACACCTGTATGAGGATACACCTGTATGGGGTAACCTGTATGGGGGTAACACCTGTATGGGGTAACCTGTATGGGGGTAACACCCGTGTATGGGGGTAACACCCGTGTATGGGGGTAACACCCGTGTATGGGGGTAACACCTGTATGGGGGTAACACCCGTGTATGGGGGTAACACCCGTGTATGGGGGTAACCATGTATGGGGGTAACACCTGTATGGGGGTACACCTGTATGGGGATACACCTGTATGGGGGTAACACCTGTATGGGGGTAACCCCAATGTATGGGGGTACACCTGTATGGGGGTACACCTGTATGGGGATACACCTGTATGGGGGTAACACCTGTATGGGGATACATCTGTATGGGGGTAACACCTGTATGGGGGTAACACCTGTATGGGGATACACCTGTATGGGGGTAACACCTGTATGGGGGTAACACCTGTATGGGGATACACCTGTATGGGGGTAACACCTGTATGGGGGTAACACCTGTATGGGGATGCACCTGTATGGGGGTAACACCTGTATGGGGGTAACACCTGTATGGGGATACACCTGTATGGGGGTAACACCTGTATGGGGGTACACCTGTATGGGGGTAACACCTGTATGGGGTAACCTGTATGGGGGTAACACCCGTGTATGGGGGTAACACCTGTATGGGGGTAACCATGTATGGGGGTAACACCCGTGTATGGGGGTAACACCTGTATGGGGATACACCTGTATGGGGGTAACACCTGTATGGGGGTAACACCTGTATGGGGGTAACCATGTATGCGGGTAACACCCGTGTATGGGGGTAACACCTGTATGGGGGTAACACCTGTATGGGGATACACCTGTATGGGGGTAACACCTGTATGGGGGTAACACCTGTATGGGGATACACCTGTATGGGGGTAGCACCTGTATGGGGATACACCTGTATGGGGGTAACACCCGTGTATGGGGGTACACCTGTATGGGGGTAACACCTGTATGGGGATACACCTGTATGGGGGTAGCACCTGTATGGGGATACACCTGTATGGGGGTAGCACCTGTATGGGGATACACCTGTATGGGGGTAACACCCGTGTATGGGGGTACACCTGTATGGGGGTAACCATGTATGGGGGTAACACCCGTGTATGGGGGTAACACCTGTATGGGGGTAACACCTGTATGGGGGTAACACCCGTGTATGGGGGTAACACCTGTATGGGGATACACCTGTATGGGGGAACACCTGTATGGGGGAACACCTGTATGGGGGTAACACCTGTATGGGGATACACCTGTATGGGGGTACACCTGTATGGGGGTAACACCTGTATGGGGGTAACACCTGTATGGGGATACACCTGTATGGGGGTACACCTGTATGGGGGTAACACCTGTATGGGGATACACCTGTATGGGCGTAACACCTGTATGGGGGTAACACCTGTATGGGGGTAACACCTGTATGGGGATACACCTGTATGGGGGTACACCTGTATGGGGGTAACACCTGTATGGGGATACACCTGTATGGGCGTAACACCTGTATGGGGGTAACACCTGTATGGGGATACACCTGTATGGGGGTAACACCTGTATGGGGGTAACACCTGTATGGGGATACACCTGTATGGGGGTAACACCCGTGTATGGGGGTAACACCTGTATGGGGGTAACACCTGTATGGGGATACACCTGTATGGGGGAACACCTGTATGGGGATACACCTGTATGGGGGTAACACCTGTATGGGGATACACCTGTATGGGGGTAATACCTGTATGGGGGTAACACCTGTATGGGGATACACCTGTATGGGGATACAACTGTATGGGTGTAACACCTGTATGGGGGTAACACCTGTATGGGGATACACCTGTATGGGGGTAACACCTGTATGGGGATAACACCTGTGTGGGGATACACCTGTATGGGGATACACCTGTATGGGGGTAACACCTGTATGGGGGTACACCTGTATGGGGGTAACACCCTTGTATGGGGATAACCCACATGTATGGGGATAACCCCTGTATGGGGGTAACCCGTGTATGGGGATAACCGTGTATGGGGATAACCCTGTATGGGGATAACCGTGTATGGGGATAACCCTGTATGGGGACACCCCTGGTGCATGGGGTATTTGGGGGGTACTAGGGGTATTTGGGGGGGTTAATGTGGTATTTGGGAGGTAATGGGGGTATTTGGGTGGGTATTGGGTGTATTTGGGCTGTATTTACGTGTGTACCGGTGGTACCGGTGGTACCGGTTGTCCTGCCCCCCCCCAGAGGCAGCCGTGCTGAGCTACGACGGCAGCATGTACCTGAAGGTGCTGGTTCCGGGCACGGCACAGAGCGAGGCCGAGGACGTGTCCGTGCGGTT
Organism: Melopsittacus undulatus; assembly: GCF_012275295.1. Classification (NCBI taxonomy): domain Eukaryota; kingdom Metazoa; phylum Chordata; class Aves; order Psittaciformes; family Psittaculidae; genus Melopsittacus; species Melopsittacus undulatus. The sequence continues at coordinate 146,575 of NC_047548.1, read as the reverse complement.
CATGTCCCCCCGAGCCTATGGGCTCATCGTGGCCACCACCTCCCGGCACTCAGCTGACTCCCTGCGCCTGGAGCTCGACGGGGCCCGAATGAAGCTCACGGTGAACCTGGGTGAGCCCCTCCCCCCCATTGTACCCCCTAAAGGGGGGGGGTCCTCTGTTGTGTCCCCATTGGGTCCTGTCCCATTCCCCCCCCCATTGCAGCCCCCTAAAGGGGGGGGGGTCCCTCCTCCGTTGTGTCCCTATCGGATCCCCCCCCCCGGGTTTGGGTTCTTCGTGAGCCCCCCCCCCCCCCATTGCACCCCCTAAAGGGGGGGGGGTTCTCCGTTGTGTCCCCATTGGGTCCTGTCCCATCCCCCTCCCCCGTCGGGTTTGGGTTATTCGTGAGCCCCTCCCCCACTGCACCCCCTCGGTGGGGGGGGGGGGGGTCCTCTGTTGTGTCCCTATCGGGTCCTGTCTGTCCCCATCCCCCCCGTTGGGTTTGGGTTCTTCGTGAGCTCCCCCCTCCCGTTGCCACTTTGGGGTCGGCACTGGGACCCACCCCCCTCCTATGGGGTTGGGGAGCCCCATTTATTGGGGACCCCCCACACGTGGTCTTGGGGAGTCCCAAGGGGTTGCAGATCCCACTGTGGTTTTGGGGTCTCCCCCATGGGATTGGGTCCTCCCCATCACGGTCCCAGCGTGTTTGACCCCCCCCCGCCCCCAGTGGTTGACGAGGGGGGGCCCAGCCCTGGATCCCATTGGGATACACACGGATCCATGGGGCTGGGCCCTGCCAAGGCCAGGAGCCCCCTGAGGTGCCAATAGCCTGAACCCCCCCCCCTCCAACACAGCCCAGTGCTGTTTCCATCCATCCCATCCCCATCCCATCCATACATCCCCTCCCATCCCACCCTTACATCCCATCCCATCCCATTGCAACCCTTCCCATCCCATCCCACTCATCCATCTCCTCCCATCCCATCCCATCTGCATCCTCATCCCATCCCATTGCAACACTTCCCATCCCATTGCAACCATTCCCATTCCATCCATGCATCTCCTCCCATCTCATCCCATCCACATCCCCATCCCATCCTACCCTTACATCCCATCCCATCCACATCCCCATCCCATCCCATTTAATCCCTTCCCATCCCATCCCTTCCCATCCACATCCCCATCCCATTGCACCCTTACATCTCCTCCCATCCCATCTGCATCCCCATCCCATCCCATCGCAACCCTTCCCAACCCATCCCACCCATACATCTCATCTCATCTCATCCCATACCATCCCCATCCCCATCCCATCGCACCCCTTCCCATCCATCCCATCCCATCGCAACCCTTCCCAACCCATCCCACCCATACATCTCATCTCATCCCATCCCATCCCCATCCTCATCCCATCGCACCCCTTCCCATCCATCCCACCCCATTCCCACCCCATTCCCACCCCATTCCCACCCCATTCCCACTGGCACCAGGCTCCGGCCGCTCGTCCCCGGGTCGGTGGCTCCGGTGGCTCCGGTGCTTCCGAAGGGCTGATCCCACTGCTCTTCTCTCCCCAGACTGTGTGCGCGTGGGCTGCAACCCCAGTAAGTGTGGGACCCCCGGGGGGGCCCAGAGCCTGCACCCCCCCGGCCCTATAGGGGTGATCCCCCCCAAAACCGGGTCCCCTATAGGGTGATCCCCCCCAATGCCTGGGTCCCCTATAGGGTGACCCCCCCCAATGCCTGGGTCCCCTATAGGGTAACCCCCCCCAAAACCGGGTCCCCTATAAGGTGATCCCCCCAGAACCGGGTCCCCTATAGGGTGATCCCCCCAAAACCGAGTCCTCTATAGGGTGACACCCTAACACCTGGGTCCCCCTGGCTCTATAGGGGTGAACCCCAAAAACCGGGTCCCCTATAGGGTGACCCCCCCAATGCCTGGGTCCCCCTGGCTCCCCTATAGGGGCTGAACCCGCTCTCATGTGTGTGCACGTGTGTTTGTAGGTGTGTATTTGTACATGTGTGTGCACATGTGTGTTTGTACATGTGTGTGCACATGTATGTTTGGACGTGTGTGTACATGTGTGTGTAGATGTCCGTGTGTACATGGCATGAAGAGGAGCACACGCGTGTGCACGCTGTTTGCTTAGCAGGGGGGTGCATGGGGTTTGCATGGAGGGGTTGGACTTGTGTGCTTGGTGTCACCCATCAGTGCCCGGTGTCACCCATCAGTGCCCGGTGTCACCCGGCCATTCCCAGTGTCTTGATGTCCCTTTGTCCTGATGTCCCAGTGTCCCATATCCTGGTGTCCTATATCCCACTGTCCTGTGTGCTGTGTACCATATCCCATATCCCTGTGACACTGTGTACCATGTCCCATGTCCCTGTCACGCTGTATCCCATATCCCTGTGACACTGTGTACCATGTCCCATGTCCCTGTCACGCTGTATCCCATGTCCCTGTCATGCTGTATCCCATATCCCATATCCCTGTTGCACTGTGTCCCATATCCCATATCCCTGTCACGCTGTATCCCATATCCCTGTCACGCTGTATCCCATATCCCATATCCCTGTCATGCTGTATCCCATATCCCTGTCACGCTGTGTCCCATATCCCATATCCCTGTCACACTGTATCCCATATCCCTGTCACGCTGTATCACATATCCCTGTCACGCTGTATCCCATATCCCATATCCCTGTCACGCTGTATCCCATATCCCTGTCACGCTGTATCCCATATCCCTGTCATGCTGTATCCCATATCCCTGTCACGCTGTGTACCATATCCCATATCCCTCTCACGCTGTATCCCATATCCCATATCCCTGTCATGCTGTATCCCATATCCCTGTCATGCTGTGTCCCATATCCCATGTCCCTGTCACGCTGTATCCCATGTCCCTGTCACGCTGTATCCCATATCCCTGTCACTCTGTGTCCCATATCCCATATCCCTGTCACGCTGTATCCCATATCCCTGTCACGCTGTATCCCATATCCCATATCCCTGTCATGCTGTATCCCATATCCCTGTCACGCTGTATCCCATATCCCTGTCATGCTGTATCCCATATCCCTGTCACGCTGTGTCCCATATCCCATATCCCTGTCACACTGTATCCCATATCCCTGTCACTCTGTGTCCCATATCCCATACCCCTGTCACGCTGTATCCCATATCCCTGTCACGCTGTATCCCATATCCCATATCCCTGTCACACTGTATCCCATATCCCTGTCACGCTGTATCCCATATCCCTGTCATGCTGTATCCCATATCCCTGTCATGCTGTATCCCATATCCCATATCCCTGTCACACTGTATCCCATGTCCCTGTCACGCTGTATCCCATATCCCTGTCACGCTGTATCCCATATCCCATATCCCTGTCACACTGTATCCCATATCCCTGTCACACTGTGTCCCATATCCCTGTCATGCTGTATCCCATATCCCTGTCACGCTGTATCCCATATCCCATATCCCTGTCACGCTGTGTCCCATATCCCTGTCACGCTGTATCCCATATCCCTGTCACGCTGTATCCCATATCCCATATCCCTGTCACGCTGTATCCCATATCCCTGTCACGCTGTATCCCATATCCCATATCCCTGTCACACTGTATCCCATATCCCTGTCACGCTGTGCCCGTCTCCCCAGGCAAGGGCCCTGAGACGCTCTTTGCGGGGCAGAAGCTGGATGACAACGAGTGGCACTCGGTGCGGGTGTTGCGGCGCGGGCGCAGCCTCCAGCTCTCCGTGGACAACGTCACCGTGGAAGGTGTGCGCACACCGGGACATGGGGAACAGCCCAGGAGGATGGGGAGGATGGGTCATGGGTGCTCAGCTCCATGGGTTAAGGATGCTCATGTCCATGAGTGAAGGATGCTGAGGTCCATGGGGATGTGGATGCTGAGGTCTATGGGATGTGGATGCTCAGGTCCATGGGGATGTGGATGCTGAGGTCTATGGGATGTGGATGCTGAGGTCCATGGGGATGTGGATGCTCAGGTCCATGGGGATGTGGATGCTGAGGTCTATGGGATGTGGATGCTCAGGTCCATGGGGATGTGGATGCTGAGGTCTATGGGATGTGGATGCTCAGGTCCATGGGGATGTGGATGCTGAGGTCTATGGGATGTGGATGCTCAGGTCAATGGAATGTGAAGCTCATGTCCATGGGTTAAGGATGCTCAGGTCCATGTTACGTGGATGCTCAGGTCCATGGGGATGTGGATGCTCAGGTCTATGGGACGTGGATGCTCAGCTCCATGGGTTAAGGATGCTCATGTCCATGAGTGAAGGATGCTCATGTCCATGAGTGAAGGACGCTGAGGTCCATGGGTTATGGACGCTCACCTCCATGGTTTATGGCCACATCTCCATAGGGCCGTGTCTCACCAGGCATCATTCCCATGTCCCCCCTGTCCCCCCACAGGACAGATGTCCGGCTCCCACATCCGCCTCGAGTACCACAACATCGAGACAGGCATCGTGACCGAGCGCCGCTTCTTGGCCGTGGTGCCCTCCAACTTCCTGGGCCACCTGAGTGGGCTCCTGTTCAATGGGCAGCCCTACCTGGACCTGTGCAAGAACGGGGACATCAGCTCCTGCGAGCTCAACGCCCGCTTCGGCCGTCGCGCCATCGTGGCGGACCCGGTGGCGTTCCGCGGCCGCGGGTCCTACGTGGCGCTGGCCACGCTCCAGGCCTACGGCTCCATGCACCTCTTCTTCCAGTTCAAGACCACGACACCCGATGGACTCATCCTCTTCAATGGTGGCAATGGCAACGACTTCCTGGTGGTGGAGCTGGTGAAGGGGTGAGGAGGTTGGGGGGGGCCTGGACGTGATTAGGGGCATCTGTGGGAGGTGGATGCTGAGGTACATGGGTTAAGGATGCTCATGTCTGTGGGTTAATGGTGCTCAGGTCCATGGGTTGTGGATGCTGAGCTCCATGGGATGTGGATGATGAGGTCCATGGGAGGTGGATGCCAAGCTCCATGGGTTAAGGATGCTCAGGACTGTGGGTTAAGGATGCTCAGCTCCATAGGATGTGGATGCTCATCTCCATGGGATGTGGATGCTCAGGTCTATAGGATGTGGATGCTCAGGTCCATGGGATGTGGATGCTCAGGTCTATAGGATGTGGATGCTCATCTCCATGGGATGCATGGTGACACCATGGAGACATGGAGATGCATGGAGACAGCCCCCTGCCCCAGGCCCCGACCCCTCCCCAGGCCCCGCCCCCTCCCACAGCCCCCTCCCCCTCAAGCCCCGCCCCCTCCCTCAGCCCCCTCCCCCTCATGCCCCGCCCCCTCCTCAAGCCCCGCCCCCTCCGCAGGTACATCCATTACGTGTTCGATGTGGGGGAGGGTCCGTCCCTCATGAAGGGGAACTCGGAGCAGCCTCTGCACGACGGGCGCTGGCACGAGGTGTCGGTGGCGCGCGACGGCGGCGCCGTGCACGCGCTGCGCGTGGACGGCCGCCCCGTGACCCAGCACGGCCAGGCCGGGCGCAGCCTGGACCTCAAGGGTGAGCATCACCCCCCAAACCCCCCTCTGTGGGTGTCTATGGGGGAGCCCTAGAGAGGGGTGAATGGGGGGATCCGTGGGGGGAGCTGTGGGGTGAGCCCTATAGAGGGGGTGAATGGGGGTATCCGTGGGGGGAGCTGTGGGGTGAGCCCTATAGAGGGGGTGAATGGGGGTATCCGTGGGGGGAGCTGTGGGGTGAGCCCTATAGAGGGGGTGAATGGGGGCATCCATGGGGTGGGAGCTCTGGGGTGGGCCCTAGAGAACAGGTGTGAATGGGGGCATCCATGGGGGGGACTCAGTGGGGAGGGCCATTGAGTGGGTGCGCGATGGGGATGTGGTGGGTGAGGGGTACCCATGGGTGACCCCCGTGTATAGGGGTGGGTGCATGGGGGGACCCATAGTATGAATGATGGCACCCATGAGGTGGGATGAAGGGTACCCATGGATGATCCCATGTACAGGGATGGGTGCATGGGGGCACTCATGGGGTGTAGGATGGCACCCATGGGTGATCCCTGTATATAGGGGTGGGTGCATGGGGTGACCCATGATGTGAATGACATCACCCATGGGGTAGATTGAAGGGTACCCATGGGTGATCCCATGTATATGGATAGGTGCACAGGGGGATACATGGGGTGAGTGATGGCACCCATGGGGTGGATGAGGGGTACCCATGGCTGATCCCATGTGTAGGGATGGGTGCACAGGGGTGCTCACTGAGGTCGGTGCCACCATCCATGGATGACCCCATGCACAGGGATGGGTGCATGGGGGTGCTCATAGGGTGTAGGATGGCACCCATGGGTGACCCATGTACAGGGATGGGTGCATGGGGGCGCTCATAGGGTGTAGGATGGCACCCATGGGTGACCCATGTACAGGGATGGGTGCATGGGGGCGCTCATAGGGTGTAGGATGGCACCCATGGGTGACCCCATGTACAGTGATGGGTGCATGGGGGCGCTCATAGGGTGTAGGATGGCACCCATGGATGACCCCATGCACAGTGATGGGTGCATGGGGGCGCTCATAGGGTGTAGGATGGCACCCATGGGTGACCCATGTACAGGGATGGGTGCTGGGTGCCCTCCCTGGTGTAGGGGCCAGCACCCATGGGTGACCCCATGGATGGTGTTGGGTGCATGGGGGCACTCATAGGGTGTAGGTGACAGCACCCATGGGTGACCCATGCCCAGGGATGGGTGCATGGGGGCGCTCATAGGGTGTAGGATGGCACCCATGGGTGACCCCATGTACAGGGATGGGTGCATTGGGGTGCTCATAGGGTGTAGGATGGCACCCATGGGTGACTCATGTACAGTGATGGGTGCATGGGGGCGCTCATAGGGTGTAGGATGTCACCCATGGGTGACCCCGTGTACAGTGATGGGTGCATGGGGGCGCTCATAGGGTGTAGGATGGCACCCATGGGTGACCCATGCCCAGGGATGGGTGCATGGGGGCGCTCATAGGGTGTAGGATGGCACCCATGGATGACCCCATGTACAGTGATGGGTGCTGGGTGCCCTCCCTGGTGTAGGTGCCAGCACCCATGGGTGACCCCATGGATGGTGTTGGGTGCATGGGGGCACTCATAGGGTGTAGGTGCCCTCACCCATGGGTGTCCCCCCCCAGGGGAGCTGTACGTGGGCGGCGCCAGCCGGACGCTCCTGAGCCGCCTGCCCAAGCTGGTGGCATCGCGGGGGGGGTTCCAAGGCTGCTTGGCCTCCCTGGACCTCAACGGGCGCATGCCCGACCTGCTCGGGGACGCGCTGCAGAGAGCCGGGAGCGTGCAGCGGGGGTGCGATGGTGAGGGGGGGGCGGGGGGGGGCACGGAGGGGGGGGGACAGCGGGGGGATGGGGGAGGATACTGGGATGGGAGGCACCAAGGGATGGGGGGGGGGATGGGGGGGACCAGGGATGGGGGGGGCAGTGAAGGGATACAGGGAGGCAGCAGGGATACAGGGGGATATTAGGATGGGGGGCACCAAGGGACGGGGGGGGCAATGAGGGGGTACAGGGGGGTACGGGGAAGGGGGGAGGGATACAGGGGGACAATGGGGATGGGGGGCACCAAGGGGGATGGGGGGCGGTGAGGGGATGGAGGCAGCAGGGATACAGGGGGACAATGGGATGGGGGGCACCAAGGGGGATGGGGGGCAGTGAGGGGATGGAGGCTGCAGGGATACAGGGGGATGGAGGGATGGGGGGGGACCAAGGACAAGGGGACACTGGGGGGACCCTGGGACATGGTGGGAGAGGGGCAATAGGGTGAGAGCAGAGGGAGGGGGACAGTGGGGGGGGACAGCAAGGAACAGGGGGGCAAGGGAGAAAGAGGGGACACCCGGGGGGGGGGAAGACAGGAGGGGGCCTGGGTGTGCACAGGGTGTGTAAGGATGCAGGAGGGTGGATGGGGATGCACTGATGCATTGGGGTGTAAGGGGGATGCATTGGGGTACAGAGGGGATGTATTGGGATGCATTGGGGTGCATTGGGGTACAGAGGGAATGCATTGGCATTGGGATGCATTGGGGTACAGAAGGGATGCATTAGGATGCACTGGGCTGCACTGGGGTACAGAGGGACTACACTGGGATGCACTGGGGTGCATTGAGTTGCATTGGGGTACATAGGGGATGCATTGGGCTGCATTGGGGTACATTAGGATGCACTGGGCTGCATTGGGTACATTGGGTTGTATTGGGGTGCATTGGGGTACATTGGGGTGTATTGGGGTACATTGGGGTACATTGGGGTGCATTGGGGTACATTGGGGTGTATTGGGGTACATTGGGCTGCATTAGGATGCATTGGGGTACATTGGGGTGCATTGGGGTACATTGGGTTGCATTGGGGTGTATTAGGGTACATTGGGGTGTATTGGGGTACATTGGGGTACATTGGGTTGTATTGGGGTACATTGGGGTGTATTGGGGTACATTGGGGTGCATTGGGGTGTATTGGGGTACATTGGGGTACATTGGGGTGTATTGGGGTACATTGGGGTACATTGGGTTGTATTGGGGTACATTGGGGTGTATTGGGGTACATTGGGGTGCATTGGGGTGTATTGGGGTACATTGGGGTACATTGGGGTGTATTGGGGTACATTGGGGTGCATTGGGGTGTATTGGGGTACATTGGGGTACATTGGGGTGTATTGGGGTGCATTGGGGTGTATTGGGGTACATTGGGGTACATTGGGGTACATTGGGGTACATTGGGTTGTATTGGGGTACATTGGGGTACATTGGGGTACATTGGGGTGTATTGGGGTACATTGGGTTGCATTGGGGTACATTGGGGTACATTGGGGTACATTGGGGTGTATTGGGGTACATTGGGGTACATTGGGGTACATTGGGGTACACTGACCCCCCCAGGCCCCAGCACCACGTGCTCGGAGGACTCGTGCGCGCACCACGGGCTGTGCCTGCAGCACTGGGATGGATTCACCTGTGACTGCTCCATGACCGCGCACGGCGGCCCCGGCTGCAGCGAGCGTGAGTGGGGTCTGCGCATGCGCGGGGGGGAGGGGGGGGGGGGGGGGGGGGGGGGGGGGGGGGGGGGGGGGGGGGGGGGGGGGGGGGGGGAGCACCAGCCCCGCCCACTGGGGAGGGGGAGGGGGGGGGGGGCTATGGGGCTATATAGGGATGCTGTGGGTGTCTATGGGGCTCTATGGGTCCCTGTAGGTCTCTATAGGGATTCTATGGATCTCTATGGGGCAGCCATGGGTCTCTATGGGTGTCTGTGAGTCCCTGTGGGTCTCTATGGGGATGCCGTGGGTATCTATGGGTGCGTCCCTGCAGGTCTCTATGGGGCAGCTGAGGGCCTCTATGGCTGTCTATGAGTCCCTATGGGTCTCTATGGGTCCCTGTAGGTCTCTATGGGGATGCTGTGAGTGTATATGGATATCTATGGGTCTCTATGGGTCCCTATAGGTCTCTATGGGGATGCTATGGGTCTCTGTGGGGCTGCCGTAGGTCTCTATGGGGCAGCCACGGGTCTCTATGGGTGTCTATGAGTCCCTGTTGGTCTCTATGGAGCTTCTGTGAGTGTCTATGGGTCTCTATGGGTCCCTGCAGGTCTCTATGGGGATGCTATGGGTCTCTGTGGGGCAGCCATGGGTCTCTATGGGTGTATAGGGGTCTCTGTCCATCTCTATGGGGCTACCATAGGTGTCTATGGGTCCCTGTTGGACTCTGTGGGGCTGCTGTGAGTGTCTATGGGTCCCTGTTGGTCCCTATGGAGCAGCCATGGGACTCTATGGGTCTCTGTGGGTCCCTGTGGGTCTTCTGTGGTTCCCTATGGGCTCCTATGGGGCAGCCATGGCTCCCTATGTCTCCCTGTGGGTCTCAGTGGGGCACCCGTGGGTCCCTATGGTTGTTTATGGTTCCCTGTGGGTCTCTATGGGGATGCTGTGGATACCTATGAGTGCCTATGGGTCCCTTTGGGTCTCTATGGGGCAGCCGTGGGTCCCTATGGGTGTCTATGGGGCAGCCATGTGTCTCTGTGGCTCCCTGTGGGTCTCTATGGGGATGCCATGGGTACCTATGAGTGTTTATGGGACACTTTGGTTCTCTATGGGGCAGCCATGGATCCCTATGGCTCCCTATGGGGATGCTGGGGGTACCTATGAGTGCCTATAGGTCCCTGTGGGTCTCTATAGGGCAGCCATGGGTCCCTATGTGTGTCTGTGGGTCAGCTATGTGTCCCTATGGGTCTCTGTGGGGCAGCCGTGGGTCCCTATGTGTGTCTATGGGGCAGCCATGTATCCCTATGGGTCTCTGTGTGGCAGCCATGGGTCCCTATGGCTCTCTGTGGGTCTCTATGGGGTAGCCATGGGGCCCTGTGTGTGTCTATGGAGCAGCCATATGTCCCTATGGCTCCCTATGGGTCTCTATAGGGCAGCCATGTGTCCCTATGGGTCTCTATAGGGCAGCCATGGGTCCCTATGGGTCTCTATAGGGCAGCCGTGGGTTCCCCCTCGTGGGTCCATCCGTGGCCCCACCCCCTCGAGCCCCTCCCCCCGCAGCCCCTCCCCCCTCCCCCGCCCCTCCCGCTGCAGCAGCCGCCGCCGCCGCCGCCGCCCCACGGCCCCCGCGCCCCACCGCGAGCGAGCGCCGCGCCCCACCGCGCCCCATAGCGCCGCAGCCGGAGCCGCGCAGGCCAGCGCCCCCCCCCCCCCCCCCCCCCCCCCCCCCCCCGGCACCATCCGCATCCCTGCACCCCACATCCCTGCCCCACATCACCCATCCCTGCCCCACAGCATCCCCTGCCCCACATCACCCATCCCTGCCCCACATCCCCTATCATCCGCCCCACACATCCCGCATCCTCCGCCCCACATCCCGCATCCACACATCCCACATCCCCCGCCCGACATCCTCCATCCTCCGCCCCACACATCCCGCATCCTCCGCCCCACATCCCGCATCCACACATCCCACATTCCCCGCCCGACATCCTCCATCCTCCGCCCCACACATCCCGCATCCTCCATCCTCCCCCAGCCCCACATCCCCCATCCTCCTCCCCAGAGCATCCCCCCCCCCCCCACATCCTCCCCCATCCCCACATCCCCCATTCCCATCCCCCCCCCCCCCCCCCATCTCCCCCCCCCCACCTCCCCCGGATGATGCTCGACCCCCTCTGAGCCCCCCCCCCCCGTCGCCCCCTCCCCCCGCCCTGGCCCCCCCCCGCTCCGGGGCCCCCCCGCGCCCCCCCCCCGCATGCGCTGAGCCCCGGGGGGGGGATCCAGAGCCCAGGGGGGGCCGGGACCCCCCGAGCCCTCCGGGACCCCCCCACACCTCCAGGGGGGGGCTGCCCCCCCCCCACCCCCATTGGGGGCCCCCTCAGCCCTATTCTAAAGGGGGGGGATTCGGGGACCCCCTCCCCCCCCCGCGGCCTTTGTGGGGTGACCCCGGGCCTGGCCCTGAGGGATTTGGGGCTCCCCCCCCCCCCCCATCCCCCCCCCCGAACCCCACTTTGGGGCTCAGCCCCCTCCTGTCACTGCCCCCCCCCATTTTGGGGTGAGGCTCAACCCCCCCCCCCCCCCCCACGTTTTGGGGTGAAAACTCCTCTTTTTCAGTGCCCCCCCCCATTTTGGGGTCCCCCCCTCTCCCATTGACCCCACTTTGGGGTGACCCCTTCTCCATCCCCCCATTTTGGGGTCTCCGTTTCCCCCCCCCTCTTTGGGGGTGACCCCCCCCTTCCTCCATCACCCCCATTTTGGGGTCCCCCCCTCTCCCATTGACCCCACTTTGGGGGTGACCCCCTCCTTCCATCCTCCCCCTTTTTGGGGTGATCCCTCTCCCCTCACCCCCCCATTTCAGGGTCCCCCACACTTTGGGGTTGACCCCCCCCCCTTCCATCCCCCCCCTTTCCCCCCCATTGACTCCACTTTGGGGTCCCCACTCTCACCTCCATCCCCCCCCCATATTGGGGACCCCCCTCTCCCATTGACCCCACTTTGGGGTCTCCCATCCCCCCCATTTTTGGGGTTCATCCCCCTCATCCCTTCCCCCCCATTGACCCCACTTTAGGGGTCTCTCCCCTCCCCCACATTGACCCCTGTTTGGTGTCCCCCCTCTCCCCCCATTTTTGGGGTTGACCCCCCTCATCCCCCCCATTTCCCCCCTCTCCCATTGGCCCCACTTTGGGGTCTCCCCTCTCCCCCATTGACCCCACTTTGGGGCTGACCCCTCACCCCCCCATTTCCCCTTCCCCCCTCATTGACCCCCCTTTGGTGTCCCCCCTCCCCATTTTTGGGGTTGACCCCATCCCCCCATTTCCCCCTCCCCCCCCATTGGCCCCACTTTGGGGTCTCCTTTTCCCCCCCATTTTTGGGGTTAACCCCCCCACCCCCCATTTCCCTCTCCATTCTACTGACTCCCCCATTGGGGTGTCCTCTCCCCTCCCCCCCCCCATTTTTGGGGTCTCCCCTCCCCCCCCATTGACCCCACTTTGGGGTTTACCCCCCTCCGCTCGCCCCATTGACCCCCCTTTGGTGCCCCCCTCCCCCCATTTTTGGGGTTGAACCCTCACCCCCCCATTGACCCCACTTTGGGGTTGACACCCTCATCTTCCCCATTTCCCCCTCCCCCCCATTTTTGGGGTCTCCCCTCCCATTGACCCCACTTTGGGGTTGACCCCCCCTCATCCCCCCCATTTTTGGGGTTGACCCCCTCATCCCCTCCCCTCTTCCCCATTGGCCCCACTTTGGGGTTTCCCCTCCCCCCTCATTAACCCCACTTTGGGGTTGATCCCCTCATCCCTCTCCCCTTCCCCCCCATTTTTGGGGTCTCCCCCCCATTGACCTTGCTTTGGGGTTGACCACCCCTCATCCCCCCCATTTTTGGGGTCTCCCTTCCCCTCTCATTGACTCCACCTTGGGGTCTCCTCTTCCCACCCATTTTTGGGGTCTCCCTCCCCCTGTCATTAACCCCACTTTGGGGTTAACCCCCCTCATCCCCCCTCCACTCCCCCCATTGACCCCCCTTTGGTGCCCCCCCTCCCCATTTTCGGGGTCTCCTTTCCCCCCCCATTGACCTCACTTTGGGGTTGACCCCCTCATCCCCCCCATTTCCCCCTCCCCCCCATTTTTGGGGTCTCCCCCCCCCCCATTAACCCCACTTTGGGGTTGACCCCTCTTCATCCCCCCCATTTCCCCCTTCCCCCCATTGACCCCACTTTGGGATCTCCTCTTCCCCCCCATTTTTGGGGTTGACCCCCTCATCCCCCTCCGCCCCCATTGACCCCCCTTTGGTGCCCCCCTCCCCCCATTTTTGGGGTCTCCCCCCCCATTAACCCCACTTTGGGGTTGACCCCCCCATCCCCCCCATTTTTGGTGTCCCCCCCTCCTTCCCTCCATCCCCCCCATTTCCCCTCCCCCCACTTCGGGGTTGACCCCCCTCACCCCCCCCTCATCCCCCCTCCACTCCCCCCATTGACCCCACTTTGGTTCCCCCCCTCCCCCCATTTTGGGGTCTCCCCTCCCCCCCCTCATTGACCCCACTTTGGGGTCTCCTCTTCCCCCCTTTTTTTGGGGTTGACCCCCTCACCCCCCCATTGACCCCCTTTTGGTGCCCCCCCCATTTTTGGTGCCCCCCTCCCCCCCATTAACCCCACTTCGGGGCTCCCCCCGTCCCCCTTAGCCCCGCCCCCTCTTGGCCCCGCCCCCCTAGCCCCGCCCCCTTAGCCCCGCCCATGCGTGCCGGGGGGGGGGCGGCGGCGCTGCTGGCGCTGGGGGCGCTGCTGGCCGCGGGGGCGCGCGCGGCGCGCGTCAGCTCCAGCCTGGCGAGCACGCACCACGTGCATCACTTCCACAGCCGCCACCGCAGCGTCCCCATCGCCATCAACCGCGCGCCCGTGCTCAGCAGGGGGCACCACGGTGAGGGGGGGGGGAGAGACCATGTCATGGGGGGGGGGGGACATGGACACCCCATAGGGATGATGGAGACACCTATAGGGACATGGAACCAGCCATAGGGAGAGGGTAGGCAGCCCGTGCTCAGCTGCGGGCACCACGGTGAGGGGGGGGGGATGATGGAGACACCTATGGGGAGATGGAGACATCCATAGAGACATGGACCTGTCCATCCATGGGGAGATGGAGACACCTATAGGGACATGGAGACATCCATAGGGAGATGGAGACATCCATCCATAGGGAGCTTAACACCCCATAAGGACAGGGACACCCCATAGAGACATGGACCCATCCATAGGGATGATGGAGACATCCATCCATGGGGAGATAGAGACGTCCATAGGGACATGGACACCCCATAGGGAGATGAACACCCCATAGGGACATGGACACCCCATAGGGACATGGACCCATCCATAGGGATGATGGAGACACCTATAGGTAGATGGAGACATTCATGGGGACAGGGGGATGAACCCACCTATAGGGACATGGACACCCCATAGGGACATGGACACCCCATGGGGACAGGGACCCATCCATCCATGGGGATGATGGAGACATCCATGGGGAGAGGAAACCATCCGTAGGGACCATAACACCCCATAGGGACATGGAACCATCCATAGGGACATGGACACCCCATAGAGATAGGGACCCATCCATGGGGACATGGAACCATCCATAGGGAGAGGGTAGGCAGCCCGTGCTCAGCAGGGGGCACCACGGTGGGGGGAGAGACCATCTATGGGGGGGGGGGGATGGAGACCCCATGGGGATGATGGAGACACCTATGGGGAGATGGAGACATCCATAGGGACATGAACACCCCATAGGGAGCTGAACACCCCATAGGGACATGGAGACATCCATCCATGGGGAGATGGAGACATCCATGGGGACAGGGACCCATCCATGGGGGGGACGAGGGGGGGACGTGTGGACATGGACCCATCAATAGGGATGATGGAGACACCTATAAGGGACATGGACACCCCATAGGGACAGGGACCCATCCATCCATGGGGAGATGGAGACATCCATAGGGACCATAACACCCCACAGGGACATGGAGACATCCATAGGGAGATGGAGCCACCTATAGGGAGATGGAGACGTCCATAGGGACAGGGACACCCCATAGGAAGCTGAACACCCTGTAGCCCCTATAGAACCCTATAGAACCCCATAGAACCCCATAGCCCCTATAGAACCCCATAGCCCCTATAGAACCCTATAGAACCCCATAGCCCCTATAGAACCCTATAGAGCCCAATAGCCCCTATAGAACCCTATAGAGCCCCATAGCCCCTATAGAACCCCACAGCCCCATAGCCCCTATAGAACCCTATAGAACCCCTCTAGTCCCCATAGCCCCTATAGAACCCCATAGCCCCCATAGCCCCCCTAGAGCTCTGTCCCCCCCCAGCGGGCACCACGTACATCTTCGGGCGCGGCGGGGGCCTCATCACCTACACGTGGCCGCCCAACGAGCGCCCGAGCACCCGCGCGGACAGGCTGGCGCTCGGCTTCAGCACCAGGCAGCGCGACGCGGTCCTACTGCGGGTGGAGAGCGCGGCCGGGCTGGGGGACTTCCTGCAGCTCCATATAGTGAGTGACTATGGGGCTATGGGGTGTATATGGGGTGTATGGGGATCTATGGGGTACATGGGGATCTATGGGGTACATGGGGCTGGGGGACTTCCTGCAGCTGCATATAGTGAGTGACTATGGGGCTATGGGGTGTATATGGGGTGTATGGGGATCTATGGGGTACATGGGGATCTATGGGGTACATGGGGCTGGGGGACTTCCTGCAGCTGCACATAGTGAGTGACTATGGGGCTATGGGGTGTATATGGGGTGTATATGGGGTACATGGGGATCTATGGGGTGTATGGCGATCTATGGGGTACATGGGGAGCTATGGGGTACATGGGGCTGGGGGACTTCCTGCAGCTCCATATAGTGAGTGACTATGGGGTGTATATGGGATCTATGGGGTACATGGGGCTGGGGGACTTCCTGCAGCTGCACATAGTGAGTGACTATGGGGGGTATGGGGTACATGGGGATCTATGGGGTACATGGGAATCTATGGGGTACATGGGGCTGGGGGACTTCCTGCAGCTGCACATAGTGAGACACTATGGGGTGTACGGGGGGCTATGGGGTACATGGGGATCTATGGGGTACATGGGGCTGGGGGACTTCCTGCAGCTGCACATAGTGTGGACGGGGGGGGGGTATGGGGTATAATGGGGTATATGGGGGTATAATGGGTATGGGGTGATGGGCAACTTCCTGCAGCTGCACATAGTGAGAACATGGGGGGTAATGGGGGATATGAGGGGTATGGGGGTTATGGGGGCTATAGGAGCTATAGGGGCTATGGGCGACTTCCTGCAGCTCCACATAGTGTGTACAGCATGGGGGGTATGGGGACGGGGGGGTATGGGGGCTTTATGGATGTGGGGGGCAATGGGGGCTATTGGGGCTGTGGGGTGCTGGGTGACTTCTCCATCTCCACACAGTATGTGCATGGGGAGCATGGGGGACATGGGAGCTATGGGGGCTAAGGGGGCTATGGGGGTGTGCAGGGTATGCGGTTCGTGGGGGGGTGGGGGCCTGCCTGTAGCCCCACATTGAAAAGGGGGAAGGGGGGAGTTGGGGGGCTTGAGGGGGCATTTGGGGTATGGTGGAAATGGGGGTGATGGGGCTATGGGGGTGATGGGGCTATGGGGGTGATGGGGCTATGGGGGTGATGGGGCTATGGGGAGGTCTTGTGGTTATTGTGGGGTGATGGGGCTATGGGGCGGGTGTTGTCTCTATGGTGTTGCTGCTGCTCCCCCATCCCATGGGGTGTGTGTGGGTTGCTGTGGTTCGCTGTGGTTTGCTGTGGGTTGCTCTGGGTCACTATGGGTCGCTGTGGGTCTCTATGGGTCTCTGTGTTTCTCTATGGCTCTCTATGGGTCTCTATGGGTCTTTATGGGTCTCTGTGGGTCTCTATGGGTCTCTATGGCTCTCTATGGCTCTCTATGGTCTCTATGGGTCTCTATGGATCACTATGGGTCACTATGGGTCTCTGGGTCGCTATGGGTCACTGTGGGTTGCTATGGTTCTCTATGGTTCTCTATGGCTCTCTATGTGTCTCTATGGTCTCTATGGTTCTCTATGGCTCTCTAGGGGTCTCTATGGCTCTCTATGGGTCTCTATGGCTCTCTATGGCTCTCTATGTGTCTCTATGATCTCTATGGTTCTCTGTGGCTCTCTATGGGTCTCTATGGTCTCTATGGTTCTCTATGGCTCTCTATGGCTCTCTATGGTCTCTATGGTCTCTATGTCTCTCTCTGGCTCTCTCTGGCTCTCTATGGGTCTCAGTGGGTCAGTGTGTGCCTCAGCCCCCCCTCCCGCAGGCTCAGGGGGCCGTGGGGGTGCTGTTCAACGTGGGCACAGAGGACATAGCCCTGGAGGAGCGCGCGGCTCCGGTCAGTGACGGTCGGTTCCATGTGGTTCGGTTCACGCGCAGCGGAGGCAACGCCAGCCTGCAGCTGGACGGCGGCGTCCTGCACGAGCGCTACCCGCCAGGTACCGCGCGCGCCGCGGCCCTATGGGGCCCTATGGATCCCTAGAGCAGCCCTGTAGCATCCCAATAGCATCCTGATAGCATCCCTATAGTACCCCTATAGCATCCCTATAGCATGCCTATGGATCCCGATAGCAGCCTTATAGCATCCCTATAGCAGCCCTATGGATCCCTATAGCATCCTGATAGCATCTCTATGGATCCCTATAGCATCCCTATGGGTCCCTATAGCATCCCTATAGTACCCCTATAGCATCCCAATGGCATCCCTATGGATCCCTATAGCAGCCCTATGGAGCCCTATAGCATCCTGATAGCATCCCTATAGCACCCTGATAGCATCCCTATAGCATCCCTATGGATCCCTATAACACCCCTATAGCATCCTTATGGATCCCTAGAGCATCCCTATAGCATCCTGATAGCATCCCGATAGCATCCCTATGGATCCCTATGGATCCCTATAGCATCCGTATAGCACCTCTATAGCATCCCTATAGCATCCCAATAGCAGCCCTATAGCGCATACAGGAGCCCCTATAGCACCTTATAGCACCCATAGACACCCCATAGCCCCCCATAGAACCCCTGTAGTCCCCTAATGAATGGCTCCTCCCCTAATTAGGGCCCCCCCTAACCAGGGCACTAACGATGGGCACGAGGGGACCCCGGGGACACCCCCCTAACGCCCCCCTAAACGCCACCTAAACCCCCCCCCCCATGGTGACACTGGTGATGGGGACGTGGTGGTGATGCCATGGAGCACCATGGGGATGCCGATGGTGACAGCCTCAAGTCACCGGCCCCGCCATGGTGATGCTGATGGTGATGCCATGGTCCCACCATGGTGATGCCAATGGTGATGCCATGGTCCCACCATGGTGATGCCAGTGACACTGATGGTGATGCCATGGTCCCACCATGGTGATGCCAGTGACACCGATGGTGATGCCATGGTCCCACCATGGTGATGCTGGTGACACTGATGGTGATGCCACGGTCCCACCATAGCGATGCCAGTGACACCGATGGTGATGCCATGGTCCCACCATAGCGATGCCAGTGACACCGATGGTGATGCCATGGTCCCACCATGGTGATGCCAGTGACACCGATGGTGATGCCATGGGACACCGATGGCAATGCTATGGGATATCATCGGGATAGCCACGGCAGTGCCACGGGTGACATCGTGGTCCCACCATGGTTCATGATGGTGATGCCAATGGTGACCCTGTGGAACACCATGGTGATGCCACCAGTGATGCCATGATCCCACCATGGTTCCATGATGGTGATGCTAATGGTGATGCCAATGGCGATGCCACCATAACTCCATGATGGTGATGCCAATGGTAACCTGTGGAACACCATGGTGACGTCAATGGTGATGCCACCCTGGTACCATGATGGTGATGCCAATGGTGACCTGTGGAACACCATGGTGACGTCAATGGTGATCCCACCATGGTTCCATGATGGCGATGCCAATGATGACTCCAATGGCGATGCCAGTGGTGATCCCACCCTGGTACCATGATGGCGATGCCAATGATGCCGCCCATGGCGATGCCACCGGTGGCCCCGTAACGCTCTTCTCCTCCCTCCGAAGGCAGCGGGGACAGCGAGCGGCTGGCGCTGGCGCGGCAGCGCATCCCCTTCCGCCTGGGGCGGGTGGTCGATGAGTGGCTGCTCGACAAAGGTAACCGGGCAGAGAGCACCCCCCGCCCGCCCCACAGCGCCCCACAGCGCCCCACAGCGCCCGTGGGGCTGCCACCCACACCCCCATGGATGCGCATCAGGGATCGCGGCCGCGGGGGTCTGGAGACCCAGAGGTGTGGGAGCCATAGGTCCGGGCCCCACAGCTCTGAGGAGCCAGACCCCCGGCCCCATAGATCCAGGTGCCACATCCCTGTTGTCCAAAGGGGGGTCCCATTGACCCCGTTGTCCCCATTGATTCCATTGACCGCTGGGGGCGCTGCCCCATTAACGGCCCCTTAAACCGCGCTTTAACCCTTCGAGTGCTGCCGGCCCCCGCCCTAAACCAGCATAAACCAGTTTAAACCAGCATAAACCCACAGCGGCACCGGGTGGGGGGGGAGGGAGGGGAAGGGAGGGTGTGAAGGGGGTGTGCAAAAGATGGGGTGTGCACAAGGGATGGGTGTGCATAAGGATGGGTGTGCACAAGGAATGGGTGTGCATAAGGATGGGTGTGCGCAAGGGATGGGTGTGCACAAGGGATGGGTGTGCACAAGGATGGGTGTGCGCAAGGAATGGGTGTGCACAAGGGATGGGTGTGCACAAGGGATGGGTGTGCGCAAGGATGCACCAACACTACAGCACCAGCACAACAGGCACAGCCCATGACAGTGTGTGTCACTGCACACCACTATTGTGCAACAAACACCGTAAACCTTGTGCATCACAACCCATAACCCTTGTGCATCACAACCCATAACCCTTGTGCATCACAACCCATAACCCTTGTGCATCACAACCTATAACCCTTGTGCATCACAACCTATAACCCTTGTGCATCACAACCCATAACCCTTGTGCATCACAACCCATAACCCTTGTGCATCACAACCCATAACCCTTGTGCATCACAACCTATAACCCTTGTGCATCACAACCTATAACCCTTGTGCATCACAACCCATAACCCTTGTGCATCACCGCACACAACTCTTGTGTATCAAACCCCATAACCCTTGTGCATTGCACCCCATGGCACTTGTGCATCACACCCATTGCACATCACCCCATGGGACTTGTGCACTGCACACCCCTTAACCCTTGTGCATCACAGCCCTTGTACATCACCCCATACCCCTTGTTCACTCACCCCATAACCCTTGTGCACCACAGCCCTTGTGCATCACCCCATACCCCTTGTTCACTCACACCCCATAACCCTTGTGCACCACAGCCCTTGTACATCACCCCATACCCCTTGTTCACTCACACCCCATAACCCTTGTGCATCACAACCCTCGTGTATAACAACCCTTGTACATCACCTGATGGCCGTCGTGCATCACATCCCTTGTGCATCACCCCATACCCCTTGTTCACTCACACCCCATAACCCTTGTGCATCACAACCCTCGTGTATAACAACCCTTGTACATCACCTGATGGCCTTCGTGCATCACATCCCTTGTGCATCACCCCATAACCATTGTGCATCCCCCCTCACACCCCCCATACCCTGTGTGTCCCCCCCCATGCGTGCTCCTGCACCGCGGGTACGAGCACACTGTACCCCCCCAGGCCGTCAGCTGACCATCTTCAACAGCCGCACACCCCATACCCTTGTACATCACATCCCTTGTACATCACACCCCATAACCCTTGTACATCACATCCCTTGCACATCACATCCCTTGCACATCACACCCCATACCCCTTGTACATCACATCCCTTGCACATCACACCCCATAACCCTTGTACATCACATCCCTTGTACATCACACCCCATACCCTGTGTGTGTGTGTGTGTCCATGCGCGCTCCCGCACCGCGGGTACGAGCCCCACCTCTGCCCCCCCCAGGCCGTCAGCTGACCATCTTCAACAGCCAGGCCGTGCTGCGCGTCGGGGGTCGGGACCGGGGTCGCCCCTTCCAGGGGCAGCTCTCGGGGCTGTACTACAATGGGCTGAAGCTGTTGGCTCTGGCGGCCGAGGGACACCCCCGGGTCCGCCTCGAAGGGGACCTCCGATTGGTGGGGGGGGCTCCTCCTCCCCCCCCGCCCCCCCCCGCCCTGCCCGGGGCCACCCCCGCCCCCCCCGACATGGCCACGACCATCATGGAGACCACGACCACCATGGCCACGACCACCACCCGCAGGGGGCGCTCGCCCACGCTCAGAGACACCGTGGCGCAGGTGAGGGGGGGGGGCACCCATGGGGGGGGGTCCTTGAGGTCACTCAGCACCCATTGAGGGGGGGGTGGGGGTCACCAGGCACCCATTGACGGGGGGGGTTTGGGATCATCCATCACCCATGGGGGGGGTTGGGGTCCTTGAGGTCACCCAGTACCCATTGGGGGGGGTTGGGGGGGTCCTTGAGGTCACTCAGCACCCATTGAGGGGGGGGGGTTGGGGTCACCCAACACCTATGACACCTATGGGGAGGGGTTTGGGGTCATCCAGCACCTATGGGGGGGGGGTTGGGGGTCCTTGAGGTCACTCAGCACCCATTGAGGGGGGTTTGGGATCATCCAGCACCTATTGAGAGGGGGGACTTTGGGTGTCTTTGGGGTCCCCCAGCACCCATTGGGTGGCTTTGAGGGGGTTTTGGGGTCAGCCATCACCCACTGGGGGGGTCTTTGGGGTCCCCCAGCACCCATGGGGGGGGGGGATCAAGGGAGTCTTTGGGGTCACCCAACATCCATTGAGGGGGGTTTGGGGTCACCCAACACCTATTGGGGAAGGGGGGGGTTGGGGTACCCCAGCACCCATTGAGGGGGGCTTGAATGGGTTTTGGGGGTCTTTGAGGGAGTTTTGGGGGTCTTTGGGGTCCCCCAGCCCCCATTGGGGGGGGGTTGAAGGGGGTTTGGGTGTCCTAGAGGGGGTTTTGAGGGGTCTCTGGGGACACCCAGCACCCATTGGGTGTCTTTGGGGTGTTTTGAGGTGGTTTTAGGGTGTTTAGAGCTGGTTTAGGCTGTTGCTGGGGTGTTTGGGGGTGTATTCGGGCTGTTCTATGCTGTTCCTGGGTGGTTTTGGGCTGTCTTTGGCTGTTTTAGACTGTTTCTGGGGTGTTCCTGAGTGTTCTCAGGGTGGTTTTGAGGTGTTATAGAATATCTTGGGGGGTGCGGGGCGTGTTTCATGGTGTTTTGAGCTGTTTTAGGCTGTTTCTGGTGTGTTTTGGGCTGTTTTATGCTGTTTCTTAGGTGTTTCTGGGTATTTTTGTGGTGTTTTGAGCTGTTTTAGGCTGCTTCTCAGGTATTTCTGGGTGTTTCCAGGTGTTTTAGGCTGTCCCTGAGGTGTTTTGAGATGCTTTATGTGGTGTTTCTGGGTGTTTTTTGGGTGTTTGGAGCTGTTTTAGGCTGTTTCTGGGTGTTTTCAGCTGTTCTAGGCTGTCTCTGGGGTGTTTCTGGGTGTTTTTTTGGGTGTTTTCAGCTGTTTTAGCCCATTCCTGGGGTGTCTGTGGGGGGCAGCGTTGGGTACCTGGGCTGTCCCCACAGAACACGGATGATTTGCTGGTGGCCTCGGCCGAGTGTCCGAGCGATGATGAGGACCTGGAGGAGTGTGAGCCGGGCACAGGTGGGTGCTGCTCCGGGCACGGGGGGACCCCAGAGCGCGGCACCGGGGACGGACCCCCCGTGGGCACGGGCAGCGGCCGCGCTGATGACACACGGGGTCAGGGACACACACGTGATCAGTGACACACATGTGATCAGTGACACACACGTGATCAGTGACAGACGTGATCAGTGACACGTGATCAGTGACACACACGTGATCAGTGACACACACGTGATCAGTGACACACACGTGATCAGTGACAGACATGTCATCAGTGACACACACGTGATCAGTGACACACATGTGATCAGTGACACACACGTGATCAGTGACACACATGTGATCAGTGACACACACGTGATCAGTGACACACACACGTGATCAGTGACACACACGTGATCAGTGACACACACACGTGATTAGTGACACATGGGATCAATGACACACATGTGATCAGTGACACACATGTGATCAGTGACACACATGTGATCAGTGACACCCACATGTGATCAGTGACACATGATCAGTGACACACACGTGATCAGTGACACACCTGATCAGTGACACACATGATCAGTGACACATGATCAGTGACACACATGTGATCAGTGACACACACGTGATCAGTGACAGACATGTGATCAGTGACACACACACAGGATCAGTGACACACGTGATCAGTGACACAAACACGTGATCAGTGACACACATGTGATCAGTGACACCCACACCTGATCAGTGACACAAATGTGATCAGTGACACGTGATCAGTGACACACGTGATCAGTGACACCCACACCTGATCAGTGACACACACACATGATCAGTGACACACACACGTGATCAATGACAGACACGTGACCAGTGACACACCCATGTGATCAGTGACACACACACGATCATGGACACATGCACATGATCACACACACAAGTGTGCAGTCACACACATGATCACACATGTGATCAGTCAAACACATGATCAGTCACACAAACACATGAGCAGTCAGACGTGATCAGCCACACACACGTGAACAATAACACACACTTGTGCACGCTCGCACACACGTGTTCAGTCTTGTACACGTGTTCACACACATATTCAGTCTCACACACGTGTTCACAGTCAAACACGAGTTAACACTCGCACACACGTGTTCAGTCTCACACATGTTCAGTCTTGTGTTCGCACACGTGTTCACAATCACACATGTTCACACACACATGTTCAGTCTCACACACGTTCAATCTCACACGTGTTCACACACACACATGTGCTCACACTTGCACACACATGTTCAGTCTCACGTGTTCACAGTCGTGCTCACACACACGTGTTCACAGTCACGTGCTCACACTCACACACGTGTTCACAGTCACATGCTCACACACGTGTTCAGTCTCGCACACGCGTGCTCACACATGCCCAGTGCTCACACACGTGCCCTGCACACGCAGCCCCATGCACACACACACGTGTGCCCCCCCCACAGCCCCTCCCCCGCCTGCACACGCGTGTTCTCCGCTGCTCCTTGCACACGCGTGTGCCCCTTGCAGGACCCCCCAGCACCCAGGGGTGCCTCATGGCCACCCCCGCACCCATTTGTAGCCAATGGGCTTCTTGCCCCCCCCAGCACCCAGGGGTGCCCCATGACCACTCCCGCACCCATGTGTAGCCAATGGGCCTCTTGTCCCCCCCAGCACCCATGGGGGTCCCGTGGGCACCCCCAGCACCCAGAGGTGCCCCCCCAGCACCTGTAGATGTCCTTTGGACATCTCACTCACCTCCAGCACCCATGGGTGTCCCATGGACCCCTTGGCTTCCGCAGCACCCATGGGTGTCCTCTACACCCCCCCAGCACCCATGGGTGTCCCATGGACCCCTCAGCACCCATGGGTGTCCAATGGACCCCTCCAGTACCCGTGGGTGTCCCCTGGACCCCACAGCACCCATGGGTGTCCCCTGGACCTCCTGATTCGCCCTTGAGCCAATGGGAGAGGGCAGCAGAAGCTGGGGGGAGCCACAGGACAGACGGACAATGGACGGACAATGGACAGAGGACAGAGAAAGGGGGGGAAGAGATGGAGGATCCAAGGCTGGATCCAGGCAGGGATGGATGCATAGAGGGATGGATGCATAGAGGGATGGATGCATAGAGGGATGGATGCATAGAGGGAAGGATGTATAGAGGGATGGATGCATGGATGGATGATGGATGGATCATGGATAATGATGGATGGATGGATGGATGGATCATGGATGGATGATGATGGATGGATGATGAATGGATGATGGACAGATGACGATGGATGATGGATAGATGATGGATGATGGATGGATGATGGACAGATGATGATGGATGATGGATGGATGATAGACGGATGACGATGGATGATGGATGATGGATGGATGGATGATGGACGGATGATGATGGATGATGGATGATGATGGATGGATCATGGATGATGATGGATGGATGATGGATGGGATGATGACTGATGGTTGGATGGATGATGGATGATGATGGATGGATGATGGATGATGATGGATGGATGATGAATGGATGATGAATGGATGATGGATGGATGATGGATGGGATGATGACTGATGGTTGGATGGATGATGGATGATGTTTGGATGATGGATGATGAATGATAATGGATGGTGGATGGATGATGGATGATGATGGGTGAATGATAATTGGATGATGGATGATGGGTGATGATGGATGATGATGGATGGATGGATGATGGATGGATCATGGATGGATCATGGATGATGATGGATGGATCATGGATGGATTATGGATGGATGGATGGATGATGGATGATGATGGATGAATGATAATTGGATGATGGATGATGGGTGATGATGGATGGATGATGAATGGATGGATGATGGATAGATGATGATGGATGATGGATGGATGATAGACGGATGACGATGGATGATGGATGATGGATGGATGGATGGATGGATGATGGACGGATGATGATGGATGATGGATGATGATGGGTGGATCATGGATGGATGATGGATGGATGATGGCTGGTGGTTGACTCATGGATGGATGATGGATGATGATGGATGCGGATGGATGAATGCTGCTGTCTGCCGCCCCCATGCCCAACACTCAGACACCGTCCCCATCCCCTCGCCCGTTGCTGGGCTCACCGCAGGCCGTGGGGCTCAGGGCTGCCCCACAGTCGGGCTCAGGGCTGCCCCAAGGTCGGGCTCAGGGCTGCCCCACAGTCGGGCTCAGGGCTGCCCCAAGGTCGGGCTCAGGGCTGCCCCAAGGTCGGGCTCAGGGCTGCCCCAGAGCCGGGCTCAGGGCTGCCCCACACTCGGGCTCAGGGCTGCCCCACAGCCGGGCTCAGGGCTGCCCCAAGGCCGGGCTCAGGGCTGCCCCACAGCCGGGCTCAGGGCTGCCCCAAGGTCGGGCTCAGGGCTGCCCCACAGTCGGGCTCAGGGCTGCCCCAAGGTCGGGCTCAGTGTGCCCCACAGTCGGGCTCAGGGCTGCCCGGCGGCACCTTCTCACCGACGTTGTCTCTTCTCTCCTGTTCCTTTCGTGTTCCGTTTCTCTCACTCTGTTCTCTCTCTCTCCTGTGTTTGTTGTTTTTTTTTGGGTGCTTTCCCTTCCTTCCTGCAATTCCTTTTTCCTCCACGCTAAAATCACCCGGCCCCATCCCGCCATGTAAGTTGTGGCAGCGCCGCGGTTTGCTCTTATCAAAGCGCACATTAACGTAGCCTTAATTAATAACCGTAATGATAATGCTCATAACACGGCGGTGGAACTGGGGGGGGGGGGTCG
The DNA here is from genome assembly GCF_012275295.1 of Melopsittacus undulatus. Classification (NCBI taxonomy): domain Eukaryota; kingdom Metazoa; phylum Chordata; class Aves; order Psittaciformes; family Psittaculidae; genus Melopsittacus; species Melopsittacus undulatus. Next base: position 119,979 of record NC_047548.1, on the reverse strand, counting down.
GGGGGCCCGGGGGGGCAGGACCAGGGGCTCATTTTGCCCCCCCTCCCCTTCCCCTCCCCCTCCCCCCCCCCCCCCCCGTTCTTTGTGTCTCTGCAGGCGGTGAATTGGTGCTACCGGCGGCCCCGGTCGGGGGGGGCGGCCCCGTGTCCCCCCCCCCCTCGCCCCCCGGGGTCCCCCCGTTCGCCCGCATCGTGCGGCCCCGATTGTGAGGAGCCCTCGGGCTTCGCCTCGGGGGAAGCGGCTGATCCCAACGCACCCCCCGCCGACGATGAGGACTTCGGGGGGGGGACCGGAGGAGGAGGAAGAGAAACCCCCCCCCCCCCCCGCCGCCCAACCGACGGCGGCTCCGCGCAGACCCCAGCGCTCCCCGGCTCCGTTACCGTGGCCACGGTGGTGGCGGCCCCGTTACCGGGGCTGGTACCGGCGGGGGAGCGGCACCCCCGGGAGGGGGCGGTGGGCCGGGGCCGGGGGGGGGGCGCGGGGGGGGTCACGGGTGCCTCGGTCACCGTCCGCTCCCCCGGTGCTGTCCTCCCCACAGCCGCCGTCCCCGGGGCCGTCGAGGTGGTTCGGGAGGCCGGTGGTACCACGGGGATGGTGGTGGGCATCGTGGCGGCCGCCGCGCTCTGCATCCTCATCCTCCTCTACGCCATGTACAAGTACCGCAACCGGGATGAAGGCTCCTACCAGCTGGACCAGAGCCGCCGGTACATCGGTCCGGCCGCGGCCGCTGCGCCCGGTGCGGCCTCCGCTGCCTCCACCGCCGCTGCCCCACAAGTTGGGGGTCCCAACGCTGCCGTCGGGGGGGGCGCGAAGGAAAAAGCCCCCCCCGCCCCCCCCAAAGCGCCCGGTAAAGCGCGGCGGAACAAGGACAAGGAGTACTATGTCTGATGGGGGGGGGACACCGAACCCCCCCCCCAACACCCGTTCAGCCCCCCCAGTCCAACCACACACACCCCTCCCCCCCCCCCAACAACGGGAGCGTGTGTGTTCCCCTCCCCCCCCTCGGGCTGTGTGTGTGTGACCCCCCCCCATCCCCCCGCAGTGGGGGGGCCGCTGTGGTTGTCTGTGTGTGCCCCCCCCCCCCCACACAAAGAGGGGGTGCGGGGGGGTCCCCCTGAACACGGGGTGGGGGGGGCTCTGGAGGGGATCGGGGGATGTGGCCCAGCCCCCCCCTTTGTTGACCCCTCCCCCCCTAAATTGGTTCTTTTTTAACCCCCCCCCGGGTCTGTTTTGGGTTTTGGGTTTTTAATTTAAAGCCTCCATCGGGGATGGGGCCCCCCCAAAAAGGGGCCTCCCCTCCCCCACCCCGATCCCCCCCCAAAACCTGAGCCCCCCCCCCCCCAAACGAGCCCCCCCCGCCGCGCACAGAGGAATACACAGTTCTATACTTCGTACAGCGGCTCTGCCTCTTCCTGCGCCGAAATAGGGACCCCCCCCCATAAAGCCCCCCCATAGACCCCATATCCAGAGACCCCCCCCATAACCTCCCATAGACCCCCATATCCAGAGACCCCCCCATAACCTCCCATAGACCCCCATATCCAGAGACCCCCCCATAGACCCCCTATCCAGAGACCCCCCCCATAAATCCCCCCCAGAGAACCCCATATCCAGAGACCCCCTCATAACCCCCCCATAGACCCCATATCCAGAGACCCCCCCATAACCTCCCATAGACCCCATATCCAGAGACCCCCTCATAACCCCCCCATAGACCCCATATCCAGACCCCCCCATAACCCCCCATAGACCCCATATCCAGCCCCCCCCATAGCCCCGCCCCCACCTCCTCCCCTCCGCCAGGGGCGGGCGGGGCCGTGACGTCACTTCCGGCTCCGCTCTTTTCCCACCCGTGCGCGGGAGCGAGGCGAGGAGCGCGCGGAGCCGTGACCCCGCGTGACCCCAGCACCTCCCCCCCCAACCCCTCCCGTGACCCCGGCGTGACCCCAGCGTGACCCCGGCGGCTCCGGGCATGGAGGGGGAGGGGCCGGCGGCGGCCGGTGCTACCGGTGAGGGGGAGGGGCCGGGAGGGGGAGGGGGGAGGGGAGGGGGAGGGGCGGGGTCTGTGGGTCCATGCCCCTCCCCCAAGAGGTGCCCCCCACGTGACTCCCCCGTGGGTGAACCTCGTGACCTCCCTCACCCCTCCCTGCACCCCCCCAATGACCCCTCCCATGACCCCCACCCATGGGTGTCCCCCAACCCCCCCTATAGATGACCCCTCCATGACCCCACGCAGAGGGTGCCCCTCCCCAGTATCTTCCCCCTCCCCCCGCCACGAACCCCTGTGACCTCTCATGACCCCCCCCCCATGGGTGCCTCCCCCCCATAGATGACCCCTCCATGACCCCCCCCATAGATGACCCCTCCATGTCCCCCACCCACGGTTGCCCCCCCCCCATAGATGACCCCTCCATGACCCCCCCCCGGTTGCCCCCCCCCCATAGATGACCCCTCCATGACCCCCCCCCCGGTTGCCCCCCCCCATAGATGACCCCTCCATGAGCCCCCCCGCATAGATGACCCCTCCATGACCCCCCCCCCGGTTGCCCCCCCCCATAGATGACCCCTCCATGACCCCCCCCCGGTTGCTCCCCCCATAGATGACCCCTCCATGACCCCCCCCCATAGATGACCCCTCCATGACCCCCCCCCCATAGATGACCCCTCCATGACCCCCCCCCATAGATGACCCCTCCATGACCCCCCCCCAGCTCTCCTGTACCTGCCGGACTCCTCAGCGCTGCCGCTGCCCCTGGAGCCCCCCCCCAGGCCCCACAGCCTCCGAGCTGCTCCTCCGCCTGCAGGGGGCGCTGGAGCTGCCGCCCGAGGCCACCGAGGCGCTGGCGCTCTGGATGAGCTCCCCCCTGCTCGGTGGGCGGGGCCACGGGGAGGGGGCGGGGCTATGGGTGCCTATGGGGTGTGAGGGTCCATGGGTGTCTATGGGGTCCATAGGGGTGAATCTGTGGGTCTGTGGGTGTCTATGGGGTCTATGGATGTCTATGGGGTCTATAGGAGTGAATCTGTGGGTCCATGGAAGTCTATGGGGTCCATAGGGGTGAATCTGTGGGTCCATGGGTGCCTGTGGGGTCTATGGATGTCTATGGGGTCCATAGAGGTGAATCTGTGGGTCCATGGGTGTCTATGGGGTCCATAGGGGTGAATCTGTGGGTCCATGGGTGCCTGTGGGGTCCATGGGGGTGAATCTGTGGGTCCATGGGTGCCTGTGGGGTCCATGGGGGTGAATCTGTGGGTCCATGGGTGTCTATGGGGTCCATGGGGGTCCCTGTTGGTGCCCATGGGTTGGTGGCTGTGGGGCAGTGGGTGCCTGCATGGGGCTGTGGGTGTCCGTGGGTCGGTGTCTGTGTGTCCTTGTATCACCATATCCCATACTCCATACCCTATATCCCATACCCTATATCCATGCTTTACATCCACACCCATATCCCATGCCTTATATCTTCTATCCATACCCTATACCTGTACCCTATGTTCTCTACACTATATCAATACCCATATCCTATATCCATACTCTGTATCTCATACTCTGTGTCGCATGCCTTATATCCATACCCCATACCCTGTATCCCATACCCCATACCCATTTCCCATATCCATACCCTATACCCTGTATCCCTATATCCATACCCATACCCTATTCTCTATATCCATACCCTATACCCATATTCCTATATCCCTAACCCATATCCGATATCCTATATCCTGTATTCCTACATCTCTATATTCTATATCCCTATATCCCATACCCCATATCCCTACATCCCTATATTCTATATCCCTATATCCCATATCCCATATCCCTACATCCCTATATTCTATATCCCTATATCCCATACCCCATATCCCTACATCCCTATATTCTATATCCCTATATCCCATACCCCATATCCCTACATCCCTATATCCCCATACCCTATATCCCATATCCCATACCCCATATCCCTACATCCCTATATTCTATATCCCTATATCCCATACCCCATATCCCTACATCCCTATATTCTATATCCCATATCCCATACCCCATATCCCTACATCCCTATACCCAGCGGTGCAGCTCAAGCCTCGGCACCGGCCCCTGCGCCTGGCTCGGCGCTGGCCTGAGCTCCTCCTGCGCCTCAGCACTGCCCCCCCCGAGGACATCGGAGCCGGTGGGGGCGGGGGGGGCACCTGGGGGGGGGATGGGGCAGATTGGGGGGGCAATGGGGGGCTTATAGGGAGCAATGGGGGGCAGTTGGGTTATGGGGCAATGGGGCAATGGGCAATGGGGTTATGGGGCAGATGGGTGGCAATGGGGGGGTTATGGGGCAGATTGGGGGGCAGTTGGGGGGGTATGGGGGCAATGGGGGGGCTATGGGGCATATTGGGGGCAATGGGGGGGTTATGGGGCAATGGGGGCAATGGGAGGGGTTATGGGGGGCAATGGGAGGCAATGGGGGGGTTATGGGGCAGATGGGGGGGTTATTGGGGGGGGTCCCTGTTGTTGCCCCAGGGTCACCCCTGCCCCCCCCCCAGATGAGCCGTGTCTGCAGCTGCGCAGGAACGTGTTCTTCCCCAAGAGCAGGGAGCTGGAGGTGAGCGGGACCCACACGTGTGGGGCACCCCCCAAGTGTGGGGCTGGGGGTGGGGTGGGGAGGATGAGTGGGGTGATGTGTGGGTTGCTGTGGGTCACTATGGGTCTCCATGGTTCACTATGGGTCACTGTGGGTCACTGTGGGTCCTGTGGGTTGCTATGAATCACTGTGGGTCCTGTGGGTTGCTATGGGTCACTATGGGTTGCTGTGGGTCACTATGGGTCGCTATGGGTAATTGTGGGTCACTGGGTCTCTATGGGTCTCTATGGGTCTCTATGGTCTCTATGGTCTCTATGGGTCGCTATGGGTCTCTATGGGTCACTATGGGTCTCTATGGTCTCTATGGTCTCTATGCGTCACTATGGGTAGCTATGGGTTGTTGTGGGTCTCTATGGGTCTCTATGGGTCACTATGGGTTGCTGTGGCTCGCTGTGGGTCTCTATGGGTCGCTGTGGGTCTCTGTGTCGCTGTGGGTCACTATGGTTCACTATGGGTCTCTATGGGTTGCTATGGGTCTCTGTGGGTCGCTGTGGGTCTCTGTGGTTCACTATGGGTCGCTTTGGTTCTCTATGGCTCGCTGTGGGTCACTATGGGTCTCTATGGCTCGCTGTGGGTCTCTATGGATCTCTGTGGGTCACTGTGGGGTGATGTGGGTCACTATGGGTCACTATGGGGTGATGTGGGTCTCTATGGGTCACTCTGGGTCTCTGTGGGGTGATGTGGGTCACTCTGGGTCTCTGTGGGGTGATGTGGGTCTCTATGGGTCTCTATGGGTCTCTGTGTGTCTCTATGGGTCTCTATGGGTCACTCTGGGTCTCTGTGGGGTGATGTGGGTCTCTGGGCTCTCAGGTGCAGTCGGAGGTGCTGCTGCGGCTGCTGTACGAGGACGCTCGGGGGCAGGTGCTGGGGGGGCTGCTCCCCATGGACCCCCCCCAGGCGCTGGCTCTGGGGGCCCTGAGCTGCCGCCTGCGCCTGGGCCCCTTCCAGCCAGGGCTGCACACGGCCCGAAGCATCAGGTATGGGGCAGGGGGATACACAGGGACACATAGAGACCATAGAGACACATATTGACCCATAGGGACCCATAGAGACCATGGAGACCATGGAGACCCATAGAGACCATAGAGACACATAGAGACTATGGAGACCATGGAGACCATAGAGACCATGGAGACCATAGAGACCATAGAGACCCAAGACCATAGAGATCATAGACACCCATAGGGACCTATAGAGACCCATAGAGACCCAGAGACCCATAGAGACCATAGAGAGCCATAGAGATCATAGACACCTATAGGGACCCATAGAGACCAGTAGAGACCATAGAGACCCCTAGGGACTGTGGGGACCCATAGAGACCATAGACACCTGTAGGGACCCATAGGGACCATAGAGACATATAGAGACAATAGAGACCCATGGGGACCCATAGAGACCATAGACACACATAGGGAACATAAAGACACGTAGTGATCCATAAAGACCCACAGAGACCATAGAGACCCATAGCAACCACAGTAACACCCAATACCCCCTCCAACCCATAGTGACCCACAGCCCCCTCACCCCCATCCCCCCCCAGGCCGCTGGTGCCGGAGCTGCTGCCGCGGACGGGGCCGCGGGGCTGGGGGGGGCTCTGGGGGTCCCTGGTGCGCCGGGAGCCCCCCCCCGAGCAGCGGCTGCTGGAGGCCTTCAGCCGGACCCCCGGGGCCGGAGCCCCCCCCCCACAGCTGCACCGGGACTTCCTGCGGCGCTGCCATGAGCTGCCTGGCTATGGGTGAGGGGCAATGGGGACTGGGGGGGGTGATGGGGGCAATGGGAACTGATGGGAGACAATGGGAACTGATGGGAGACAATGGGGGGCAATGGGAACTGATGGGAGACAATGGGAGGCAATGGGAACTGATGGGAGACAATGGGGGGCAATGGGAACTGATGGGAGACAATGGGGGGCAATGGGAGGCAATGGGAGACAAGGGGAGATGATGGGAGCCAATGGGGAGCTGATGGGAACTGATGGGAGCCAATGGGAGCTGATGGGAGACAATGGGACCCAGTGGGAGAGCCAATGGGAGAGCCAATGGAAGAGCCAATGGGAGCCAATGGGAGAGCCAGTGGGGAACCAATGGGGAGCCAATGGGAAAGCCCTATGGGAGAGCCAATGGGGAGCCAATGGGAGCCAATGGGGAGAGAATGGGAGATCCAATGGGACCCAGTGGGAGAGCCAATGGGAGCCAATGGGGAACCAATGGGAGCCAATGGGAGAGCCCTATGGGAGAGCCAATGGGACCCCCCATACCCCCTATGGGAACCCCAGACACCCGGACCCCTGCCCTGCAATCCCAACAGCCCCCATGGACCCCCCCCAGACCCCCCATTCCTGCACCCCCCAAGTGCACCTGGGGGGGGCAGAGGGGACCCAGGACCCCCCTGTGTCCCCCCCATAGCTGTGCCTTCTTCCCGGGAGCCATCGAGCGCCCCCCCGGGGGGCTGCTGGGCCGGGGGGGGCTGCGGCCTGTAACTGTCGCTGTGGGGCTGGAGGGGGTCACCATCATCGACTCCCGGGAGAAGGTATGGGGGGTTCTATGGGGCAGGATTGGGGCTGTAGAGGGGTCTATGGGGCAGGATTGGGGCCGTAGGGGGGTCTGTGGAGCAGGACTGGGTCTATAGGGGGGTCTGTGGGGCAGGATTTATGCCACAGGTGGTTCTATGGGGCAGGATTGGAGCCATAGTGGGGTCTATAGGGCAGGATTGGGCCCACAGGGGGTTCTGGGGGGCAGTATTGGGGCCACAGGGGGGTCTATGGGGCAGGATAGGGGGCTCTGTGGGGCAGGATTGGGCCCACAGGGGGTTCTATGGGACAGGATTGAGGGCACAGGGGGGGTCTATGGGGCAGGACCAGCCTCACAGTGGTGTCTGTGGGTCAGGATTGAGGCCATAGTGGGGTCTATGGGGCAGGATGGGGGCTGGAGCTGTCGGGGGGCAGTTGTGATGGACACCATGGGGCAGGGGCTGTGGGGCAGCCATGGGGCTGACTCCCCTCTGCCCCCCAGCATGTGCTGCTGACGCTGACCTACCCCGAGCTGTGCTGGGAGCTGGTGGGCGCCGTGGGGCAGGAGGGGGACGAGGCCACGGGGCCCCCCCAGCTCTGGCTGGAGTTTGATGGGGAGCACGAGGGAGCCCCCGTGAACCGGCTGCTGCGGGTGTTCTCCCCACAGGTGCAGCACTTGGGGGGCAGTGGAGGTGTTGGGAGCACTGTGCTGGTTATGGGGCACTGGGGGGTGGTTATGGGTCACTGGGGGTGGTTATGGGTCACTGGGGGGTGGTTATGGGTCACTGGTGATGGTTGTGGGTCACTGGGGGGTGGTTATGGGTCACTGGTGATGGTTGTGGGTCACTGGGGGGTGGTTATGGGTCACTGGTGATGGTTGTGGGTCACTGGGGGGTGGTTATGGGGCACTGAGGGGTGGTTGTGGGTCACTGGGGGGTGGTTATGGGGCACTGGGGGGTGGTTGTGGGGCACTGGGGGGTGGTTGTGGGGCACTGGAGGTTGGTTATGGGTCACTGGGGGTGGTTATGGGGCACTTGGGGGTGGTTGTGGGTCACTGAAGGTAGTTATGGGTCACTGGGGAGTGGTTATGGGGCACTTGGGGGTGGTTGTGGGGCACTGGGGTTTGGTTGTGGGGCACTTGGGGGTGGTTGTGGGGCACTGGAAGGTGGTTATGGGTCACTGGGGGTGGTTATGGGGCACTTGGGGGTGGTTGTGAGTCACTGGGGAGTGGTTATGGGGCACTGGTGATGGTTATGGGTCACTGGGGGGTGGTTATGGGGCACTGAGGGGGCTGACCGCCCCCCGCCCCCCCCATAGGCGGAGCTGATGAGCGCCCTCATCGAGTGCTGCATCGAGCTGGGAGGGGCGGGGCCGGAGCAGGCCCCGCCCCCGGATCAAGCCCCGCCCACCGGAGGCCCCGCCCCCGAACCCCCCTCCAGGGGCAGCGCCCCCTTGCGGCCGCGGCTGCAGCGCCTGGCGACCATTGACTACGTCCAGGACGGTGAGCGGGGGGGGGGGGGGGGGGGGGGGGGGGGGGGGGGCATTGGGGGGGTCCCTACAATCGGGGGGGGGCATTGGGGGGTCCCGCACTGGGGGGGGGGCATTTGAGGGGTTTACACAATCGGGGGGGGGGGGCACTGGGGGGGTCCCACACTTGGGGGGGTATTGGGGGGTCCCGCACTGCAGAGGGGGGACATTGGGGGGGTCCCCACAATCGGAGGGGGGGGCATTTAAGGGGTCCACACAATCGGGGGGGGGCATTAGGGGGGTCCCGCATTTGGGGGGACGACACTGGGGGGTCCCACACTTAAGTGGGGGGGCATTGGGAGGTCCCCCACTTGGGGGGGGGCACTGGGGGGTTCCCCTCAGTCGGGGGGGGCATTGGGGTGTCCCTTGTTCTCTCTGACCCCCCGTTTCCTGCCCCCCCCCCCAGGGCAGGAGCTCAGGCGGGTGAAGCCCCCCCGGCGCTCGGCCTCGTTCTTCGGCAGGGGGGGCACCTACAGCGCCGTGGCCGGGGGGGCGGAACAGCCCTGACCCCCCTGACCCTAACCCTGACCCCCCCCCCCCCGGAACCAGCCCCTGACCCCCCCGGAACCAGCCCCTGACCCCCCCCCGGAACCAGCCCCGACCCCCCCGGAACCAGCCCTGACCCCCCCCGGAACCAGCCCCTGACCCCCCCCGGAACCAGCCCCTGACCCCCCCCCGGAACCAGCTCCTGACCCCCCCCCCCCGGAACCAGCCCCTGACCCCCCCCCCGGAACCAGCCCCTGACACCGCCCCCGGAACCAGCCCTGACCCCCCCGGAACCAGCCCCTGACCCCCCCGGAACCAGCCCCTGACCCCCCCCGGAACCAGCCCTGACCCCCCCGGAACCAGCCCCTGACCCCCCCGGAACCAGCCCCTGACCCCCCCCCGGAACCAGCCCAACCCCCCCCCCCCCCCCCGAAACCAGCCCCAACCCTGCACTGACTTAATAAAGGAGCGTGGATGACGTCATCGGGCACAGTTTGGGTTAAATCCGGGCGGTTTTGGTTCATTTTGGGGTGTGTGTTGTGACGAACCGGTGGGAGCTGCTCCTCTGGGGTAAATCCGGCTCTGCTGGGGGCAGATGGGGGCAAAAACACCCAAAACTGGAATGAATTCAATATTTCACCCTTTTACTTTATTACTTAAACTTTTAACTTCATTATTTAACATTTTTGCTTCAATATTTAATCCTTTTACTTCATTATTTAACCCTTTTACTTCATGAATTAACTTTTATTTCATTCTTTACCCCTTTTCCCCTCCCTCTCCTCCTCAAGCAGCTGCTTTGAACCAAAAAACCCCTTTTTCACGGTAAACCTCCCCCCCCCCCAACAAAACCACTTTAAGGAAAAACCCTCCTAATTTGGGGAAGTTTATGTTTGAAAATGGACATTTTAAGTGTTAGAAACTCCGAAATCTTCATTTAACAATGAAAAATGGGGGAAAATAGAGGGGAGGGAGGAAAGGACTCTCCCCCCCCCCCCCTTTTACCTCAGGGGAAGGCTCCTATGGGAAGAGGCTGCTTTGGATCTGTGGAGGAAATAAATCATTTATGGATTAAAGGCATTAAATGGGGTTTATTTTATTGGGGGGTTGGGTATTTCTGCCCCGGTGAGGCGCTTTGGCCGAGCGCCGCCATTTTGAGGAGCCGCGGCCGCCATTTTGAGGCTTCTTCCTGCCTCCCTTCCGCCATTTCCTGAGGTAAAACCCACTCCAAAAAGAGGGATTTTGGGGTTTTTTTGGGCTTCTATTTTTTATCCCTCCTCTCCTCGCTCCTCAGAGCCGCGGAACCCGCATCCCAACCCCCGTTTCCCGGTGGGAAGAGACGGAGCCATTGCGCCCACCCCTGCGGCAACGCTGAGGTGAAGGGGGGGTGGGTAGAGCCGCACTGCGCCACCGGATGAACCGGTTGGAACCGGCTGCGTATCCCTCCGCGGGAGGGGGGGGGTCCTTTCCTCACCCCCCTGTGCGCTAAAGGGGCGTTAAAACGGGTTAAATTTAACTTAATATCGGTTATGGGGTTGGTATTGAGGTGATTTTGGGGTAAAAAACGGCTTAAAAAGGGTCGTTTTCCACACGGAGCCTTCCGGACGCCAAAGGGTGAGGGACTGGGGGGGGTTTAGGCCAAAATCCTTTGGGAAGCGATGGAGGACATCCCCACCCCCACCCCAAGTTATGCTCAGAAGGGGGTTTTTGGGTTAAAAAGCGACAATTTGAAGATTAAAAGGGTTTAATTTCACCTGAAATCATTGCCAGAGATAATTTTGGGGTGATTTTTAGGCGTTTTAGGGTTATTGGTGTTAAAAATAACCAAGCACAAGCAGGTTTTCACCCGTTTGAGCCTTTTTATTCCTTTTTTTTCTGGAAAACTCAGGTTTTGGTGAAAGGTTTATTTTCCTATGGAAAATGCTTTCAAACGGCTCCTCCAATGCCAGCTTTGGGGTAAAAAACCAGCTTTATGGGGGTTTTCCCCACAGAAAACATCAACTTTGGCCATGGTACAGCCGATAAAGGGATTGTAAAGCTTAATTTGGGGTCGGAATAGATAAAACCAGCCCAAAATGGGCAAATCCTTACTGAAAAAGCAGCATTAAAGTGATGGGATCGAGATGGAGGGAGGGGAGCTTGGAGCTGGGGGTGAAATGGGGGTAAAAAAGCACTTTTTGGGGCTTTTAATGGTGGGATAACGCAGGAAAATGCGATTAATAACAATGGAATCTGTTTTCCTTCAGGAATTGCATCTGGAACCATTCCCGGTGCTTCCCGAATGCTTCATGGGCTCTGTCAGTGCCTTCAATTCACCCCAATGGGGTTCGGGGGGGAGGGTTCATCCTTCCCAATGCTCCTGGATCCCATCCGGAAATGAAGGATTGGGGCCATGACTCAGCAGGGCCTGGAAATGCTGTGAAAAAAGGAGGTTTTGGGTGTTTTCATAGAAAATAAGGCAAAAAAAGGTCATTTTTGGCTTTGTTGGAAAGGAGAACGGTAACAAATGTGGAAATGGGCAAAAAGAAGGGGTTTTGGGGTCTGGGTCCCCTTTAAGAACCGTCCCCCCCCCGTCCCCCCACCAGTTTGTGGGACAAAAGGAGCCGCAAGAACAAAAAAGGTTCAAAATCAGGCGAGAAATGCCGAGAATGTTCCAGATTCTCCCCAAAAAGGTCAGGCCGGGCAGAATGGAGCCCCAAAATGGTGTTAAAATGAACCAGTTCGGTGCTCAAACCCACGGGGGGGCCTCGGGGAGGGTGAAAAGGGGAGAAAAGAACTCAAAACCCCCAAGAACATCCAGCGATTTTTGCTTTAATCGGGGTTATTTGATGCTTACCGGGACTATTTTCTCTCCCCCCCTTCGCGGAAGCGGCTGCGGTGACGCGGTCCCGCCTCGGCTTTATAAGGGAGCTCGGGGAGGGAGCGGCCCCAATCGCCATTAGCGCTTGTGCCGAGGCGATTCCTGCGGACGGAGCTGCTCTTTTTGCCCTTAAAATGGGCTTTTTTGGGGCCGAAACGCTCTTAAAGTTGCTTCGCATTGGAACGGGGGGGGCTTGAAGCAGCGGGTTTGAAGGCGGAAAATGCTCTTAAAGCGACTGCAGTGGGAGCGGAACGCTCTTAAAGCGGCTCTGAGGGGAAAACGCTCTTAAAGCGGCTTCATTTGAAGGGGAAAGGCTCTTAAAGTGGCTTTTTTTGGAGAAAAACGCTCTTAAAGCGGCTTTATTTGGAGAAAAATGCTCAAAGGGGCTTTTTTTAAAGCAAAATGCTGTTAAAGCAGCTTTTTTGGGAAGCAAAACGCTTTTAAAGCGTCTTTATTGGAAGAAAAGAGGCTCTTAAAGCTGTTTTCTTCCGTTTTGGATGGAATATGGCGTTTGAAAAGCTGAGGGGGGAGCTTCTTAATGCACCAAACGCTCCCCATGTGCTTTGCGTTAGAACCGAGCAGCTCTTGAAAGCCCTTGAGAACCGAAGCTGTTAAAAGCCGGTTTTTGGTGGGATCGCGGCTCTTGAAGCTGCTTCCTTTGATACCGGAGCCTTCCCAAGCCCCTTCCCAGGGAGGAACTGCTCCTAAAGCGGATTCCTCCTTCGCTGGAGCTGTTCCCTTATGGAAGGCTCCTGAAGTGGCTCCGTTCTTGGGGCTGTTCGAGGCTCCTAAAGCTGCTTCCTTTGTGTTCCCGAGGCTTGGAGCAGGCAGGAAGGGAAAGGAGCCCATGGAGACGGCGGAGGAGAGGATGGAGGCAAGAGGCAGAGGAGCGAATAGGAACAGAGAGGAACAAGAGAGAAGAAATAGGAAAAGACAAGAAATAGAGAAAAAACAAGAAAGAAATAGAGAAATAAACCAAGAAATAGAGAAAAAAACCTCAAGAAATAGAGGAAAAAACAAGAAAGAAATAGAGAAAAAAACAAATAGAGAAAAAATAAGAAATAGAAAAAAAAGCCAAGAAAGAAATAGAGGAAACGAGAGAGAAAATGCTCAAGAAATAGAGAAAAAAAACAAGAAATAGAAAAAAAAGCAAGAAATAGAGAAAAAGGCAAGAAATAGAACAAGAAATAGAGAAAAAAAGAAATAGAGAAACAAGAAATAGAGAAAAAGACAAGAAATAGAGAAAAAATTAAAACCAAGAAATAAAGACAAGAAATAGAGAAAAAATAGAAAAAATCAAGAACTAGAGAAAACAAATAGTGAAAAAATGAAACAATAAATAGAAAAAATCTCTAAAATTTAGACAGAAGAAATCGAGAAAAACTAAAAATTGAGAAAAAAGAAAAGTAGTGAAAAAACTTGAAGCAAACTACAGAAAAGATAATTTAAAAGAATAGAAATAAGAGAAGAGGAAAAATAGAGAAAAGGAAAATTGAGAAGGAAGAAAATTGAAAATAAAACCCGAGAAAAAAGAAAATAAAACAAAAAATTGAAACCATCGAGGAAAATAAAATAGGACAAAAACCAGAGAAAAGGGAGGAAAAGGAAGGAAAATGGAGAAGATTGGGGGAAAACCCCCATAAAATGCAGGCGTGAGAGCGGAGCCGCTGGGAATTGGTGAAGGCAGAGAAGGAAACGGGAGCAGGAGGAAGGAAGAGCCCGAGGAGCAATGGAGGAGATAGGAAATAGAAGAGGAGAACCGGGAGCGATCGGAGGCGCCGGTGGGACCAGGGTAGAGCAAGGGAATAACCCCCCCAAGGATCCCAAAGTGGGAAGAGGCCAAGGAAAGGGGCTTGGAAGCGCCCAGAGGAAGGATTGAGGACTAAAGCCAAGCTGAGCTTATGGGGCTGGAGCAGGAGCCGCAGCCGGTGAGGCCTGGCCCCGTTTGGGGGCAATGGGGGGGGGGGGGGGGGGGTTTTGGGGGCTTTTGGGGGGCTTTTGTCATTGCAGGCACCGCGGGGCTGCTCCGCACCCCCCTTTTGCCATTAAAATCCCAAGAAAGGGGAAAAATCCCCCCCCCATCTCCAGCATCCCCAAGCTCCAGGCTTAGGTCCCGTCGGCGCCGCAGAGTAAGTGCTCCAAAATCGTTCTTTTTGCTCCCAAAAGTGACGCTGTGAGGGAGGGATGGACAAAAGGCTCTGGGAGGAAAGGGGGGAATGGTTGGGATGGGGTTTTTTTGGGGGGGGGTGTCTCGAGTGTTTTTCCACCCTCAGAGAAGCAGCCAAGATGCAGGAAAACAGGAAAAAAAACAGGAAAAAAGCAGGAAAAATGCAGGAAAAACGCAGGAAAAAGGCAGATAATGGTGAGAAAAAAAGGCAAGCAAAAAAACGTGATTCCAAGGGCCAGGATTTGCCCAAAAAAGGCCAATCTGCACCCAAAACGGGAGTTGTCCCCAGCGCCCATTGGGGCTACAGGCAGCGATTTGATCCCACGGAGCCGGGAGGAAGTAAGAGTTTGGGTTGAATTGGGAGGGTTTTGGGTGTTGCCGTTGGGTTTTGGGGGGGGGGGAGGGGGGTGTTGGGGGGCCTGTTCCCAGCCTTTCCGCAGATGCCGTGCTGGGAGGCAGCTTGGAAGACCCCCCCTTTCCCCCCCCTAAAACGGAGCTGGAAATGAGGACTTGCATCCCGAATATTCCCAGGAGCTTCCCATAGGAAAAGCTAACGTAAACCCCCCCCAAAAACCGGTTCTAAAGGGGGTGGGGGAGGCACAAAACCCGGGTCTCTTTTGGCTTCGTTCTGGGTGTGGATTTGGGGGTTTTGGGGCGTTTTCGGCCGTTTTCGGTGGCATGGGGGGGGGGGGGACTCGGTTGTGGGAGCGCTGCCCCTTCCCCTCCCCATGCACCTCGTGGCGTGTTTGCCCCCCCCCCATATCCCACCCCCTCCCCCATTCCAGCGCGGAGAAACGATGGGATTTGGGCTAAAAATGGCTAAAATTGGAGCGGGTTTTGCTGTTTTAACCCCCAAAACGGGGCTGGGGGTGGGGGTTGTGTCTTGTGGGTGTTTTTTCCAGAGCCCCCCCCATTCCATTGTTGAGGATTCCCAGCTGCCAACAGCCACATTGGGGCAAAAAAGCCCCTAAAAGGGTCTTCAGGAGCACGTAGGCAGAAAAAATAGCACCAAAAAAGGGTATTTTTGCTGCTTTCTCCCCCAAAATGAGCCATTTTGCACTGGGACGCGATGGGAATTGCTGCTTTTCCCCCCAAATTCCATTTCCCCCCTCCCTAAAAGCCACAAATCTAACATCAAACCCCCCCTCACCCCCAAAGGGCCCAAATGGAGGGAGATTGAACCAAAATGTGGCTTTTTCCCCCCAAAAACCTGCTGCGTGTTGCTTGGAAAGGGGAGGGGGGAGGCTCTTTTTAACCGTTTTCCCAGTTTTTTCCCTCAAAACGCTAGGAGTTGAGGAGGAGCCGCAGAGGTTTTGGGTAGGGAGGAGCTCAGAGGCTCCGCTTGTTCCTGGTGTTATTCCTGGTGTTGTTCCCGGTGTTGTTCCCGGTGTCCTTCCTGTTGTTGTTTCTCCCCCCCCCCCCCCCCCCCGCAGTGACTGTGCCAAAAAGGCCTCGTTTGGCCCCAAAATGGACAATTTGCTCCCCAAAATGGCTAAAAACTAGAAAATGCCCCCAAAACAACAGGCAGGTGAGCGAGCGAGTAAGTACACGGGGACCCCCCCCCCATTCTGTGGCCCACGGGAGCACAGCTCTGACCCAAAATCCTGCTTTCTGAGCCCAGTTTTGCGATGGGGGCGCGACCCCAACCTCTTCCCCAACCCTCTTAAAGAGCCTTTTTTGCGTCTGACCCAAAATTCCTCTTTCTGAGCCCATTTTGCGCCTGGGGAAGGGATTCCCCCCCATAACCCCCCCTTTCCTGTACCTGTTTAGCGATGGGGGGCGCGTAACCTTGATCCCAAATCCCCATTTCTAAGCCCATTTTGGGACCGAAACAATCCTGACCCAAAACCCCACTTTCTGAACCCATTCCGCACCAGGGGACCGTGATCCTGACCCAAAATCCCCATTTCTCACCCCATTTTCCTCCCCAAATCCTGCTTTTTCCACTTAAAAGCTGCCTTGATGCCCCCGGTCCCCACCCCCCCTTTTCCCCCCCCCCTCCGGCCGCGGTTATGGCGCCGTTCCCACGGGGGGGGTGGGGGTTTGTGCTCAATATTGGTTCTTTTCGGCCCCATTTTTGGGGTGTTTTCAGGGTGTTTTGGGGTCCCCCCCACCCCGCACCCCCCTGTGGGGGAGGGGCAGCCCCGCCCCCGCCCCTCCCCCCCCGGAGGTTTTTTCTTTTCCTGAGAGAACCCCCCCAGCGTTGTCTCAGGTTTTGCTTTTTCGCCTCCGCCCCCAAAAAAGCCCCAAATTGACCCAAAATGAAAGACACAAAAAAAAGCAAAAGGCGCCGGTGGCGGCACCCCCGGAGCTGAGCCTGGGGCAGGGTTCGACCCCCTGCGGCGCCTGCTGCTTAGCCCCATAGAGAGACAGGAGCCCCATAGAGAGACAGGAGCCCCATAGAGAGACAGGAGCCTCATAGCACGACGGGAGCCCCATAGAGTGACAGGAGCCCCATAGAGAGACAGGAGCCTCATACAAGAGCCCCATAGAGTGACAGGAGCCCTATAGCATGACAGGAGCCCCGTAGTGCAACGGGAGCCCCATAGAGCGACAAGAGCCCCATAGCGTGACAGGAGTCCCATACAGGAGCCCCATAGCGTGACAGGAGCCCCCATTTCTATAGGCCCCCTGTGTTGCTTTAGGGCAGCTGTGATACATGGATAGGGGTGACCCCCCCTTATCACAACAGGGACCCCATAGTGTGGTGCCCCCCCCTTATTGTGACAGGGACCCATAGTGTAATGGACCCCCCCTTACCACAACAGGGCCCCATAGTGTGGTGCCCCCCCCTTATTGTGACAGGGACCCATAGTGTAATGGACCCCCCCTATCACAATAGGGACCCCATATTGTGAGGGACCCCCCCCCTACTGCAACAGGGACCCCTTACTGCAGTAGCTCCTTTTCCTCTTGGGGCCTCCCACGTTGCTTTGGGGCATCCATGGCGGGGGCAGCAGGGACCCCATAGCATAACAGGGACCCCCTATCGCGATGGGGGCTCCTTATCACAGGGACCCCATTACTGCAGCCCCCCCCGTGCCCCCATGTCCTACAGGCCCCACTTTGCTTTGGGGCCTTAACAATACAGGGGCAGGGGTTGTGTCCATGTCGCGACATGGACCTCATCATGTGACAAGAGCCTCATCATGTGACAGGAGCCTCGCGTTGGCCGGCGCGTCCCTGCTGACCGTTCCTGCATTGCAATGGCTGCTCCATGTCGCGACAGGAGCACGTGACACTCCCCCCACGTGATCAATAAACTGCTGAGGCTTGACCTGTTGAGTGTTGTGTCTATTGGGGGGGAGGGAACGCGGGGTTGTGACGTCACAGCGTCACTGCCCGCCACTTGTGACGTCACTAGGAGGTACCCGCCAGCCTGGCGGTGACGTCACCACCCCCCTGCCACGTGTCCCTCGCACGGCCCTTCCTGGCCACGCCCCCTTTGCGAGCCGCTCTTTGGCCACGCCCCCTCGCAGCGTCCTTGGTTACATCAAGGCCACGCCCCCTTCCCAAGGCCACGCCCCCCGCTATTCACACGCATCCCCCTGCAGTAACCCCGCCCCTTCCCCGCCTCCTCCAATCCCCATCCTGCACCCCTCCAGACCCCGCCCCTTCCTCCTCCTCCAATCACCATCCTCCACCCCTCCAGACCACGCCCCTTCCTCCTCCTCCAATCCCCGTCCTCCACCCCTCCAGACCCCGCCCCTTTCCCACCTCCTCCAATCACCATCCTCCACCCTCCAGACCCCGCCCCTTCCCCGCCTCCTCCAATCCCCATCCTCCACCCTCCAGACCCCGCCCCTCGCCCCGCCCCCTGGTCCGTCCCCGTCTCCTGCTCCCGGCTCCTCCGCCGCTCTCTCCGGTTCCGCCGCCGGCTCCCGGTGCCCCCCCCGGGATGTGGCTCTTCTCCAGGGACCCTGTCCGGGACTTCCCGTTCGAGCTGGGCCGGAACGAACCGGAACCGGACCCGGATCCGGACCCGGAGCCTCCGGACCCGGCCCCGCTCTGGCGCCTGCTCCGGGGCCGGCGGAAGGTGAAGGCCTCGGTGGGGGGAAGCGGCCGCGAACCGGGGCCCATCGGTCCCGTTCCCCCCCCCACCGGACGGAAACCGGCGCGCTGCGGTCCCGTTCCCCCCCATGCCCCGTTCCCCCCCTCCATTGCCCCGTTCCCCCCCTCCATTGCCCCGTTCCCCCCCCCATTGCCCCGTTCCCCCCCCCCATTGCCCCGTTCCCAGCCCCATGTCCCCCCCCGCAGGCGGACGGGGCTCCGGTCTCGGTGTTCACCCATAACCTGTCCGCGGGGGACGCGGCAGCCTCGGCCCTGGCCCGGGCGGGGCTGAAGAGGCTGCGCAGCCTCAGGCACCCCAATGTGCTGGGGTACCTGGACAGCCTGGAGGTGAGGGGGTAGGGGGGGCTGGGGGGGGGTAATGGGTGACAATGGGTGTCAATGGGGGTGTTAATGGGTGTCAGTGGGTGCCAATGGGTGTCAATGGGGGTGTTAATGGGTGTCAGTGGGTGCTAATGGGTGTCAGTGGGTGCCAATGGGTGTCAGTGGGGGTTAATGGGTGCTAATGGATACCAATGGGTGTCACTGGGTACCAATGAGGGTGTCCATGGGTACCAATGGGTGTCCCTGCGTGTCAGTGGGTACCAATGGGTACCAGTGGGTGTCAGTGGGTACCAATGGGTGCCAATCGGTGCCAATGGGTACCAATGGGTGCCAATCGGTGCCAATGGGTACCAGTGGGTGTCAGTGGGTACCAACGGGTACCAGTAGGTGCCAATGGGTACCAATGGGTGTCAGTGGGTGTCAATGGGTACCAATGGGTGTCACTGGGTACCAATGAGGGTGTCCATGGGTATCAATGGGTGTCCCTGCGTGTCAGTGGGTACCAATGGGTGCCAATCGGTGCCAATGGGTACCAGTGGGTGTCAGTGGGTACCAATGGGTACCAGTAGGTGTCAATGGGTACCAATGGGTGTCCGTGGGTGCTGACGCTGCCCCCCCCCGCAGACAGAGCAGAGCCTGTACCTGGTGACCGAGGAGGTGACGCCGCTGAGGAAGCACCTGAGGCTGCGGCCACCACATGGGGACATGGGGGAGCAGGAGGTGGCCTGGGGGCTGCACCAGCTGCTGGTGAGCGGGGGGTCTATGGGTGCTGTCCTATGGGTGCTGTGGGTGCTGTTCTCTGTGGGTGCTGTGGGTGCTGTTCCCTATGGGTGCTGTGGGTGCTGTCCTATGGGTGCTGTGGGTGCTGTTCTCTATGGGTGCTGTCCTATGGGTGCTGTGGGTGCTGTTCTCTATGGGTGCTGTGGGTGCTGTCCTATGGGTGCTGTCCTATGGGTGCTGTCCTATGGGTACTGTGTGTGCTATGGGTGCTGAGTGTGCTGGGTGCTCTATGGATGCTGTTCTCTATGGGTGCTGTATCTATGGGTGCTGTCCCCATGGGTGCTGTCTCTATGGGGCTGTTCCCTATCGGTGCTTTCTCTATGGGTGCTGTTCCCTATGGGTGCTGTTCTCTATGGGTGTTCTCCATGGGTGCTGTTCTCTATGGGCGCTGTCCCCATGGGTGCTGTTCTCTAGGGGTGCTGTCTCTATGGATGCTATTCCCCATGGGTGCTGTTCCCTATGGGTGCTGTTCCCTATGGGTACTGTCTCTATGGGTGCTGTTGCCCATGGGTGCTGTTCCCATGGGTGCTGATCCCTATGGGTACTGTCTCTATGGGTGCTGTTCCCTATGGGTGCGGTTCTCTATGGGCGCTGTCTCTATGGGCGCTGTTCCCTATGGGTGCTGTCCCCATGGGTGCTGTTCTCTATGGGTGCTGTTCCCTATGGGTGCTGTCCCCATGGGTACTGTCTCTATGGGTGCTGTTCTCTATGGGTGTTCCCTATGGGTGTTCCCATGGTTGCTGTTCCCATTGTGTCCCGCAGACGGCGCTCTCGTTCCTGTGCTCCTCGGGCCTCGTTCACAACGCGTTGGGGGTCGGGGCCATTTACGTGGCTCCGGGGGGGGACTGGAAGCTGGGGGGCCTGGAACGGACCACGGCCGCCAGCGAGGGGGCCCCCCCACCCCCTGGGACCCCCCCGCGGCCCCATGACCCCCCCGAGCTCAGTGACCCTGCACGGGGGCAGGGGGAGCCCTGGTGAGATGGGGGGGGGGACTGGGGGGTGATAGGGGGTGTTGATGTGGGGGTGTTGATGGGGGGTTTTGATGGGGGGATGTTGATGGGGGTGTTGATGTAGGGGTGTTTATGTGGGGGTGATGATGTGGGGGTGTTGCTGGGGGGTGTTGCTGCGGGGGGGTTTGATGGGGGGTGTTGATGGGGGGGTGTTGATGTTCTGGTGTTGATGTTGAGGTGTTGATGTTCAGGTGTTGTTTTGGGGGTGTTGTTGGGGTGTTGATGTTCGGGTGTTGTTTTGGGGGTGTTGTTGGGGTGTTGATGTTGGTGTCGCTGCAGGGCAGGTGACATGTGGCGCTTGGGCTGCCTCATCTGGGAGGTCTTCAATGGGCCCCTGCCCCGCCAGGGGGCGCTGCGGAGCTTCGGCAAGGTCAGACCGGGGTCACCGGGGGGGATCCCCCCCTCCCCCCCCCCACCCCATCGGGGATTCCCCCACCCCTCCCCCCTCCAACCCCATCGGGGATTCCCCCCTCCCCCCCCACCCCATTGGGGATTCCCCCACCCCCAACCCCATGGGGGGGGTTCCCCCCTTCCAACCCCCCCAACCCCATTGTGTGTGTGGGGGGTCCCCCCCTTCCACCCCCCCCTCAACCCCATCGGGTATTCCCCCCCCTCCCCCCCAACCCCATCGGGGATCCCCCCCTCACCCCCATAGGGGGGGGTTCCCCCCCCCATCCGTTTCCGGTGCCCCCAGGTGCCCCCCGGGTTGGTAGCCGTGTTCTCGGAGCTGGTGGCAGCAGATCCAAGGTCCCGGCCGTGTCCGGAGCTGCTCCTGCAGCGGCTGCAGCTTCCTGGAGCCTTCCTGAGCTGCAGCCTGGTGCGCACGGCAGCGGCAATGAGGGAGCTGCAGGTGCGGAGCCCAAACACATCCAGATACATACACATATACATATACATATCCATGTCCATATCCCATCCTGTCCATCCCTATCCCATCCTATCCCATCTATATATCATCTCTATTCCTATCCTTATCCCATCCCATCCCTATCCTATCCCATCGTATCCCATCCCTCTCCCATCTCTATCCCATCCCCATCCCATCCTATCCCATCCTATCCCATCCTATCCCATCCCTATCCCATCCCTATCCCATCCCATCCTTACCCCATCCCTATCCCATCCCATTCCCATTTCCATCCCCATCCCACCCCTATCCCTATCCCATCTGTATCCCTGTCCTTATCCCATTCCTATCCTTATCACTATGCCATTCCTATCCCACTCTTATCCCATTGTTATCCCTATCCATACCCCATCCCTTTCCCTGTCCTATCCCCTTCTCATCCCCATCTGTATCCCTATCCTTATCCCATCCCTATCCCATCCTACTCCATTCCTATCCCTTCTGTATCCCAATCCTTATCACTATCCCATCCCCATCCCATTGCTATCCCTGTCCGTATCCCATCCCTCTCCCTGTCCCATCCCATCCCTATCCCATTGCAGGTGCTGGATCCAGGCCAGCGCCGGCTGTTCCTGCAGGGCCTGAGCTCGGGGCTGGAGGAGCTTCCGGAGCCGTTCCTGCGGCACCAGCTGCTGCCATGTCTGCTGGCGGCTCTGGACATGGGCAGCGCTGATGCCAGCGCCCTGCCCGCCATGCTGCAGGTGAGCCCCATAGCGACCCATAGCGACCCATAGAGCCCTGCCCGCCATGCTGCAGGTGAGCCCCATAGCGACCCATAGTGCCCCATAGCGACCCATAGAGCCCTGCCCGCCATGCTGCAGGTGAGCCCCATAGTGACCCATAGAGCCCTGCCCGCCATGCTGCAGGTGAGCCCCATAGCGACCCATAGAGCCCTGCCCGCCATGCTGCAGGTGAGCCCCATAACGACCCATAGCGACCCATAGTGCCCCATAGAGCCCTGCCCGCCATGCTGCAGGTGAGCCCCATAGCGACCCATAGCGCCCCATAGAGCCCTGCCCGCCATGCTGCAGGTGAGCCCCATAGCGACCCATAGCGACCCATAGTGCCCCATAGTGCCCCATAGAGCCCTGCCCGCCATGCTGCAGGTGAGCCCCATAGCGACCCATAGCGCCCCATAGAGCCCTGCCCGCCATGCTGCAGGTGAGCCCCATAGCGACCCATAGCAACCCATAGAGCCCTGCCCGCCATGCTGCAGGTGAGCCCCATAGCGACCCATAGCGACCCATAGTGCCCCATAGAGCCCTGCCCGCCATGCTGCAGGTGAGCCCTATAGCGACCCATAGAGCCCTGCCCGCCATGCTGCAAGTGAGCCCCATAGCGCCCCATAGAGCCTCATAGTGCCCCATAGAGCACCATAACACCTATAGTGCCCCATATCACCCCATAGTGCCCCATAGCACCCCATAGCGCCTCATAGCGCCCCATAGAGCTCCATAACACCCCATAGCGACCCATAGCGCCCCATAGCCCCCACCCACCCTCCCGTCACCCCCTGCAGGTGGCAAAGCTCCTGGACCCCCCCGAGTACCAGGCCCGTGTGGTCCCTGTCATCGTTCGCCTCTTCTCGTCCCCCGACCGGGCCCTGCGCATGCAGCTGCTGCAGCAGGTGGGGCTGATGTGGGGCAGTGTGGGGCAGGGTGGGTCTCTATGGGGTCTCTATGGGGTCTCTGTGTGTCTCCATGGGACTCTAGATCACTGTGGGTCTCTGAGTCTCTGTGGGGTCTCTGTGTATCTCTATGGGATCTCTATGGGTATTTATGGGATATCTATGGCTCTCTAAGGTGTCTCCATGGGGTCTCTGGGTCTCTCTGGGTATCTATGGGTCTCTGTGGTGTCTGTGTGTCTGTATGGGGTCTCTATGGAATCTCTGTGGTGTCTCTGTGGATCTGTATGAGATCTCTATGGGTCTGTATGGGTCTCTAGGGTCTCTATGGGGTCTCTATGGGTCCCTGTGCCCACCCCACCTCCCCCTCCCTGCCCCTCAGCTCCATCTCTTCGTCGAGTTCCTGCCCGAGGCCACTGTGGATGCTCAGATCTTCCCTCACGTGGCCCAAGGATTCCTGGACACCAACCCGGCCATCCGGGAGCAGACAGTGAAGGTGGGGACCCCCCCCCCCAATACCCCCCCGGGGGTACCCCAATGTCTGCACCCCACCCCCACCCCTGGGGTACCCCAATATCTGCACCCCCCCCATCACTTGGGTGCCCCCAAGCTCCTGGGTCCTCCCCCATCACTTGGGTCTCCCACATAAGTGGGGTTCCCCCCTCCATGGGTCACCCCCCCCCCCCATTGTGGACCCTAATACATGGGGGCCCCCCCTCCTCCGTGGATGCCCCACCAACCCCCTGGGTGCCCCCTAATACATGGGGGTCCCCCCGCCCCATGGGTCCCCCCCAACTCTTGTGTGCCCCCTAATACATGGGGGTACCCCCCCTACCATTGGTGCCCCCAACCCCTTGCATCTCCCCCCCACCCCCTGGGTCCCCCCCACCCCTGTGTGCCCCCAAATTCTTGGGTCCTCCCACCCCCTGTGCACCCCCTAATACCTCGGGGACCCCCTCCATGGGTCCCCCCCACCCCCTTTGTGCCCCCAAACTCTTGGGTCCCCTCCAAGCTCCTGCACCCCCCTCATCCCTTTGGTACCCCAAATATGGGGGGTCCCCATGGATCCCTGCCCCCTCTCTCCCCACAGTCCATGGTGCTCCTGGCCCCACGGCTCGGGGAGGGGCCTCGGGGCCGGGACCTCCCCCGGCTGCTGCTGCGGGTGCAGGCAAGCGACGAGCAGGGCCCGATCCGCTGCAATGCCACCGTGTGCCTGGGGCGGCTGGGACCGCTGCTGCCCCCTGCGGTGAGAGCCGGCATTGCACCCCATTGAAACCCTATAGACAGTGCTGCCCCCTGCGGTGAGAGCCGGCACTGCACCCCATTGAAACCCTATAGACAGTGCTGCCCACTGCGGTGAGAGCCGGCATTGCACCCCATTGAAACCCTATAGACAGTGCTGCCCCTTGTGGTGAGAGCGGGCATTGCACCCCATTGAAACCCTATAGACAGTGCTGCCCCTTGTGGTGAGAGCCGGCATTGCAGCCCATTGAAACCCTATAGACAGTGCTGCCCCCTGCGGTGAGACACGGGCATTA
Organism: Melopsittacus undulatus; assembly: GCF_012275295.1. NCBI lineage: Eukaryota > Metazoa > Chordata > Aves > Psittaciformes > Psittaculidae > Melopsittacus > Melopsittacus undulatus. The sequence continues at coordinate 95,542 of NC_047548.1, read as the reverse complement.
CACCCCATTGAAACCCTATAGACAGTGCTGCCCCTTGTGGTGAGAGCGGGCATTGCACCCATTGAAACCCTATAGACAGTGCTGCCCCCTGCGGTGAGAGCCGGCACTGCACCCCATTGAAACCCTATAGACAGTGCTGCCCCCTGCGGTGAGAGCGGGCATTGCACCCCATTGAAACCCTATAGACAGTGCTGCCCCTTATGGTGAGAGCGGGCACTGCACCCCATTGAAACCCTATAGACAGTGCTGCCCCCTGCGGTGATACACGGGCATTGCATCCCTATGTACCCATATAGACAGTGCTTCACCCCCCCAGCACCCCTCACCCACCATAAACCCCCCATCACCCATCACCCCCATCACCACCCATCACCCCCATCACCCATCATCCCCAGCACCCATCACCCCCATCACCCCCATCACTCCCCATCCCCCCCAGCACCCATCACCCCCAGCACCCATCACCCCCATCCCCCCACCCCCCTCACCCCCCCCTCTCCCCAGGCTCGGCAGCGGGTGCTGGCCCCAGCCCTGGCTCGAGCCACACGGGACCCGTTCCCCCCTGCTCGAGCCGCAGCCGTCGCAGCCTTCGCGGCCACCCATGGGTGCTACACAGCACAGGAGTGTGCGAGCAGGGTCCTGCCTGCGCTGTGCGCGCTCACCAATGACCCCCACCCCGGCGTGCGCAAGGAGGTCAGCCTGCCCCATAGCCATGGGTGCTGGGGGGCTGGGGGCCTATAGCAATGGGAGCTGTGGGTCTGGGTGTTGTGGGTCTGGGTGCTGGGTGCTCCATAGCAATGGGTGCTGGGGATCCCATAGCAATGGGTGCTGGGGGTCTGGGGTCCTATAGCCATGGGTGCTGGGGGTCTGGGGTCCTATAGCAATGGGTGCTGGGGGTCTGGGTGATGGGGTCCTATAGCAATGGGTGCTGGAGTTATGGGTGCTGGGGTCCCATAGCAATGGGTGCTGTGGGGCTGGGTGATGGGGTTCCATTGCAATGGGTGCTGGAGTTATGGGTGCTGAGGTCCCATAGCAATGGGTGCTGGGTGCTCCATAGCAATGGGTGCTGGGGGTTCCATTGCAATGGGTGCTGAGGGTCTGGGGTCTGTGTTCTCCATTGCAATGGGTGCCGGGGGTCTGGGTTGCGGGTCTGGGTGCTGGGGTCCCAACTGCAATGGGTGCTGTGGGTCTGGGTGCTGTGGGTCTGGGTGCTGGGTGCTCCATAGCAATGGGTGCTGGGGATCCCATAGCAATGGGTGCTGTGGGTCTGGGTGCTGGGGTCCCATAGCAATGGGTGCTGTGGGTCTGGGTGCTGTGGGTCCCATAGCAATGGGTGCTGGGGATCCCATAGCAATGGGTGCTGTGGGTCTGGGTGCTGGGGTCCCATAGCAATGGGTGCTGGGGATCCCATAGCAATGGGTGCTGTGGGTCTGGGTGCTGTGGGTCTGGGTGCTGGGTGCTCCATAGCAATGGGTGCTGGGGATCCCATAGCAATGGGTGCTGTGGGTCTGGGTGCTGGGGTCCCATAGCAATGGGTGCTGTGGGTCTGGGTGCTGTGGGTCTGGGTGTTGTGGGTCTGGGTGCTGGGTGCTCCATAGCAATGGGTGCTGGGGATCCCATAGCAATGGGTGCTGTGGGTCTGGGTGCTGTGGGTCTGGGTGCTGGGTGCTCCATAGCAATGGGTGCTGGGGACCCCATAGCAATGGGTGCTGTGGGTCTGGGTGCTGTGGGTCTGGGTGCTGGGGATCCCATAGCAATGGGTGCTGTGGGTCTGGGTGCTGTGGGTCTGGGTGCTGGGGATCCCATAGCAATGGGTGCTGTGGGTCTGGGTGCTGGGGTCCCATAGCAATGGGTGCTGTGGGTCTGGGTGTTGTGGGTCTGTGTGCTGGGTGCTCCATAGCAATGGGTGCTGGGGTCCCATAGCAATGGGTGCTGTGGATCTGGGTGCTGGGATCCCATAGCAATGGGTGCTGTGGGTCTGGGTGCTGGGTGCTCCATAGCAATGGGTGCTGGGGATCCCATAGCAATGGGTGCTGTGGGTCTGGGTGCTGGGGTCCCATAGCAATGGGTGCTGTGGGTCTGGGTGCTATGGGTCTGGGTGCTGAGCCCCACAGCACCCGGTGCTCACAATGGGTGCTCTATGGGTCCCTCTCTGCCCCCCCCCCCCAGGCGTTCAGGGCCATCCGCAGCTTCCTGGACCAGTTGGAGGCGGCCGCAGAATCCGGGGGGGCCCCGGAGGGGGGTGAGACAATGGGGGGGGGTCTGGGGGGGGGTCAATGGGGGGGCTCCTTTGGGGGTGCCCCCATTGACCCCTTTCTCTCCCCCCCCCCAGATGCCCCCAATGCAGCCGCAGCAGAGGGGGGGGCCCCCGGGGGGGGGTTGGGGGCGGCCGTGTCCTGGGCAGTCACCTCCCTCACTGCGCGATGGATGGGGGGCGAGGGGGGGGGAGGGGCGGCCCCCCCACAGGGCCCCCCCCAACAGCCCCCCCCCCCCGAGGCCCCTCCCAGCCCCCCAAAAGGTGAGAGACCCCAACCCCCCCCACCCCAAACCCCAACCCCCTCTGTATGGGGGGGAGGGGTAAATGCCCCCCCCCAAACCCCCCCTTTTGTATCCCCTACCCAGAGCCCCCCCCCGAGGAGCCCCCCCCCGAGGACACCGACGGATGGGATGAGGATTGGGGCAGCCTGGAGGTGATTGGGGGGGGGGGGGGGGGGCACATATTGGGGGGGGGAGGGACACAATGGGACCCCCCCCACACTCACGTGTGTGTGTCCCCAGGACATGGAGCTGCCGCGGAGCCCCCCCCCCAGCAGTGAGAAGGATGCGGGGCCCCCCCCCCAGCCCCCCCCATCACAGCCCCCCCCCACCCCCACACAGGGGGAGGAGGAGGAGGGGGGATGGGGGGTGGGGGGGGAATGGGGCACAGAGGATGCATGGGAGGCACTGCCCAGCCAGAAGGGTGAGACCCCCCCCAACCCCCCCCCAGAACCCCAATACCCTGAGGGCCCCCCCAGTTCCTTGGGACCCCCCCATAGACACCCCCACCCCCTAAACCCCCCCAGGGTCCCCCAATGCCCTCACTGGGACTCCCACATCCTGACCCCTCCCCGTGCCCCCCCCGGACCCTCTCATTGGCCCCACTGAGCACCCCCCTCCCCCCATGTGGGTACCCCCATACGTGATCCAGTGCCCCCCCCCCCGGGGTCCCCCATTGACATCACTGCCTCCCCCCCTTCCATTGGGGTACCCCCCCACGTGACCCCCACTGATTCCCCCCGCCTGGGTCCCCACCATTGACATCACTGCCCCCCCCCCCTTCCATTTGGGTACCCCCACATGTGACCCCCCCACACCGATGTCCCCCATTGGCCTCACTGGGCCCCCCCACATTGGGGTATCCCCACACGTGACCCCCACCGAGGCCCCCCCCCCGGGTCTCCCATTGACATCACTGCCTCCCCCCCCCACATCGGGATCCCCCCCCACGTGACCCCCACCGAGGCCCCCCCCCCCCGGGTCCCCCGTTGACATCACTGCCTCCCCCCCCACGTGACCCCCACCGATGCCTCCCATTGGCCTCACCGGGACCCCCCCCCCCCCCAGGGCCCCCCCCACGTGACCCGGACCGGCGGCGGCGGCGCGAGCCCGAGGGGAGGCCGCGGGTTGGTCCCTCCAGGCCCCGCCCCCTCAGGCTGGGCGCGCGCAAACAGGACTGATGGCGGGAATAAACCACGTGCGGCGGGAGCGGTCACGTGTCTCTGTGTCTGCGGTCACGTGTGTGTGTCACGTGGCGGCCGATGGCGGAGGAGAGGGGAGGGCGGCGCAGGAGGAGGAGGAGGGAGGAGGTGGGGGGGGAGGGGAGAGAAGGGGGGAGGGGGGGATTGGGGGTAGGGAGAGTAAAGGGGGGGGCACAAAGGGGGGGGGGGTCCGGAGGAGTCGACTTTGAAATGGGGGGACACAAAAGGGAGGGGGGAATTGGGGGGGGGAGTAAAGGGGGGGCAAGGAGGGAAGAGTCCGGAAGAGTCGACTTTGAAATGGGGGGGGGCACAAAGGGGGGGGAATTGGGGGGGGAGTAAAGGGGGGGTTCGGAGGAGTAGACTTTGAAATGGGGGGGGGCATAAAGGGGGGGACGACACCCAAAGGGGGGACCCAGGACCTGCCCCCTCCCCCCCCCCCCAGGACCAATCCGTGCGGCTCTCGAAGGCGCTGAGCTATGTCCTGCGGCATGGGGCTGAGGCCGAGGGGCTGCCCATGGGGCCGGGTGCGTGCGGGACCCCCCATTGCCCCCCCATTGCCCCATAGGGGACCGCTCATTGCGTTTGGGAGCCCCATAAACGCTCTCCTGCCCCCCAAAACCTCCCCCAGGACCCCCCCAGTGTCACCCCCCATGGGAACCCCTGCAAATGCCCCTTAGAAGCCCCCCAAGTGCCCCATGGGGCCCCCCCCCAACTGCCCCATAGAAACCTCTCTTCTGGGATCCCCCTAAATGCCCCCTTGCCCCTCAAACCCCCCCCAATGCCCCCCCATGGGGCCTCTCATCACCTATGGACACCCCTAAGTGCCCCCTAGGACCCCCCCAAATGCCCAATGGGACCCCCCCATCCCCTCTGGACCCCCCCCAACTGCCCCATAGAAACCTCCCATCCCTTCTGGGATCCCCCTAAATACCCCCAAGCCCCCCCAGAACCTCAGGACCCCCCCAATGCCCCCCCATGGGGCCTCTCATCACCTATGGACACCTCCAAGTGCTCCTTAGGACCCCCCCCCAACTGCCCCATAGAAACCTCCTATCCCTTTTGGGATCCCTCTAAATACCCCCCCCAACCCCCCCAATGCCCCCCCCAAGTGCCCCCCATCCCCCCCCAACTGCCCCATAGAAACCTCCTATCCCTTTTGGGATCCCTCTAAATACCCCCCCCAATGCCCCCCCCAACCCCCCCCCCAAGTGCCCCCCATCCCCCCCATTGCTCCCAATGGGACCCCCCAGCACTGACTGGGGGGGGGGGGGTGCGCAGACGGGTACGTGCCGCTGGAGGCGCTACTGCGCATGCCCCGCTTCAGGGGGGTGTCGGAGCTCGAGGTGCGTCACGTGGTGGCCGCGGACCCCAAAGGGCGATTCCAGTTGAGCCCTGACCCCCCCCGGATCCGAGCGAACCAGGGGCACTCCCTGCACGTGAGCGGGGGGGGACCCCAAAAGGGGGGACCCCAAAATAGGGGGGTCCTGAATAGGAGGGGTCCCTAAAGGAGGGGGTCCCAAAAGGGGGAGGGGTCCGAAAGGGGGGGCTCATTAAAGGGGGGGTCCCAAAAGGGGGGGTGAGGGCCCAAAAGGGGGGGGGGTCCCTAATGGGGGGGGGCACTAAAGGGGGGGCCCAAAAGGGGGGGGGAGGGCCCAAAAGGGGAGGTCCTAAATAGGGGGATCCCTAAAGGCGGTTCCGAAAAGGGGGGGGTCCCTAAAGGGGTTTTCCTGTGGGGTTTCCTAGGGGGGGATCCCTTGGGGGTCTCTAAGGGGGTCCCTAAATGGGGGTCCCTAAAGGGGGGGGTCCCTAAAGGCGTTTCCCTGTGGGGGTCTCTAAGGGGGTTGCCTGTCAGTGTCCCTAATGGGGTTTCCCTTGGGGGTCTTTAACGGGGGTCCCTCAGGGGGTTCCCTGTGGGGGTCCCTAAGGGGGGTTCCCTTTGGGTCTCTAAGGGGCTCCCTAATGGGGTTCCCTGTGGGTCTCTAAGGGGGGTTCCCTAAGGGGGGTTCTCTAATGGGGTTCCCTGTGGGGGTCCCTCAGGGGGTTCCCTGTGGGGGTCCCTAAGGGGGGTTCCCTTTGGGTCTCTAAGGGGCTCCCTAATGGGGTTCCCTGTGGGTCTCTAAGGGGGGTTCCCTAAGGGGGGTTCTCTAATGGGGTTCCCTGTGGGGGTCCCTAAGGGGGTTCCCTGTGGGGGTCCCAAAGAGGGGTCCCAAAGGGGGGTTCCCTATGGGTCTCTAAGGGGGTTCCCTGTAAGGGTCCCTAAGGGGGGATCCCTTGGGGGTCTCTAAGGGGGTTCCCTGTGGGGGTCCCTAAGGGGGTTCCCTTGGGGGTCTCTAAGGGGGTTCCCTGTGAGGGTCCCTAAGGGGGGTCCCTAAAGAGGGTTCCCTGTGGGGGTCTCTAAGGGGTCCCAAAGGGGGGTTCCCTATGGGTCTCTAAGGGGGGGTCCCTAAGGGGGTTCCCTATGAGGGTCCCTAAGGGGGTCCCAAAGGGGGGTTCCCTAAGGGGGTTCCCTGTGTCTGTGCCGCAGGTCCCGGAGCTGGCGCTGGAGCCGCTGCTCTCTGCGCATGCGCTGCCCCCCACCCTGGTGCACGGGACCCGGCGCCGCTGCTGGGGCCGCATCCGGCTCGAGGGGCTCAGGCCCATGGGCAGGACCCACATCCACGTGACCACCGGACTGCCCGGGGACCCCGGCGTGCGCAGCGGTGGGGGGGGGGTCACAATGGGGGGGTCCAAAAAGGGGGGGTCCAATGGGGACTTATGGGGGGGTCCCAAAAGGAACTTATGGGGGGGCTCCAAAGAGGGGGGTTTGGGGGGTCCAATGGGGACTTACGGGGGGGTCCAAAGGGAGCTTATGGGGGGGGTCCAATGGGGCCTTATGGGGGGGTCCAAAGGGGGCTTGGGGGGGGCCCAAAGGGGGTTTATGGGGGGGGTCCCAAAGGGATCTTATGGGGGGGTCTCAAAGGGGAATTACGGGGGGGTCCCAAAGGGGGCTTCGGGGGGGCTCCAAAGGGAATTTATGGGGGAGGTTCCTAAGGGATCTTATGGGGGGGTCTCAAAGGGGAATTATGGGGGGGCTTCCAAAGGGAACTTATGGGGGGGGTCCCGAAGGGAACTTATGGGGGGGGGTCCCAAAATGGGTTTGTGGTTCCTGTGTCACCCCCTCACCCCCCCCAGGGATAAGGCCGGACTCGGAACTCGCCATCATCATCGACGGCCCCCGAGCGCTCGCAGGTAAGGGGGGGGGCCCTATGGCTTTGGGGGGGGTGCGGGGGGGGGGGGTCCCATCCCCCCCTTTAACCCCTCCCCCATCCCGCAGAGGGTGTCCCCTTCTTCCGCTCCGCCAATGGGGTGATCCTGTCCCCGGGGGGGCCCGATGGGAACATCCCCCCCCACTGCTTCCTGCGCCTGCTGCAGCTGCGCCCCCACCGTGAGCCTGGCCATGGGGGGGGCTATGGGGAAGGGGGGGGGGTCTATGGGGCTGGGGAGGCTCCAATGGGGTGGGGGGGAGCCCAAGTGTCTGGGGGGGGGGGGCATGTATTAGGGGACACCCAGGTTATGGGGTATTGGGGGGTCTCAGGATGTGGGGGGGGACGACCCCCCCTTGATGGGAGCACCCAGGTATTGGGGGGCTCCAATGGTTTTATGTGGGGGTGTTTGGGAACATCACAGGTATTTGGGGTGGTGCAGGCATTGGGGGGGGCACCTCCAAGCATCCGGGTATCCCATCACCCCCCCCAAAGAGCCTCTGTTGCCATGGTAACAGTGATTTATATCCCTCCTCCCTTATTGCCATGGTAACAATGACTTATTGCTCCTCTCTGTTGCCATGGTGACAGTGATTTCTTGCCGCCCCCCCGCCCATGGTAACAGTGATTGATTATCTCCTGTTGCTATGGTAACAGTGCTTTATTCCCTGTTACCATGGTAACAGTGATTTAACCCTCCCGTTGCCATGGTAACAGTGGCTTATTGCTTCTCTCCATTGCCATGGTAACAGTGATTTATTGTCCTTTGTTGCTATGGTAACAGGGTGTGAGCTGCCATTGGATGCCCCCTTGGATGAGGAGGGGGGGGGGGAGGCCCGAGCCCCTCACATGACACCCCCAGTGCCCCATAGAAGACAATAAAACCGTTTCTCCCCCCCCCCAGTCACAAGCACTTTCAGCAGCGCCTCACATGGGGGGGAGGGCTATGGGGGGGGGGGGGGGGGGGAATAGTGGGGGGGGTTTGGGGGGGGCAATATGTGGGGGGGGGCAATAGGGGGGTATTTGGGGGGACAATGGGGGGTATTTGGGTGTGTCAATAGGGGTGTATTTGGGGGGCAATAGGGGGGTATTTGGGGGGGCAATAGTGGGGGTTATTGTGGGGGTCAATGGGGGGTATTTGGGGGGGCAATAGGGGGATATTTGGGGGGACAATGGGGGGTATTTGGGGGGGCAGTAGTGGGGGTACTTGGTGGGATCAATAGGGGGGTATTTGGGGGGCAATGGGGTATTTGGGGGGGTCAATGGGCGGGTATTTGGGGGGGCAATTGTGGGGGGTATTTGGGGGGGTTAATGGAGGGTATTTGGGGCAATGGGGGGTACTTGGGGGGGCAATATGGGGGTATTGACGGGGGCAATAGTGGGGGGTCAATGGGTGGGTATTTGGGGGGGTCAATGGGGGTGTATTGCTGGGGTCATATCGTCTCCTGCCCCCCCGTGAGCTGCAGGAACAGGCGCTGGTCCAGCCCCTGCCCCGGCCGCCGCCCCCCCAGGCACACGTAGCCCCCCAGGAACTCGTGTAGGGTCTGACATGGGGCTGAGAGCACCGAGAGAGCAAGAGTCAGATCCCCCTCGAGCTCCAGCGTCACCTGCGGGGCGGGACGGGAGCCGGATACAACCGGATCCAACCGGAGCCAACCGGAGCCAACCGGATACATCCCAGATCCATCCCAATCCCATCTTGGTTCCACCCTGGTCCCATCCTGGATCCGTCCCTGTTCCATCCTGGTCCCATCTGGAGCCCATCCTGGATCCATCCCAGACCCATCCCAGTTCTATCCCGCTCCCATCCCGGATCCATCCAGGTTCCATCCTCATTCCATCCCGATCCCATTCCGGTTCCATCCTCATCCCACCCCGAGCCCATCCCAGTTCTATCTCGCTCCCATCCCGGCTCCATCCCGGTTCTATCCCAGCTCCATCCCTCCCCCCACCTGCCGGCTGTCCCAGTTCCCGTTCCCAGTTCCCAGTTCCCATTCCCAGTTCCCAGTCCCCATTACCTGTCTGCTGTCCCAGTTCCCGTTCCCAGTTTCCCCCATTACCTGTCTGCTGTCCCAGTTCCCGTTCCCAGTCCCCATTCCCAGTCCCCATTACCTGTCTGCTGTCCCAGTTCCCGTTCCCAGTCCCCATTACCTGTCTGCTGTCCCAGTTCACGTTCCACCTCCGGAGGCTGCTGTACCTCCATGCTCGGATCACTCCGCCCCGTTCCCAGTTCCCGTTGCCAGTTCCCAGTTCCTGTTCCCAGTTCCCGTTCCCAGTTCCCAGTTCCCATTCCCAGTTCCCAGTTCCCAGTCCCCATTACCTGTCTGCTGTCCCAGTTCCCAGTTCCCATTCCCAGTCCCCATTACCTGTCTGCTGTCCCAGTTCACGTTCCACCTCCGGAGGCTGCTGTACCTCCATGCTCGGATCACTGCTCCCGTGCTCGGCTCCATCCGCAGGATCCGGGAGGGACCAACCCCGAGGATCTCATCCCGGCGGCTGCCCTGGAACCTGTGGCACATCCCAGTATAAACCAGTATAAACCAGTATAAACCAGTATAAACCGGTGTGACCCAGTGCATCCAATGAGGGAATCCCAATGAGTCCCAGCGTGACCCAGTGTAACCCAGTGCATCCCAATGGATCCCAATATAACCCAGTGCATCCAATGAGTCCCAATGCATCCCAGTGAGCCCCAGTGCATCCCAGTGTAACGTGTCCCAGTGCATCCCAATTAATCTTATGTGTCCCAGTGTTCCCAATGCATCCCAATGAATCCCAGTGTTCCTAATGCATCCCAGTGTTCCCAGCACACCCCAGTGCTCCCAGTGCATCCCAATGAATCCCAGCACATCCCAGTGTTCCCAGTGCATCCCAATGAGTCCCAGTGCATCCCAATGCATCCCAGTGCTCCCAGTGCATCCCAATGAGTCCCAGTGCATCCCAATGCATCCCAGTGCTCCCAGTGCATCCCAATGAGTCCCAGTGCATCCCAATGCATCCCAGTGCTCCTAGTGCATCCCAATGAGTCCCAGTGCATCCCAATGAGTCCCAGTGCATCCCAATGCATCCCAGTGCTCCCAGTGCATCCCAATGAATCCCAGTGCATCCCAATGAATCCCAGCACATCCCAGTGCTCCCAGTGCATCCCAGTGTTCCCAGTGCATCCCAATGAGTCCCAGTGCATCCCAATGCATCCCAGTGCTCCCAGTGCATCCCAATGAGTCCCAGTGCATCCCAATGAATCCCAGTGCTCCTAGTGCATCCCAATGAGTCCCAGTGCATCCCAATGAGTCCCAGTGCATACCAGTGCATCCCAGTGCATTCCAGTGCTCCCAGTGCATCCCAATGAATCCCAGTGCATCCCAATGAGTCCCAGTGCTCCCAGTGCATCCCAGTGCTCCCAGTGCATCCCAATGAATCCCAGTGCTCCCAGTGTTCCCAGTGCTCCCAGTGCATCCCAATGAGTCCCAGTGCATCCCAATGAATCCCAGTGCATCCCAGTGCCTCCCAGTGCATCCCAGTGCTCCCAGTGCATCCCAGTGCTCCCAGTGCTCCCAGTGCTCCCAGTGCATCCCAATGAATCCCAGTGCATCCCAGTGCTCCCAGTGCATCCCAATGAATCCCAGTGCATCCCAGTGCTCCCAGTGCTCCCAGTGCATCCCAGTGCTCCCAGTGCACCCCCACCGAGCCCCATCCCACCTGACAAGGAAGTAAGCCAGCCCGAAGCCTGGCAGAGCCTTCCAGGCCTGCAGGAAGCGGAGCCGCGCCTGCGCCGGGGACAGCGCCCCCACCCGGTGGAGGACCTCGAGGATGCGGGGCACGAGCTGTGGGGCAGGGACCGTATGGGGCCAAATGGGGGCTATGGGCAGAGCATCACTATGGGGTATGGGGATCAGGGGAGAAGCTGTGGGTCACTATGGGGCTCACAATGGGTCACAATGGTTTGCTATGGGGCTCAAGGAGCAGCTATGGGTCACTATGGGGCTCACAATGGGTCACAATGGTTTGCTATGGGGCTCAAGGAGCAGCTATGGGTCACTATGGGGCTCACAATGGGTCACAATGGTTTGCTATGGGGCTCAGGGAGCAGCTATGGGTCACTATGGGGCTCACAATGGGTCACAATGGTTTGCTATGGGGCTCAAGGGAGCAGCTATGGGTCACTATGGGGCTCACAATGGGTCACAATGGTTTGCTATGGGGCTCAGGGAAGCAGCTATGGGTCACTATGGGGCTCAAAATGGGTCACAATGGTTTGCTATGGGGCTCAGGGAGCAGCTATGGGTCACTATGGGGCTCACAATGGGTCACAATGGTTTGCTATGGGGCTCAAGGGAGCAGCTATGGGTCACTATGGGGCTCACAATGGGTCACAATGGTTTGCTATGGGGCTCAGGGAGCAGCTATGGGTCACTATGGGGCTCACAATGGGTCACAATGGTTTGCTATGGGGCTCAAGGAGCAGCTATGGGTCACTATGGGGCTCACAATGGGTCACTATGGGTCACAATGGTTTGCTATGGGGCTCAAGGAGCAGCTATGGGTCACTATGGGGCTCACAATGGGTCACTACGGGTCACAATGGTTTGCTATGGGGCTCAGGGGAGCAGCTATGGGTCACTATGGGTCTCTATGGGTCACGTAAAGCTCACAAGGGGTCACTATGGGTCTCTATGGGTCATTATGGGTCTCTATGTGTCGCTATGGGGCTCTGTATCTCTGTGGTCTTGATATGGGTCACTATGGGTCTCTGTGGGTACCAATGGGTCTCCATGGTCCCTACGGTCTCCACGGTCTCTATGGTCTTTATGATCTCTATGGTCTCTCTATGGTGTCTCTATTGTCTCTCTCTATTGTCTCTGGTCTCTATGGTCTCTCTATGGTCTATGGTCTCTATGGTCTCTCTATGGTCCCTCTCTATGGTCTCTCTATGGTCCCTCTCTATGGTCTCTATGGTCTCTCTATGGTCTCTCTATGGTCCCTCTCTATGGTCTCTATGGTCCCTCTATGGTCTCTCTATGGTCTCTCTATGGTCTCTCTATGGTCCCTCTCTATGGTCTCTCTATGGTCTATGGTCTCTCTGCTCTCTCTATGGTCCCTCTCTATGGTCTCTATGGTCCCTCTATGGTCTCTCTATGGTCTCTCTATGGTCTCTCTATGGTCCCTCTCTATGGTCTCTCTATGGTCCCTCTCTATGGTCTCTATGGTCTCTCTATGGTCTCTCTATGGTCCCTCTCTATGGTCTCTATGGTCCCTCTATGGTCTCTCTATGGTCTCTCTATGGTCTCTCTATGGTCCCTCTCTATGGTCTCTATGGTCCCTCTATGGTCCCTCTCTATGGTCTCTCTATGGTCTCTCTGCTCTCTCTGGTCCCTCTCTATGGTCTCCATGTCCCCGGTACCTGTTTGACTTTCCCCTTCCGCTGCATCCGTGGGGGGAGCAGCACACGTGGGTCCGGGGGGGTCCTCGTTGGGGCGGGGGGGGCCTCGCTGTGGGCGTGGCCGCTCGGGGGCAGCCCCAGCAGCGCCTGCACCGCCCGAGCCTCGGCCGCAAAGGAGGGGTCGGACAGAGAGCGCCCCCTGGCGGACAGGCGGCATCCGGTCACCCAGCGGGAGTACTGCAGGGCCTGGGGGGGGGGACGGGGTCATGACAGCCTCCCCACGTGATACAGACACACACACGTGACACAGACACACACACGTGACACAGACCCCACACATGTGACACAGACCCCACACATGTGACACAGCCTCCCCACGTGATACAGACACACACACACGTGATACAGACCCCACACATGACACAGACCCCACACATATGACACAGACCCACACATAGCGACCCAGAACCCGGACTCCCAAATACCCCTCTGGAACCCCCAAGGACACCCTTGAGGTACCCATAGGAACCCCCAGCCCCATGGCTGCCCTATAGCCCCAGAGAAACCCCATAGCCCCATAGGAACCCCCAGCCCCATGGCTGCCCCATAGCCACATAGGAATCCCCAGCCCCATGGCTGCCCTATAGCCCCAGAGAAACCCCATAGCCCCATAGGAACACCTAGCCCCATGGCTGCCCCATAGCCACATAGGAATCCCCAGCTCCATGGCTGCCCCATAGGAATCCCCCAGCCCCATGGCTGCCCCATAGGAATCCCCAGCTCCATGGCTGCCCCATAGGAATCCCCCAGCCCCATGGCTGCCCCATAGGAAGTCCCCAGCCCCATGGTTGCCCCGTAGGAACCCCCCAGCTCAATAGGACCCCCCAGCCCCATAGAACCCCCCAGCCCCATAGAACCCCCAGCCCCATAGAACCCCCCCAGCCCCATAGAACCCCCCCAGCCCCATAGAACCCCACCAGCCCCATAGAACCCCCAGCCCCATAGAACCCCCCAGCCCCATAGAACCCCCCCAGCCCCATAGAACCCCCCCAGCCCCATAGAACCCCCAGCCCCATAGAACCCCCCGGCCCCATAGAACCCCCCGGCCCCATAGAACCCCCAGCCCCATAGAACCCCCCGGCCCCATAGAACCCCCAGCCCCATAGAACCCCCAGCCCCATAGAACCCCCCAGCCCCATAGAACCCCCCAGCCCCATAGAACCCCCAGCCCCATAGAACCCCTCCAGCCCCACAGCCCCAGCCCCACATCGCCCCCTGGCGCTCACGTCTCGGCAGCGCAGGTGCAGTTCGCTCATGCCCTCGGGTGTTGGCACCAGCAGCTTCAGGCAGAACCGGCGACCAACAACATCCACGTCGGGGGTGACCTCACAGCCTGGGGGGGGGGGGGGGGGGGGGGGGCATTAGGGGGGGGAGGGGCTTTGGGAGTGGGAGGGGCTTGGGGAGGTGGGCGGGGCTTGGAGAAGGTGGAGGGGCTGGGGAGGGGAGTTGGGGGCGGAGCTTGGGGAGGGACCTTGGGAGGGGGAGGAGCTTTGGGGGCGGGGCTTTGGGAAGGGGGCGGGGCTTTGGGAAGGGGGCGGGGCTTAGATAGAGGCCTGAGGAAGGGGAGGGGCTTGTGGGGGCGGTGCGTTGGGAGGGGGAGGAGCTTTGTGGGCGGGGCGTTGGGAAGGGGGCGGGGCTTGGGGAGGGGGAGCTTTGTGGGCGGGGCATAGGGAAGGGGGCGTGGCTCTGGGGGGCGTGGCTCTCACCGCGCAGGTTGAGGCTCAGGGGGGGCTCCCCCCCCCCGGGGGGGCTGCGCCCCAGAACCAGGACCGTGTCCTTGAGCACAGCATGGACCGGACGGAAGCCCCTCAGGGTCAAACGCCGCGGCCTGGGGGGGGGGCACAAAGGGGGGGTCCATGGGGGGGGGCACCCCCAAATACCCCCCCGCCCCCCATTGCCCCCCCATGGGGTACCTGTAAACCTCCAGCTCCTCACTCAGCTCCGGGACAGCAGCGAGCTCCTCCTGAGGCATCCCAGTGACTCCCAGTATGGACCAGTGGGGCCCAGCAGGGGCAGGAGATGCCCCAGTGCCACCCCCTCCCCCCTCCCCAGTACACCCCAATAGCCCTAAATGGGCACAGGATTTATCCCAGTGCCTCCCAGTTCAGCCCAGTAGGGGCAGGAGCCCCTTCCCCCCCCAGCACCTCCCAGTAGCCCTGAATAGCCCCACATGGGTATGGGATTTACCCCGTGCCTCCCAGTGCCCCCCACCAAGTGACCCCCTTACCCCCCTTTGCTCCCCCATTACTCCCCATTACCATCCCCCATAGCTCCCCATTGTTCCCCATTGCTTCCCATTGGCCCCCCATTGCCCCACTGCTCTCCATTACCCCCATTACTCATTGCCCCCCATTACCCCCATTTCCTATTGTTCCCCATTATCCCCATCGCCCCCATTGCCCCCCATTGGCTCCCATTGTTAAACATTGCCCATTATCCCCATTGCCCCCATTGCCCCCCACTACCCCCATTGTTCCCCATTGCCCCCCATTATCCCCATTTCCCATTGCCCCCCATTGCTCCCCATTCCCCCCATCACCCCCATTCCCCCCCAGGTCTCACCAGTGGCACTGGGGGCTCAGGCTCCCCCCCCAGTTTCACCTCCAGGTTGTTCAGGGCAGCATCCAGGTCATCGAGGTCCTGGCCCCCCCCGGCCCCCCCCGGCTCTGCCCCAGCCCCCACCTCATCGATCTGGTACTGGGGGGGCAAAGGGGGAGTCCCAATAGGGGACATCAATGGGGGCCTTGGGAGGGTCTCAATGGGGGTGCACAAGGGGGCTTGAGGGTCCCAATGGGGGGGGGGGTCTCAATGGGGGTCCTTGGGGGGAGTTTGGGGGTCCCAATGGGGGTGTTTGGGGGTCCCAATGGGGATGCCAATGATGATCCAAATGGGGGGGGTTGGGTTCCCAATGGGGTTCCAATTGGGGTCCCAGGAGGGCTTTGGGGGTCACATTGAGGTACTAATGGGGAGGTTTGGGGGCTCCAATGGGGGTGTTTGGGGGACCCAAAGGGGGTCTCAATGGGTGGTCCCAATGGGGGTGTTTGAGGGTGCTAATGGGGGGGTCCCAATGGAAGTGTTTGGGGAACCCAATGGGGGTCCCAATGAGGGTGTTTGGGCTTCCCAATGGGGGGTCCCAATGGGTGTATTTGGGGGTGCCAATGGGGGGTCCCAATGGGGGTGTTTGGGGGTCGCAATGAGGGGTCCCAATGGGCATATTTGGCGGTCCCAATGGGGAGTCCCAGTAGGGGTCTTTGGGGGACACAATGGGGGGGGTTTGGGGTCCCAGTGGGGGGTCCCAATGGGTGTATTTGGGTGTCCCAGTGGGGGGGTCCCAATGGGGCTGTTTGGGGAACCCAATAGGGGGTCCCAATGGGGTATCCCAATGGGGAGTTCCCAAAGGGGGTATCCCAATGGGTGTATTTGGGGGTCCCAAAGGGGGGTTCCCAATGGGGGGGCCCAATGTTGGTATTTGGGGTATCCCAATGGGGGGTTCCCAAAGGGGGTATCCAAATGGGGTATCCCAATGGGGGTATCCCAATGGGTGTATTTGGGTTTCCCAATGGGTGTATTTGGGGTATCCAAATGGGTGTATTTGGGTTTCCCAATGGGTGTATTTGGGGTATCCAAATGGGTGTATTTGGGGTTCCCAATGGGTGTATTTGGGGTATCCCAATGGGTGTATTTGGGGTTCCCAATGGATGTATTTGGGGTATCCCAATGGGTGTATTTGGGGTATCCCAATGGGTGTATTTGGGGTATACCAACGGGTGTATTTGGGGTTCCCAATGGGGTCCCCACCTGCAGCGCTGCAAACAGCAGCATCTCCTCCTCGGTGCAGTCGATCTCCTCCCGCAGCAGAGCCCAGCGCGCCTGCTCGTACAGCAGCGCGACCCGCAGCGCCCCCTGCCGGCCGGGAGGACACGGGGCACTGAGAGCCGGGGGGGTACGAGGGGGGTTTTGGGGTGTTTCAAGGTGGTTTTGGGTGTTCTTTGGGTGGCTTTGGGGTGATTCAGGGTGTTCTGTTTTTTTTGGGGGTGTTTTGGGGTGGTTTTGGTGTATTTTGGCGTGTTTCAGAGTGTTTTTGAAGTGTTTTTGGGGTGTTTTGAGGTCTTGGGCATATTTTGGGGTGTTTTGGGATGTTTTTGATGCGGTTTTGGGGTGTTTCAAAGTGGTTTTGGGGTATTTTGGGTGTTGTTAGGTGTTTTTGGTGTGATTTTGGGGTGTTTCGAGGTGTTCTTGGGTATTTTTTGGTGTTTCAGTGTGTTTTTGGGGTGTTTCAGTGTGTTTTTGGGGTGTTTTCGGGGTGTTTTTGGGGTGTTTTTGGGATGTTTTTGGGGTGTTTTTGGGGTGTTTCAGTGTGTTTTCGGGGTGTTTTTGGGGTGTTTTGGGATGTTTCCGGTACCCGGGGCTCCAGCTCCATGAAGCAGTGGTACTTGAAGCTCAGCACCAGCTCCTCATCGTCAGCCACGTCCTGCTCCAGCAGCGAGCGCGACGAGTCCAACCACCTGCAGGGGGCGCTCTGACACCGGCCGCTCCTGCCCCCCCGTGACCCACAACTGCCCCACAGCCAACCCCCAACTGCCCCACAGCCAACCCCAACTGCCCCATAACCAACCCCCAACTGCCCATAACCAACCCCAACTGCCCCATAACCAACCCCCAACTGCCCCATAACCAACCCCCAACTGCCCATAACCAACCCCAACTGCCCCATAACCAACCCCCAACTGCCCCACAACCAACCCCCAATTGCCCCATAACCAACCCCCAACCTGGCCCCCAATTGCCCCCAAACACCCAGTGGCTGCCCCCCATTTCCTCCCCCCTAACTGCCCCATGGCTGCCCCCCACCCCCCCCGCTTGACCCATAGCTGACCCCCACCTGCCCCATAGCTGCCCCCCACCCCCCCCATACCGTGAGTGCAGACGGGTTCGCCTCAGCAGGGGGTTCCCACGGGGGGGTCGGGGGGGGGGGACCGGGGCCAACCCCCCCCGGGGGGCCACGAGCATCCGGTAGCACTCGAGGGGCAGGTGGGGGGGGGGCTCCTGCCATGGCCCCTCCTCACCTTGGGGGGGGGGGGGAGTTAAACAGGGGGCGGGGCTTGAACCCCCCCCCCCCCATTGCACACTCACCTTGGGGGGGGCAGATGTGGGTCAGGTCAAAGTCAGGGGTCACGGGGGGGTCACCCCCTCCCCCCTCCTCCTCCTCGGGGGGGCGCAGCAGGGACAGCTCCTCGGGGTGGCGGATCCCTGGGGGGGGGGGGGCAGGGACAGCCGTGACCCCCCCCATGGAGAGCAATGGGACATCCCCCCCATGAGCCTCCCAATGGAACCCAATGGACACCCAATAGAACCCAATGGACCCGAATAGAAACCAATAGAACCCAATGGACCCCAATGCCCCCCCATGGAGTTCATTGCCCCCCCATAGACCCTGAATCCCCCCAATAGACCCCACTGGAGTCCATAGACCCCCAGCGGATCCCAATGGACTTCAATGACCCCCATTGCTCCCATTGCCCCTATTACCCCCCATTACCCCCATTATCCCAATTGCCCCCCATTGTCCCCATCAGCCCCATTGCCTCCCATTATCCCCATTACCCCCATTGCCCCCATTGATTCCCATTACCCCATTGCCCCATTACCCCATTGCCCCCATTACCCCCATTGCCCCCATTGATTCCCATTACCCCCCATTGATTCCCATTACCCCCCATTGACCCCCATTGCCCCCATTGACTCCCATTGACTCCCATTGATCCCCATTGTCCCCATTGCCCCTCCCCCCCTCGCACCCAGGACCCCGCACGCCTCGGCCACGGCGTGGGGCAGGGCGCGCGCGAAGCTGAGGCGCATGCGCAGGCGGCGGCCGTGGGGCATGCGCAGGCGCAGGGGGCGGTGCTGGCGCGTGAAGCGGAGCCGCGAGGCCCCGCCCACCCCCAGCGCGTCCAATGAGCGCGAGGAGCGGAGCAGCCAATGGCGGCGCTGCGGCCACCAGAGGGCGTGGTCGGACCAGTCACGTGGCACGCCTGCGGGGGTCAGACGGGGGTCATGGGGGGTTATGTGGGGTCATAGAGGGGTTATATGGGGTCAGACAGGGTCATGTGGGGTCATAGAGGGGTTATAGAGGGGTCATATGGGGTCAGACAGGGGCACGTGGGGTCAGACAGGGTCATGTAGGGTCAGACAGGGTCATGTGGGGTCATAGAGGTGTCATATGGGGTCAGACAGGGTCATAGAGGGGTCAGACAGGGTCATGTTGGGTCATTGAGGGGTCATGTGGTATCATGGGTCACGTGGGGTCAGACAGGGTCATGTGGGGTCATGAGGTCGGGGGGGGCCATGGGGGGAGGGAGCAGCCCCACTGCTGGACATGGGGCAAGGGGGCAATGGGGGAGGTTACATAGGGGGTTAGGGGGTGATATGGGGGAGTTATATGGGGTTATGAAGGGGTTATATGGGGTTATATAGGGGGTTATATAGGGGGTTATATGGGGGGTTATATAGGGGGTTATATGGGGGGTTATATAGGGGGTTATATAGGGGGTTATATGGGGTTATATGGGGGGTTATATGGGGGGTTGAATATGGGGTTATATGGGCATATAGGGGGTTGTATAGGGGGTGATAGGAGGTTATATAATGTTATATTGGGGGTTTTATAGGGGGTAACACGGGGGGGTCAATGTGGGGCAGCAGAAGGGGCACGGGGGGGGGGGGGCAGATGGAGGCCACATCCGGGGCTATTTGTGTCCCTTTATCACCCCGGGGGGGGGGGAGGGGGGGGCAGGACATGGGGGGGGGGGACGGAAGTGTGGGGGGGCCCCAATCCCGATAAGAGCCGCCCCTCCCCCCCCTTGGTGCCACTCAGCCCCACGTGATGCCCATGGGGGGGGGGGGGGGGACGACAGACACAGGGCCCAGCCCCATAGAACTGAGATGTGGGGCCCAGACCCACAAGTCCTCCCCTCCCCATGGGGCTCGTTCCCCCCCCCCCCCCCCCCCCCCCCTTCATACCCATGGGCCCTGGAGATGTGGGGCGCAGACATCAGCATCCTCCCCTATGGGGCCCATAGGGTCCCATCCTGCCCCATGGATGTGGGGTGCAGACCCATGGGGTCCCCCACCCCCATGGGGCCAGGAATGTGGGGCACAGAGCTATGGGGCCTCTATGCTTGCAGCCCTCCCCATAGAGCCACGGGATCCCAGCCCTTCCCCATGGGCCCCACACGTGTGGGGCACTCACCAATGGTTTCCACAATGAGGAGCATGAGGCCACCGATGTGGAGGTCTCCGGTGACACGGAGGGAGAGGGTGCGGGAGGTCGCTGTGGGGCTGGGGGTCACCGCTGTGGGGCCGGGGGGCTCTATGGGGCAGGGCTGCCCCATAGCATCGTCCTCATCCATGTCCACATCCACCTGCAGCTCAAAGGAGCCATCGATGGCCTCACCGGTCGCCGTCTTCAGCCCCGCCATGGTTGGGTCTTCTGCCCCACTGAGCCCTATAGAGCCTGGGTCTTCACGCCCCACAGAGCCCTATAGAGCCTGGGTCTTCCTGCCCCACAGATCCCTATAGAGCCTGGGTCTTCCTGCCCCACACAGCCCTAGAGAGCCCAAAGTCCTTCCGCCCCACAGCGCCCTATAGAGCCCTGGCTCCCTCCGTCCCGCCCCACAGAGCCCCAACTTCCCCCCTGCCACCACAGAGGAAGTGGAGCAGAGGGAGGAGCTGTGGGGCCGGATGCGGAGCTGGCAGATGTGGGGTGAGCCCCATAGCGGGTGCCCCATAAGCAACCCCCCCCCCCCTCCAAAGGGGATCAGCCCCCATCTGCCACCCCCAAAGGGTTCAGGCCCCATAGAACCCGACCCATGGGGCACTGGGGGATCCCCACATCCTCCCTCCTCCCCCCCCACTTCCCTCCAGTAAGGGCTTGGGATGCCCCATAACCAACCCCCCCCCCGCATCTGGGCCCCCCATGTCTGCCCCATAGATACCCCAGCTCCATGGCCCCCATTGTCCACCCCATAGGAGATCCCAGCCCCATGGACCCCATGTCTGCCCCATAGAGGATCCCAGCCCTATGGCCTCACATCCACCCCATAGAAGATCCCAGCCCCATGGCCCCACATCCACCCCATAGAGACCAGGCCTGGTCGCTGCTCCGCTCTTTATTGGGGGTCGCGGCACCCCACAACCAACACAAGCTCGGGGGGGGGGGGGGGGGAAAGGGGGAAGGGGATGTGAGGGGCAGCTCCCCCTGCCCCCCATGGCCCTGGGGGTGTGGGGCAGGCTATGGGGGGTCACCGGATGGCAATGAGCCCCACATCCAGCATGGCCCTGGGGGTGTGGGGCAGGCTATGGGGGGTCACCGGATGGCAATGAGCCCCACATCCAGCATGGCCCTGGGGGTGTGGGGCAGGCTATGGGGGGTCACCGGATGGCAATGAGCCCCACATCCATCAGCTTCTGGATCTTCTGTGCGATCACCGGGTTCTTGAGGTGCCTGTGGGGGATGGGGGGGGGGGGGTGAGGGGGGGACAAAGGGGACACCCCCTATGGATAATGGGGATCCCCCCTATGGATAATGGAGACCCCCCCTATGGACAATGAGGACCCACAGGGGCAGCTCCAGGGGGGCTCTGGGCACCCCTATGGGGACTCAAGAGCATCACGGGGTGACTGGGAACACCCGGAACCCCTTTGGGGCTCCAGTAGCACCCTAGGGACCCCCTGGGATGGGACCCCCTTAGGACCCCAATAACCCCCTAAGGACCTCAGTAGCATCACTTTAGTACCCCAACAACACCCTCAGGACCCCCTGGGACCCCTTTAGGACCCCAATAACCCCCTCAGGACCCCCTGGGATCCCCTGAGGACCCCAATAAGGACCCCCTGGACCCCTTTAGGACCCCAATAGCACCCCAAGGACCCCATAGCATCACTTTAGGACCCCCATGGACCCCCCCCCCCGTCCCCTGCACGCACTCGCTGAGGGCCTGGGGGTCCTTCTGCATCTGCTCCAGGATCAGGCGCATGGCAGGGTCACTCATGATGTGCTGCACCTCGGGGTCAGCCATAGCGCGGCGCTTGACCTCCTCGGGGCTGTCCTGCCGGTTGTACTGCGCCAACAGGCAGCGCTGGTAACCCTCGGCCGCCTCCTGCGGGCACAGGCGGAGGGTGTCAGACCCATGGGGACAACAGCCGGAGGGGGGGATGGGGGTTGATGGGGGGGGCTGACAACCCCATAACAGCCCTAAGGGGAGGGTGATGGGAGGGAGCTGTCAGCCCCATAACGACAACAGCCTGAGGGGGGGTGGAGCTGTCAGCCCCACGGCAACAACAGCCCGAGTGGGGGAGGATGGGGGGGTGATGGGGGGGGAGCTGTCAGCCCCACGGCGACAGCCCTAAGGGGGGGTGATGGGGGGGCTGTCAGCCCCATAACAACAACAGCCCTGGGGGGGTGATAGTCAGGGAGCTGTCAGTCCCATAGCAACAACAACAACAACAGCCCTAAGGGAGGGTGATGGGGGGGGACCCCCGCACCTTACAGCCGGCGTCCAGGTCGAGGGCGCGTTGGTAGACGTCCATGGCCTTGCTGTAATCCTTCATGGCCTCCAGTGCGGCTGCCTTCCGGGTGTAGCCTTTGACTGGGGGAGATGGGGCAAGGAGATGGGGACAGGCGGACAGGGAACAGGCAGGGAAATAGGGAACAGGTAGAGGATAAGGGAATGCAGGGAGAGGAACAGGCAGAGGAGGAAGGGGGGGTACAGGTAGAAGACAATGGGAACAGGGGCACAGGCAGAGGAACACGTGCAGGAAGAGAGGAAACAGGCAGAGGAAGAGGATAAGGAAACACAGGAAGAG
The DNA here is from genome assembly GCF_012275295.1 of Melopsittacus undulatus. Classification (NCBI taxonomy): domain Eukaryota; kingdom Metazoa; phylum Chordata; class Aves; order Psittaciformes; family Psittaculidae; genus Melopsittacus; species Melopsittacus undulatus. Next base: position 73,259 of record NC_047548.1, on the reverse strand, counting down.
GAACAGGCAGAGGGGGAGGTTACAAGTGGAGAGGATGGAATAAGCAGAGGGACAGGCAGAAAAGATGGCGACAGGCAGAAGAACAGGCAGAAAGAGAAGGAAGGGTCCAGATTGAGAACAACAGCCATAAAAAGGAAGAGAGATACAGGCAGAGCAACAGGCAGATGAAGAGCAACAAACAGCACATCAAAAGCAAGGTACAGGCGGAGAAGAAGGGGATACAGGCAGACAAACAGGCACAAAGAGGGGGACCCTAAACCACCCCCAAACACTCACTGAAGGAGGGTTCCAGGCGGATGCACTCCTCACAGTCCTGGGGAACACACCAATGGGGGGGGTGTAAGTTAAGAAACACCCCAAAACTACCCCTCCCCCCCCATTTTCACCCCCAAACCACCCCCCTAGGACCCCCCCAACCCCAGACCTTAAGGGCAAGGGGGAACTCAAGCAGCTTGGTGTAACAGGCGGCACGGTTGCTGTACAGCCTCGCCTCGTGCGGGTTGCGCCTGATGGCCTCAGTGTAGTGCTTCATAGCCTGGGGGTAATCCCCTGCCAAAAACGGGGTTCAGTGAGGGTTTGGGGGTACCCCAACACCCCCCCAACACCCCCCTGTAACCCTGTACCTCTTTGGAAGCATTCATTGCCCTTGTTCTTCTCCTGCAGCGCCAGTTCGGGGTCAATGTAAGCCAAACGCTCCTGCTCCTTCAGGATCTTCTCCGCCTGTAGCAACCCCATTGAGGGTCAAAAAGGGGTTTTTTTTGGGGGGGACACCCCCTTTTTGCCCCCCCCCATCCCATCCTCACCTGCTGGCACTTCTTGAGCACATCTGGGGTGCGATGCTCGGCCAAGGACTTGTTATAGAAGTGAATGGCATCCTTATAACGCTCCTCGCGGAAGTAGGAGTTCCCAATGCGCGCGTAAGCCCTATAGGGGTGTCAATGGGGGGGTACAGCAATAAAAGGGGGGGGGGAACACCCCGTTTATGACACCCCCCCCCCCCCAAAGACCCACTTAGCAATCTGCCTGTAGTCCTCCCGGTTCTGCCGTCCCACTTCAATGGCCTTTTCACACAGCTCCCGGCACCGTGGGTATGCACCGGTCTCAAAGTGGACGGCTGGGGGGGGAAATGGGGGTTCAATGGGGGGGGGGGTGGGGGGGTAACAAAGGGGGGGTTGGGGGGGTGAGGAAGGGGGTTGGGGGGTTATAAGGGGGGGGTTGGGAGGGGTTAAGAGGGGTTTTTGGGGGGTTTCAGGGGGGGTTTTGGGGGGTTCGGGGGGGGTTTTGGGGGTGCAGGGGGGGTTTGGGGGTTCAGGGGGGTGTTTGGTGGGGACAAGCAGGGTTTTGGGGGTTCAAGGGGGTTTTGGGGTGTTCGGGGGGTTCAAGCAAAGCTTTGGGGGTTCAACAGGGGGCTTTGGGGCATTCAGAGGTGGTATTGGGGTGCTGAGGATTGGTTTTGGGGGTTCAGGAGTGGTTTTTGGGGTGCTGAGAGTTGATTTTGGAATGTTCCCATTTGGTTTTGGGGTATTCAGGTTCAGTTTTGGGGTTCAGGTTCAGTTTTGGGGTTCAGGGTCAGTTGTTGGGGTGCTGAGTGTTGGTTTTGGGGTTCAGGGTCAGTTGTTGGGGTGCTGAGTGTTGGTTTTGGGGTATTCAGGTTCAGTTTTGGGGTTCAGGGTCAGTTGTTGGGGTGCTGAGTGTTGGTTTTGGGGTATTCAGGTTCAGTTCTGGGGTTCAGGGTCAGTTGTTGGGGTTCAGGGTCAGTTGTTGGGGTGCTGAGTGTTGGTTTTGGGGTATTCAGGTTCAGTTTTGGGGTTCAGGGTCAGTTGTTGGGGTTCAGGGTTGGTTGTTGGTTGCTGACCGGCCTGGTTGGTGACATAGGTCATGTTTGTGGGGTCGAGCTCCTCGGCGCGGGTGTAGTGAGCCAGAGCTGTGGGGAAATCCTTCCGCTTGTAGGCAGCATTGCCCAGCTCCTTCTCCCGCTGGGCCTGGGGGGGGGAACACCCCAAAAACACTGTCAGAACCCCCAATGCACCTCAAAACCTGACCTAATACCCCAAAAACTGACCAAATACCCCCAAAACCTGCTCAAATACCCCCAAAAACTGCTCAGATACCCCAAAACCTGACCAAATACCCCCAAAAACTGCTCAAATACCCCAAAACCCACCCAAACACTCCAAAACCTGCAAAAAATACCCCCCAAAACCACCCAAATACCCCCAAAACTGCCCAAAAACCTTCCCAAACCCCCCAAAAACTCCCAAAACACCCCAAAAACCTGCTCAAACCCCCCAAAATGTGCCCCAAAACCCCAACCCCTCCCCAAACCATGCCCTAGAACCCCCCCTAACCCCTCCCCCTCACTGCAGACCCCCCCCATGGCTGTGATTGGGGGGGGGGGCACACCCCAAACCCCCCCCCCCCCCCCCCCAACCCCCCCCCCCCCCCCCCCTCACCTCCTTCTTGTTCGCGGGGAGCTCCTCGGGGGGGGGGGGCTGGGCTGGGGGCTTGGGGGGGGGTGGGGGGGGGGGGGATGGGGCCTCCTCCTCCTCCTCGGCCCCACTCAGATCCACCCCCAGCAGCACACTCAGGGTGGTCATGACCCGCGGGTCCTGCAGCTTCCTGGGGGGGGGACACACCCCAAGAGTGAGCACAGGCACCCCTAAAGGGACCCCAAAACCATCCCCATGCACCCCAAAGTGACTGAAACTGACCCAAACCATCCCTATCCACCCCAAAAGTGACCCTAACCCTAACTCAAAACCACCCCCATGCACCCCAAAGCCCCCCATGTACCCCAAAAGTGACCCTAAAACCATCCCTATGCACCCCAAATCTCACCCCCAAGCCCCCATGCACCCCCAAAACCATCCCCATGCACCCCAAAAGTGACCCTAACCCCCCCATGCACCCCAATACCGACCCCAAACCCCCCATGCACCCCAAAACCGACCAAAAACCATCCCCATGCATCTCAAAACCGACTCCAAATTCCCCCATGCACCCCAAAGGTGACCCCAAAAGTGACCCAAAACCATCCCCATGCACCCCAAAAGTGACCCTAACCCCCCCATGCACCCCAAAACTGACCCAAAACCCCCTGATGCACCCCAAAAGTGACCCCAGAACTAACCCCAAACCCCCATGCACCCCAAAAGTGACCCCAAAAGTATCCCCATGCACCCCAAAAGTGACCCTAACCCCCCCCATGCACCCCAAAACTGACCCCAAAACCCCCTGATGCACCCCAAAAGTGACGCCAGAACTGACCCCAAGCCCCCATGCACCCCATAAGTGACCCCAGAACTGACCCCAAGCCCCCATGCACCCCATAAGTGACCCCATAAGTGCCCCCCCGTTCCCGTACGAGCCCAGCCTCGCGGGGTCCCTGCGCAGCTGCTCCAGCAGCCCCCGGTACTCAGGGTCCCGCAGCAGGTTCCGGGTCCTGGGGTCACCCTCCAGCCGGGTCAGCAGGTCAGGGGCACTGAAGGGGTTCAGGAGCTTCCGCTCTGGGGGGGGGGGGGGGAGAGGGGGGAACAGCGGCTGTGAGCACGTGACACACCCCCCCCAGGTCACCCAAACCCCATCACTGACCCCAAACCCTATCATTGACCCCCCCCAACCCCCATCATAGACCCCAAGTCCATCATTGACAACCCCAAACCCAATCATTGATGCCTCCAAACCCAATCACTGACCCCAAACCCATCACTGACCCCAAACCCCATCACTGACCCCAAACCCCATCATAGACCCCCACAAACCCCCATAATTGACCCCAAAGAACACCATCATTGACCCCCCCAACCCCATCAATGCCCCTCCACCCCCATTATTAGCCCCCCAAACCCCACCCCTGACCCCCCCAACCCCATCATTGACTCCCCCAACCCCCACCTTTGATGCCCCCCAACCCATCACTGCCCCAAACCTCACCATTGACCCTCCAACCCATCATTGATCCCCCAACCCTCATCACTGACCCCTCCCGATCGCACCCTTGACCCCCCCACCCCCATCATTGACCCCCCCAAACCCCATCATTGACCCCCCCAACCCCATCATTGACCCCCCCAAACCCCATCATTGACCCCATCATTGACCCCCCCACCCCCATCATTGACCCCCCCAACCCCATCATTGACCCCATCATTGACCCCCCCCACCCCCATCACTGACCCCATCATTGACCCCCCCCACCCCCATCATTGACCCCCCCAAACCCCATCATTGACCCCCCCCCCCACCCCCATCATTGACCCCCCCCAACCCCATCATTGACCCCCCCATCACTGACCCCCCCACCCCCATCATTGACCCCATCATTGCCCCCCCCTCACCCGCCAGCCTCGCCTCCACCCCCCGCAGCCCCTCCCGGAGCTGTGTGTTGTGGGGCTCATGTCTCAGCCCCTCCTCGTACGTGGCCTTGGCCTCCTCCAGGCGCTGCAGGAACTCCAGAGCTGCTGCCTTGCGGGAGTAACCCTGGGGGGGGGCACGTGGGGGGGGGTCACGTGGGGGGGCAGGAGCACCCATGGGTGATGGGGTCACGTGGGGGGGCAGGAGCACCCATGGGTGATGGGGTCACACAGGGGCAGGGAACACCCATGGGTGATGGGGTCAGGTGGGAAAGGGTCACAGAGGGGTCAGGGAGCACCCATGGGTGATGGGGTCACATGGGGAAGGGTCACACAGGGGTCAGGGAGCACCCATGGGTGCTGCAGTCATGTGGGGCACGGAGCCAGCAGGGAGAGGGAGCACCCAGGGGTGCTTAGAGCCACAGACACAGACAGGAGCACCCATGGGCAGTGCAGGCCCAACAGAGGTGGACACACAACACACACACTAGAGATGATAAAGCACCCATGGGTGCTATGGGTTTCACACTGAGACACCCACAGGAAGTGATGGAGCACCCATAGGTGCTATGGGGTTCATACACACACATACAGAAGAGGTGATGGAGTGTCTATGGGTGCTATGGATCTCACATTGAGGCACCCACAAGAGGTGATGGAGCACCCATGGGTGCCATGGGCCTCACTCACACACACCCATGGATACTATGGTCTCACCTTGGCCCAGTCCGGCCTCAGCTCCAGCATACGACAGGCATCCGCCAGCGCTCACATTGAGGCACACACACACGTACTGATGGAACACCCATAGGTGCTATGGGGCTGACCCATAGGTGCTCTAGGTCTCACCTTGGCCCAGTCCGGCCTGAGCTCCAGTGTGCGGCAGGCATCAGCCAGCGCTCACATTGAGGCACTCATACACCCATGGATGCTATGGGGCTCACACACACACACATAGGAGGTAATGGAGCACCCATGGGTCTCACCCATAGGTACTATAGGTCTCACCTTGGCCCAGTCCGGCCTGAGCTCCAGTGTCCGGCAGGCATCCGCCAGCGCTCACATTGAGGCGCACACACACACATAGAAGGTGCTGGAGCACCCATAGGTGCTATGGGGCTGACCCATAGGTCTCACCTTGGCCCAGTCTGGCCCGAGCTCCAGTGTCCGACAGGCATCAGCCAGCGCTCACATTGAGGCACTCACACACCCATGGGTGCTATGGGGCTCACACACACACACACAGGAGGTGCTGGAGCACCCATAGGTGCTATGGGTGTCACACACACACCCATAGGTGATATGGGGCTGCCCCATAGGTGCTATGGGTCTCACCTTGGCCCAGTCCGGCCTGAGCTCCAGTGTGCGGCAGGCATCCGCCAGCGCCCGCGCGTACTCCCCCTGCCTGGCATAGGCTGCTGAGCGGTTGCTGAACAGGACGTGGTTGTTGGCGTCGAGCGCGATGGCAGCAGAGTAATGTCTGACAGCAGCAGCAACGTCCCCATCCGCCAGAGCCTGGTTCCCCTGCTCCTTCAGAGCCTGCACCTGAGCATGGGGCATGTGTGAGGGGGGGGGAAGGGGGAGGGGACATGGGGAGGGGGACACGAGAATGGGGAGGGGGACACAGGGAGGGGGAGGGCACGAGGATGAAGGGGGAAGGGGACACGAGGATGAGGAGGGGACATGGGGGGAAGGGGACACGAGGATGAGGGGGACACGAGGAGGGGGAGGGCATAAGGAGGGGGCACGAGGAAGGGGAGGGGCCAAGGAGAGGAGGGGGAGGGGACACAGGGGGAGGAGGACACGAGGAAGGGGAGGGGCTAAAGGGGGGAGGGGGACACGAGGAGGGGGAGGGGGACAGGAGGATGAGGAGGGGGCATGAGGAGGGGGAGGGGACACGAGATTGGGGGGGGACACAGAGGGAGGGGGACTCAAGGTTGGGGAGGGGGAGGGGATGAGGAGATGAGCATGAGAGTGGGACAGGAGGAGGGGACACGAGGATGAAGGGGGGAGGGGGAGGAAGAGCAAGAAGGGGAACGCACAGGGGCTCCCAGAGCCCCCCCCCCCCCCCCCGAGCCCCTGCAGAACAGCCCCGGAGACCCCGGATCCCCTCAGCCCTGCTCCGGGCCCCGAACCCCTCAGGGCAGCCCCTCCCCCCCCCCCCCCAGAGGCCTGTGGGGACCCCTCCCCTCTATAGAGCCCTATGGGGACCCCTCCCCCCCCATGGGGACCCCTCCCCCCCCACAGCGCCCTATGGAGACCCCCCCTCCCCCCCCGGACCCCTCCCCCACCTCCTCCATGGCCGCTCCTCTCCCGCCGCCACCGCGCCGCCTTCTGGAAGCTGCTAGAACCCCGAGGCCCCGCCCACCTCGCGCCCCATTGGCTGCCGGCCCCGCCCGCCCGCCCCCGCTCGGGCGCTCCCATTGGCTGCCCGCAGCGGTTCCTCTTCCCCATTGGCCAAAAAGGGGGGGGGGCGGGGGGAATAGGGCCCGCCTCCCCGACCTCCGCCGGAAGCCGGCGGTAAGGCCCGCCCTCCCACTTCCCCGGGCGCTGATTGGCCGAGCCGGCCGGCGCTGGGCGCCTATTGGTGGGGAGCGGAGGTGCTTTCTGGAATCTTCCACCTCTCCTATTGGCTGAGAGAGCTGCCAATCAGGAGGGGAGCGCCGGGGGGGGGGAGGGCGCCACCCGGCGGCGCGGAGGCCTCGCTGGGGTTTGTAGCGCGGGGCGGGGCTTGTATCAATGGGGCGTGGCTTATATCAACGGGGGCGTGGCTTGTACCAATGGGCGGGGCTTGCAACAATGGGGCGTGGTTTGTACCAATGGGCGGGGCTTGTATAAATGGGGCGTAGCTTGTACCAACGGGGGCGTGGTTTGTATCAACGGGGGCGTGGCTTGTGCCGATGGGCGGGGCTTGTACCAATGGGGCGGGGCTTGTACCGCTGGGGGGCGTGGCTTGTATGAATGGGAGCGGGTCCTAGCAACGGGGCGTGGCTTGTATCGCAGGGGGCGGGGCTTATGCCAATGGGGCGTGGCTTGCTGGGTGGAAACATGACCTTGACGTGAGCCTGGTGCACCCCCTCCCGTGCCCCCCCCCTCCCCCCCCCCAAATCCCATTGGGACCCTGGGAAAGACGCAATAGAGGAGAAAGGAGCCGCTGGATTTATTATGGGGGGGGGGAGGCCTTTTTGGGTCCATTTTCCCTGATTTTGGTCCTTTCCCCCCAGTTCCAACAGCGGGGGGGGGGGAGGGGTGAAGGCACCTCGCAAAGGGGGGGGCGGACGATTGACACCCCCCCCAGACCCCTGGATCCCCCCCCCATAACCCCTCCCCATGGTCTCTTGTTCTAATGGGGGGGGTCAATGAAGGGGGGGGCAGATCCATGGGGCCCCCCCCCCAACCCCATCTGCCCCAAATACACCTTTTTCCCCCCCAAAAGCAGCTGTGTGGGAAAGAAAAACACCTTAAAAAACCCCAAATGTCCCTAAAAAGGGATGGGGGGGGGGGGGGGGAAGGGCAAAGGGGGACTGACCCCCCCCAACACCTCCATTGACCCCCCCAAATGTCCTTATAATGGGGCGCACCCCCTTGGGGGGGGGGGTCTCCCGTATCTCTCTATTGTGATCCATCCCCACCCCCCCCATCAGGACCCCCCAGTGCCGTGGGGCACCCGCCCCCCCCGGTACCCCCGAGCGCTGGGGGGGGGTGGGGGTGGTGGGGGGGGCGGTGGGGGCGGGGGGGGGAACACGGTCCGGATGCCTCCATCCTCGGGGGCCCGCAGGGGTCGCAGCTGCAATCGGCCCCCGACGCCTCCCCCCCCCCCCCCCGCTTTGTGCGGTGGTACCGGCGGAGCCCCCCCCCCTCCCCCCCCCCATCCTCCTCTTCCTCCTCCTCCACCACCCCCCCCCCAGCACCCCCAGCACCAGCCCTGCTGCCGCCGCCCCCCCCGCGGCCGCCGCCGGTGGTAGCGCCCGGGGGGGGGCCGGGTGCTGGCGGGGGGGGTGGGGGGGTCCCGGTGACCCCCCCGGTGACCCCGCCCCCGGGGCTGGCTCCGCCCCCGCCCGTGCCTGGGCACACAACGTGGCTCCGGTGCCGCCGGGGGGGGCGGGGTCGAGCGTGGCCAGGCACACCCGGTACGGCGCACGCGGCTGCAGTGACGTCACCACGTACTCCCCCCGCTCCCCCCGCACCAACGTCTCCGTTACCGACCCCAAACCCGGACGGTACCAACTCAACCGTAGGGAGGCTCCGGGGGGGGCCGGAGGCCACCGGATCCTCAACCCCCCCCCCGGAGCCCCTTGGACCCATAACCCCCCCCCCACACCGGCAGCGGACGATGCCACAGCCGCGGGGGGGGCACCGGTAACACCGGACACCCCATTGCCAACACCGTGCCCGGGGGGGTCGCACGCATCCATCTCCCCCCGCAGCTCCCCCACCGGTAGCCCCCGTAACCGCGCCGGCGCTTGGCACAACAACCCCTTGACCTCGAGGCCGTTGGGTGCCTGTCGCCGTAACCAGTCCCGTAACCACCGCAGGTTACAACCGCAGAACCAGGGGTTGTTGCGCAGCCCCAGGTGACTCAGGCTGCCCAGGTCGTCGAACAACCCTCGCGGTAACGTGGTCAGGTTGTTGTCCGACAGGTCCAGGCGCTCCAGCGCCGCCATACGCGCCAACGCGCCGGGCGGCACGTGGTTGATGGCGTTGGCCGCCAGCGACAGGCGGCGCAGGCGGGCGCGCGGTAGGTTGGCCGGTGGTGCGGCCAGTGCGTTACGGCCCAATGACAGCTCACTGAGGTTGCCCAAGCGGCTGAAGGTGTCGTCGGCCATGCGCTGGTTGGCCAGGAGGTTGCCATCCAACACCAGCCGCCGCAGCGCCGGTAACCCCTCGAAGGCGCGCAAGGGGATGGTGTGGATGCGGTTGTCGTCGAGGCGCAGCTCCTCCAGCGCCGGCGGTAGCCCCGGTGGGACACTGCTGAGGTGGTTGCGGGACAGGAAGAGCAGACGCAGGCGACTGTTGTCGGCGAACGCGTCCTCCTCGATGGCGGCCGCCGACACCGAGTTGTCGTCCAGGTGTAGGCGCTCGAGCAGCGGCGCCCGCGCCAGCGCCCGCCGGCACAACCCGCGCACGTTGTTGTCCTGCAGGTGTAGCTCCCGCAGCGCCGGCGGGAGGTGCGCCGGGAGGTGTTCCAAGGCATTGGCGTACAGGTAGAGCACCTTGAGCGCCGACAGCCGCGCCAGGCGCGCCGGGATCCCGGCGTCACCGATGCGGTTGTTCTGCAGGAACAGGGTCGTGACACCCGCAGGGACACCCTCCGGGATGGACGTCAGGCCGCGGTCGTTGCAGTACACTCGGCCTCCGGCACAGCGGCAAACGGAGGGGCAGGGGGTGACCGGGGGGGGGGGGGGACAGGAGGAGGAGGAGGAGGAGGGAGGGGGGGGGGGAGGGGGAGGGGGGAGGAGGGGGGGGAAAGGGGAGGGGGGGCCATGGGGGGAGGGGGGCTGGAGAGGAGGGGGGTGGTTGGTGTCAGGTGAGGAAATAGGGAACACCCCCCCCCCCAGTGAATACAGAGGGCAGGGACCCCCCCACTGAACCCCATAGATAGAGCAGAGACCCCTTACTTAATGCCATAGATAGGGCAGGGACCCCCCCACTGAGACCCATAAATAGGGACCCCCCCACTAAACCCCATAGATAGGGCAGGGACCCCCCCTCCAATCCCATATATAGGGACCCCCCCACTGAACCCCATAAATAGGGCAGGGACTCCCTCACTGAACCCCATACATAGGGCAGGGCCCCCCCCCTCCAATCCCATAGATAGGGACCCCCCCACTGAACCCCATAGATAGAGCAGGGACCCATTACTGAATGCCATAGATAGGGCAGGGACCCCCCCACTGAACCCCATGGATAGGGACACCCCATTATGAACCCCATGCATAGGACAGGGACCCCTCCAAACCACATAGGTAAGAACACCCCACACTGAGCCCCATACATAGGACAGGGACCCCTTACTGAGCCCCATAGATAGGGCAGCAATCCCCTCTAAATCCCATACATAGGATAAGGACAACCCCCAAATCTATACATAGGGCAGGCCCCCCCCCACTGAACACCATACATAGGACAGGGACCCCCCTCCTTAGCCCCATAGATAGGGACACCCCACACTGAACCCATACATAGGACAGGGACCCCTTACTGAGCCCTATAGATAGGGCAGGAACACCTTAGATAGGGACATCCCATACTGAGCCCTATAGATAGGGCAGGGATCCCCCCACTCCCCTCTAAGGGACCTGTGTGCATCCCCCCAAAACCCCACATATAGGGGAGGGACCAACCCTATTGAACCCCATAGGTAACTCAGGGACACCCCTATAAGGGACCTATGTGCTGCCCCCCAATTGACCCCCATATATAGGGCAGGGACCCCACACTGGACCCCATCCATAGCACAGGGGGGCCTGTGTCCTCCCCCCCAACCCCATATATAGGGCAAGACCCCCATTTATATGGCAGCCCCCCCAAAGAACCCTATAGGGCAGGACCCCCCCCCACCCCATAGTCAATGGGGAGCCCCTACCTGCGTTCTATGGGTCCAGGTCCTTGTGCTACCGGTTCCGATGCTCCATGGCCCCCCCGCCTTGGGGGGGCCCCTTTGGGGGGGGGGGGATGGGATGAGAAGGGGTCATGACCCCGGTGTTGGGGCCCCCCCCGGGTGCTCATTACCCCCCCGCATTAATGAACCAGCCCAATTAACAGCAGCTCATTAAGGAAATGCCCCCCCCCCATCCCCCCCCCCATGGGGCCCCTATGCCCCAGGGTCACCATTGCATCAGCAAGGGCCTGGTGCTGTCCCCCCCCCCCCATACTGGAGCACCCATGGGTGTTGGGGAGGGGGGGGGAACAGCACCCTGGGACCCCCCCCAACTGGAGCACCCATGGGTGGGGGGGGGGGGGAACAGTCACCCTGGGACCCCCCGCCCCCAACTGGAGCACCCATGGGTGTTGGGGGGGGGGGAAGAACAGTCACCCTGGGACCCCCCCCCCCCCCCCCCATTGCATGTGCCCCTCCCCCCCGGTTGAGCATCACTGGGGATCGGGGGGGGGGTTGAAGGGGTTTGGGGGTGTCCGGGGGGGGTTAAAGGGGCTCGGGGGGGGGGGGCTCATGGGGGGGTTCAACCTCCGGGCCCCCCCCCCCCCCTCCGCGGCCGCTTGGGCCCCTCCCCCCCATTGGAGCATCCCCGACATTGGAGGGGGAGGGGAAGAAGCGGAGGTTTTGGGGGGGGTCGTGGGGGTTGGAGGGGGTCACGGGGGGGTTGGGGGGTCATGGGGGGGGGGGGGGGCTCTGTCCGGTGGTGCCGGAGGTGGGGGGATGGGCTCCGCTGCCGCCGCTCCGGCCCCTCCCCCCCCCCGCTCCGGAGCATCAATGGGTACCACGGGGGGGGGGGGGGGGGATGGCGGGGGGGGTCCGGGGGGGGGTGGGGGTCCCGGGGGGGGGGGGAGGGGCGGGGGGGGCTCACCGGGGTCGGTACCGGTCGCTGCGATGGGGCTGACGGCAACGGCTGCGGGCGTGGGAAGGCGGCGGAGGGGGGGGGGGGATGCGCCGCCTCCCGGTGCGCGGGGGGGGGGACGGACACGGGGGGGGGGGGACGGACACGGGGGGGGGGGGGGGGGAGAGCCCCAATTGTGCCCCCCCCACTTGTGCCCCCCCCCCCCCCCAATGGGGCTTGAACCCCCATGAGGGGTCGGGTTCTGCCCCCCCCCGGGTTTGATGCCCCCCAGACCCCAAAGTGCCCCTCTCTGCACCCACAAGTGACCCCCCCCACATGAATGGAGCCCCCCCAAATGTGCCCCCTAAAGGGGTTCAATGGCACCCCCCAAAATGGATGGGCCCCCCAATGAGGCCCCCCCCCACTGTATGGACACTCAAATGGGTCAAAGGTGTCTCCCCGCTTGCATGGACCCCCAAGTGTGCTCCCAATGGGTCCCCCCAAACTGCATGGACCCCCCCAAATGTACCCCCCACTGTATGGACCCCACAAATGTGCCCTCTAAAGGGGTCCAATGACCCCCCCATTGCACAGACCCCCAGATGTGCCCTTGAAAGGGGTCCAGGGACCCCCCCCCACTGCATGGACCCCCCCAAATGTGACCCCTAAAGGGATCCAATGACCCCCCCGTCACCACATGGACACCCCAATGAGCCCTCCTCACTGTATGGACCCCCAAATGTGCCCTCTAAAGGTGTCCAATGAACCCCCCCCACTACACAGACCCCCAAAAGGGATCCAATGACCCCCCCCAATTGAGTGGACCCCCCCAAATGTGCCCCCCCACTACATAGATCCTCCCAGTAAGACCCCCCCACTGTATGGACCCCACAAATGTGCCCACTAAAGGGTTCCAATGAACCCCCCCCACTGCAAAGACCCCAAATGTGTCCTGTAAAGGGGTCCAGTGACCCCCCCACTGCATAGACACCCCAAATGTGCCCTCTAAAGGGGTGCAGTGACCCCCCCACTGCATGAACCCCCAAATGTGTCCTCTAAAGGGGTCCAGTGACCCCCCCACTGCATAGACACCCCAAATGTGCCCTCTAAAGGGGTCCAGTGACCCCCCCACTGCATAGACACCCCAAATGTGCCCCCTCCCACCCCCCCCACCTCCCCCCCTTCCCTGACCCCCAAAACCCCTTCAACTGCCCCTCCCCCAAACAAACACCTACAACCAGTGGGGCCTCATCTTTATTGTGTGGGTAGAGGGGGTACCCAGACGGGGGGGGGTGTTGGGGGAGGGGGGGGCACTCCTGACCCCCCCCCCACCCCATAGCACCCTATGGGGCTCACTTGTATAGGATGTCATAGTGACCAGGGCGGTAGAGGAGGCAGACGCGGGGCTGGGACCCCTCGGGGAACACATGGGGGTTGGTGGCCCCCCCCCTCACCCCGGTCCATGTACTCCACCAGGATGGACACGTGCAGGGCACGAGCCAGGGCAATGATGTGGATGTGGTCACTCTCCTTGCACATGGGCTCCACCTCCTGGGGGGGGGGTAAAAACCAGTCAAAACCCAGTAAGAACCCAGTAAAAACCCATTTGAGATCCATTCAAGACCCATTCAAGGCCCATTCAAGACCCATTCAAGGCCCATTCAAGACCCATTCAATCCCGATTCAAGACCAACTCAAAACCCATTCAAGGCCCATTCAAGGCCCATTCAAAACCCATTCAAGACCCATTCAAGGCTCATTCAAGGCCCATTCAAGACCCATTCAAGGCCCATTCAAGACCCATTCAAAACCCATTCAAGGCCCATTCAAGACCCATTTAAGACCCATTCAAAACCCATTCAAGGCCCATTCAAGACCCATTTAAGACCCATTCAATCCCCCTTCAAGGCCCATTCAAGACCTGTTCAAGGTCCATTGAAAGCCCATTCAAGGTCCATTCAAGGCCCATTCAATCTGCACTGCATATACATTCAATCCCCATCCAACCCCTACTCAATCCCCACTCCATCCCCATTCATTAACCCTCCATCCCCACTCAATCCTCACTATCCCCACTCCATCCCCATTCATTCCCCCCTCCATCCCCACTCAATCCTCACTCTATCCCCACTCCATCCCCATTCATTCCCCACTCAATCCCCATTCATTACCCCCTCCATCCCTACTCAATTCCCACTCAATTCCCACTCCATCCCCATTCATTCCCCACTCAATCCCCACTCCATCCCCCCTCCATCCCCATTCAATCTCCACTCCATCCCCATTCAATCCCCATTCATTCCCCCCTCCATCCCCACTCAATCCCTACTCCATCCCCCTCCATCACCACTCCATCCCCATTCAATCCCCACTCAATCCCCATTCAATCCCCACTCCATCCCCCTCCATCCCCATTCAATCCCCACTCAATCCCCATTCAATCCCCACTCCATCCCTACTCAATCCCCACTTCATCCCCCTCCATCCCCATTCATTCCCCACTCAATCCCCATCCATCCCCATTCATTCCCCCCTCCATCCCTACTCAATCCCCACTTCATCCCCCTCCATCCCCATTCAATCTCTATTCAATCCCCCTCACCCCCCACCTGCTGGCAGAACTCCTTGATGCTCCTGCCCCCCTCCAGGAACTGCTCAAAGAATCTCCGGTGGCGCTGGAGGCATCCGGACGTCAGCAGCCGCAGGTAAACCACCAGGTAGTCAGAGGTGCTGGGCTCATTGAAGGCTGCCAGCAGCTCCGGCAGCGGCACCCGGCGCTCCACGCGCTCGATCAGCTCCATGAACTGCCAGGGACACATGTGTGTTAACAGGGGTAATACACAGATACACGTGTGTGTTAACAGGGGTAATGTGGGGACACACATGTGTTAACATGGGTAACGGGGGACACATGTGTTAACATGGGTAATACACAGATACACATGTGTGTTAACAGGGGTAATGCATGGGGACACACATACATGTGTTAACATGGGTAACACGGGCACACATACATGGGTGTTAACATGGGTAATGCATAGGTACACACGTGTTAACATGGGTAATACACAGATACACATGTGTGTTAACATGGGTAATGCATGGGGACACACATGTGTTAACATGGGTAATACACAGATACACATGTGTGTTAACATGGGTAATGCATGGGGACACACGTGTGTTAATGTGGGTAACGTGGGGTCACACATGTTAACGTGGGTAATACACAGGGGCACACATACAGGTGTTAACATGGGTAACACAGGCACACATACATGGGTGTTAACATGGGTAATGCATAGGTACACACGTGTTAACATGGGTAATACACAGGGGCACACATACATGTGTTAACATGGGTAACGTGGGGTACACACACACGTGTTAACATGGGTAATACACAAGAGTACATGCATGTTAGCACGGGTAACACAGGGGTACACACACATGTGTTAACATGGGTAATACATGGGGGCACACACACACACAATGTATTAACATGAGTAATACACAGGGATACACACACACGTTAACATGGGTAACACAGGGATACACACACATGCATCACTGTCACACGTACACACACGTGTGTCACTGTCACCCCCACACGTGTCACTGTCACAGACACCCCCCCACATGTGTCACTGTCACACACGTGTCACCATCACCCCCCCATGTCCCCCCCATCCCACCGTGTTGTGGAAGTCCTCGATGGTGAACTCGGTGAAGCCCTGAGCCACCAGCTCCTCCTTGCTGCGCGCTGACACCTCCTTGAACCTGGGGGCAATGGGGGGGGTCATAGGGGGGCATTGGGGGGGGCATGGGGGGCAATGGGGGGGTTATGGGGGGGGAAATGTAGGGGCAATGGGGGGGCTATGGGGGGCAATGGGGGGGTTATGGAGGGGTCATGAGGGGCACCCACAGGGCTCGGGGAGTCTAGGTATGGAGGGGCACCCAGAGACTTGGGAACAGCCGGGAGCCCATAGGGTACCCCAAGAATGGGGGGGGGGACACGGACGGGACCATGGGTCTGGGAGGGGCAAAGACACCCAAAGGACTTGGGAAGGGGCAGCCAGGGGGTGGGGGGGTCTTTGTATGGGGGTGCCTGCTATGGGGGGGTCTCTGCTATGGGGGGGTCTCTGCTATGGGGGGGTCTCTGCTATGGGGGTACCTGGGATGAGGGGGTCCATTCTATGGGGGGGTGCCTGCTATGAGGGAGTTCCTTCTATGGGGTTTCCTCCTATCGGGGGGGTCTCTGCTATGTGAGGGTCCCTGCTATAGAGGAGTCTCTTCTATGGGGGGTCCCTGCTATAGGGTTTCTTCCTATGGGAAGATCTCTGCTATGGGGGCCTGTTCTATGGGGGGTCCCTGCTATGGGGTTTCCTGCTATGGGAGGGTCTCTGCTATGGGGGGGTCCCTGTTATAGGGGGATCCATCTCCTGGGGGGGGAGTCCCTTCTATGGGGGGGGTCCCTGTTATGGGGTTTCCTGCTATGGGATAAGTCCCTTCTATGTGAGGGTCCCTTTTATGGGATGGGTCCCAGCTATGGGGTCTCTGCTATGGGGTCCCAGCTATGGGGTCTGTGCTATGGGGTGTGTGGGGGAGGGGCTGGGGCACCTCTGCAGCTCCTGCCCATCCTCCAGCAGAGCCTCCAGGTGAGCGAAGCCAAAGGCTCTATAGAAACAGTTCCCGTCCGGCCGCGTCTTGCGGATGTACGAGTACTTCTGGAGCAGGTCCTGGGGGGGGGGGATGGAAGGAGACCCCAGACCCATAGCACAGCCCCCCCAGCCCCATTGCAGAGCCCTTCACTGCCCCCCCCTCAGCCCCATAGCACAGCCCCCCCCAGCCCCATAGCAGAGCCCTTCACTGCCCCCCCCTCAGCCCCATTGCAGAGCCCTTCACTGCCCCCCCCCCAGCCCCATAGCGGAGCCCCCCCAGCCCCATAGTGATGCTGCCCCCCAGCCCCATTGCAGAGCCCTTCACTGCCCCCCCCTCAGCCCCATAGTGATGCTGCCCCCCCAGCCCCATTGCAGAGCCTCCCCAGCCCCATAGCAGCCCCCCCAGCCCCATTGCAGAACCCACACAGCCCCATAGCAGAGGCCCCCCAGCCCCATAGCAGCCCCCCCAGCCCCATAGCAGCCCCCCCAGCCCCATAGCAGACCCCCCAGCCCCATAGTGATGACCCCCCACACAGCCCCATAGCAGACCCCCCAGCCCCATAGCAGAGCCCCCCAGCCCCATAGCAAACCCCCCCAGCCCCATAGCAGAGCCCCCCAGCCCCATAGCAAACCCCCCCAGCCCCATAGCAAACCCCCCCAGCCCCATAGCAGAGCCCCCCAGCCCCATAGCAGCCCCCCCAGCCCCATAGCAGCCCCCCCAGCCCCATAGCAGCCCCCCCAGCCCCACATCGGCCCCACCTTGATCTTCTGCTGGTAGATGTGGTCGTCCTCAGCATACTCCTTGTAGAGCACAGTCAGGTCCAGGCGCTCGGACACCAGCGGGTTCTGCACCGCGATCTGGGGGGGGCAATGGGGGGACCCCAAGTACTTGGGGGGATGGACACACAAAGGGGGGGGGGTGGGGTACAAAGGGGGGGGTTTGGGGGTTCTAAAGGGGGGATTGGGGGGGGACAAAGGGGGGGTTTGGGGGGTCCAAATGGGGGGTTGGGGGGGTCCAAAAGGGGGGGATTTGGGGGTCCAAAGGGGGGGGTTTGGGGTCCAAAGAGGGGGGTTGGGGGGGTCTAAAGGGGGGGTTTTGGGGTCACAAAAGGGGGGGGTTGGGGGTCCAGAGGGGGGGGGTTGGGGTAGAAAAAGGGGTTTGGGGGGGTCCAAAGGGGGGTTTGGGGTCTCACCTCCTGCTGGATCCTGTCCTGCTGGGCCATGATGGCCTCATCGTAGGCCAAACAGTTCACACCTATGGGGGAGGGGGGGTCAAGGGGGGGGTCAAGGGGGGGTCAAAGGGGGACCCCTCCCCCCCCCGCACTGTGGGAACCCCCAAACTGGGCCTGGGGGGGGGGGGGGTGGGGGCTACAGGGACCCTATGGGGGATGAGGGGATCTCTAGGGGGCTATGGGGGGGCTATGGGGAGCTATAGGGGGTCATGGGTGACTATGGGTGTTGTTGGGGCGCTACAGAGCTATATGGGGCGCTATAGAGTGTTATAGGAGTGCTATGGGGCGCTATAGGGCTCTATGCAGGGCGCTATGGGGTTCTATGAGGGGTGCTATGAGGTTCTATAGGAAGCTGACACACTATGGGATGCAATAGGAGTGCTATAGGGCGCTATGTAGGGTTCTGTGAGGCACTATAAGAGCACTATGGGGTGCAATAAGAGTGCTATGGAGCGCTATGGAGTGTTATAGGGTGCTATGTGGTGCAATAAGGGCGCCATAGGGCGCTAAAGGGCCCTATGGGGCGCTATGGGGCTCTATGGGGTTCTATGGGGCACTGTGGGGTGCAGTAAGAACTCTATGAGGCGCTATGGAGTGCAATAGGAGCGCTATGGGGCTGTATAGGGCTCTATGGGTCTCTATGGTCTCTATGGGTCTCTATGGGTCTCTATAAGTCTCTATGTGTCTCTATAGGTCCCTATGGGTCTCTATAGGTCTCTATGGGTCTCTATAGGTCTCTATGTGTCTCTATAGGTCCCTATGGGTCCCTATGTGTCTCTATAGGTCCCTATGGGTCCCTATGTGTCTCTATAGGTCTCTATAGGTCTCTATAGGTCTCTATAGGTCTCTATGGGTCTCTATAGGTCTCTATAGGTCCCTATGGGTCTCTATAGGTCCCTATGGGCCTCTATAGGTCTCTATAGGTCTCTATAGGTCCCTATGGGTCTCTATAGGTCTCTATAGCTCTCTATAGGTCTCTATGGGTCTCTATGGGTCTCTATAGGTCTCTATAGGTCTCTATAGGTCTCTATAGGTCTCTATGGGTCTCGGTCCGTCCGGTACCTTCTGCATCTCCTCCGAGCGGCTCCGGCTGCTGCTGAGGCTCCTCCGCCGCCATCATCCGCCGCAGCCCCGCCCCGCGCAGCGCTTCCGGGTCACCGCCAGCACCGCTTCCGGAGCACCAGCCGCCCCGCCGGAAGCGCGCCAGGCCCCTCGGCGACAAGCCCCGCCCACAGGCGGCGGAAGCACCAATCAGCACGCAGAGCGGGCGGGAGGACACGCCCCTAGAGACAGACCCCGCCCCTAGCGACAACACGGGAGCGAGGCGGCCACGCCCCTAGCAACAACCCACGCCCATAGAGACGAGGGGTGTGTCCGGGGACGAGTCGGGGGCGGGGTTATGCAAATTAAACGCCGCAGAGGACTCTGGGAGGCTCTTCAGCGGGGGGTTCTCGGGGCTCAGTGGGGTTCAGTGCCTAAGATTGAGGGTAAAAGAGCGGAGGAGAACGGGGAGAGAAGTGGACACCGAACAGTAAAATAATGGGGTCGTCACCATGACCTCAGTGAGTATTGATCTTATTGTCCTCCGGGATAGGGAAAGGGTTTAGGCTTTGATCTCTTGCCTAGCATCAATTACCGTGTGTGTTCCTATCAGATCAATACTCGATGCGTTATCGATAGCAGGACTCGGTGTTAAACGGGGTTCTCGATGTGGGAGCCGGACCTGGGGCTGGTTAAAGCCAGAGCGAAGCTGATCCTGATCCCATCCCACACCCGTTATCCTGGTGTCTGGGATCCCCTTCCATGGTGTCCAGAGCAGCTCCCATAGGAGAGCAGTGGGGCAGGACCAGGGGTGATGGGGTCAGACTGGAGCAGGGGGATTTAGGCTGGGTTTAAGGAAGCTCTTCCCTGGGAGGCGCTGGCACCGGGTGCCCAAAGCTGGGGCTGCCCCATCCCTGCAGTGCTCAAGGACACAGGGGTTGGGATTGGGAACGATGGGGGCACCGAGCCTGGAATAGGAACCGGAAACTAAGCCGGTTCCCTACCCCTTGGGTCAATGGGGTCCACACTTACTTACATCACGGTTATCTTTGCTCACCCCTCGTTTCCCATTCCATACATTGTTCCCTATCTTATCCCGCATCTTTATCCCGGTTTCCCATCCATAAACCTCCTAAAACCCCAGCAATCCCACCCCAAATCCCCCCATAACCCCCACCGCTCTCCTCATTACCATAGCCACACCCCCTCGCTGTGCTCTGATTGGCCGTGCGCGGCGCGGTGGGCGTGTCCTGCGGCCGCCATCATGTCGGAGCGTGAGGAGCGGCGGTTCGTGGAGCTGCCGCGGGACTCGGTGCGGTTGATGGCCGAGAGCTCCGGCCTGGAGCTGAGCGAGGAGGTCCTGGCGCTGCTGGCGGAGGATGTGTGTTACCGGCTGCGGGAGGCCACGCAGGTGAGGGGGGGACCGGTAATGGGACCGGTAACGGTAACAGTAACACTACCAGTAACAGTAATGGTACCGGTAACGCTACCGGTAACAGTAATGGTACCGGTAACACTACCGGTAATGGTACCGGTAACGGTAACAGTAACACTACCGGTAACAGTAACAGTAATGGTACCGGTAATGCTACCGGTAATGGTACCGGTAACGGTAACAGTAACACTACCGGTAACAGTAACAGTAATGGTACCGGTAATGCTACCGGTAATGGTAATGGTACCGGTAACACTACAGGTAACAGTAACAGTAATGGTACTGGTAATGGTACCGGTAACACTACAGGTAACAGTAATGGTGCCGGTAATGCTACCGGTAACACTACCGGTAACACTGTCAGTAACGGCACCAGTAACGCTACCGATAACGGTACCGGTAACAGTAATGATACCGGTAACACTACCTGTAACACTACCGGTAACGCTACTGGTAGCATTACCGGTAACAGCACCGGTAACGGTACCAGTAACAGTAATGGTACTGGTAACACTACCTGTAACACTACCGGTAACGGTGCTGGTAACAGTACCAGTAACAGTAATGGTAGCGGTAACGGTGCCAGTAACGGTACCAGTAACACTACTGGTAATGGTACCGGTATCAGTAACACTACCAGTAACAGTACCGGTAACACTAATGGTACCGGTACCGGTTCCCCCCCACCCCCCGGTACAGAACAGCTCCCAGTTCATGAAGCACACCCGCAGGCGGAAGCTGACGGTGGAGGACTTCAACCGGGCTCTGCGATGGAGCAACGTGGAGGTGAGATGGGGACCGGGGGCTCTGGGGGTGCTGCGGTTGCCATAGCAACACCCCCATTGTGTGTATAGGTGTGGAGATGGGGGGGAGATGCTGGGGTTGCCATAGCAACATCCCCATTGTGTGTACAGGTGTTGTTATGGAGACTGGGGGCTCTGGGGGTGCAGGTACTGGGGGGGGGGGAAATGCTGTGGTTGCCATAGCAACAACCCCATTGTGTGTATAGGTGTGGAGATGGGGACCGGGGGCTCTGGGGGTGCAGGTACCATAGGGGATGATGCTGCGGTTGCCATAGCAACATCCCCATTGTGTGTATAGGTGTGGAGATGGGGACCGGGGGCTCTGGGGATGCTGGGGTTGCCATAGCAACATCCCCATTGTGTGTATTGGGGTGGTGATGGGCACTGGGAACTCTGGGGATGCAGGTACCAGGGGGTGGGGGGGGAGATGCTGTGGTTGCCATAGCAACACCCCATTGCCTGCCCCTCGCCACAGGCTGTGTGTGGATACGGATCCCAGGATGCTCTCCCCTTTCGGGCCATCAAGGAAGGGGAATTGTACTTCCAAGAGGATCGGGAAGTGAACCTGGTGGAGCTGGCTCTGGCCACCAACATTCCCAAGGGATGCGCTGAGACAGCCGTGAGAGGTGAGGGGACCCCCCCCAAAACCCAGTACCCCCCACTGAGGGCAATGCACCAGCACCAGCACCACCGCTCTCTTCCAGTGCACATCTCCTATCTGGATGGAAAAGGCAACCTGGAGCCACAGGGAGCTGGTATGGGGGGATCACAATGGGGTGGGATGGGGGGGGTGTTCCCCCCCATAGGGGACAATGGGGTGATGTTGTACCCCCCCCACAACCACCATTGCAGTGCCCAGCGCCGTGTCCACGCTGACCGAGGACCTGCTCAAGTATTACCAGCATGTGACCCGTGCGGTGCTGGGGGATGACCCACAGCTGATGAAGGTGCATTGGGGTTGGGGGGGTCCCTGTTCCTGCCACCCTGCACCCCAACATGGATATGACCCCCCCCTTCCTGCCCCCTTGCACCCCAGCATGGGGGTGACCCCCCCTGCACCCCAACATGGATCTGATCCCCCCTTCCTGCCCCCCTGCACCTGAACATGGGGCTGACCCCCCCTCCCCCCCTGCACCCCAACACGGACCTGACCCCCCCATCCCCCCCATAGGTGGCCCTCCAGGACCTCCAGACCAACTCCAAGATAGCCGCACTGCTCCCTTACTTCGTCTACGTGGTCAGCGGGGTGAGCACCAGGGATGGGATGGGGATGATGGATCCCATGGGATGGGGACGATGCTTCCCATGGGATGGGGATGATGGATCCCATGGGATGGGAACGGTGCTTCCTATGGGATGGTGATGATGGATCCCATGGAATGGGGATGATGGATCCCATGGGATGGGAACGATGCTTCCCATGGGATGGGGATGATGGATCCCATGGGATGGGGATGATGGATCCCATGGGATGGGGACGATGCTTCCTATGGGATGGGGATGATGCTTCCTATGGGATGGGGATGATGGATCCCATGGGATGGGAACGATGCTTCCCATGGGATGGGGATGATGGATCCCATGGGATGGGGATGATGGATCCCATGGGATATGTATGACGTTTCCCATAGGATGCAGCCCCTCCACCACCCCCATTCCCCCCCATAGGTGAAGTCCGTGAGCCACGACCTGGAGCAGCTCAATCGCCTCCTGCACATCGCGCGCAGCCTCATCCAGAACCCGTTCCTGTGCCTGGGCTCCTACGTCTGCAGCCTCATCGGCAGCGTCATGTACTGCGTTCTGGAGCCGCTGGCAGCCTCCATCAACCCCCTCAACGACCACTGGACACTGCGGGACTATGCGGCCATGCTCCTGAGCCGCATCTTCTGGTGCGCCCAGGGATGCTGGTGGTGTCCATCACACCGCGCTGGGGCCGGTGGTGACAGCCTCGTGCTGCTGTTGTCCTCTGTCCCCATAGGACTCATGGTGATTTGGTGAGTGGACTCTACCACCAGATCCTGCTGTCGCTGCAGAAGGTGTTGGCTGACCCCGTGCGTCCGCTCTGCTCCCACTATGGGGCTGTGGTTGGGCTGCATGCGCTGGGGTGGAAGGTGAGTGATGGAGAGGGGTCAGCTCCATCCCATTGACCCTTTCTCTCCCCTATTGCCCCCTTCTCTCTCCATATCCCCATCCCATTGCCCCCCTTTTCACCCCATATTCCCATCCCATTAACCCTTTCTTTTCCCCATCCCATTGACACCCTTCTCTCCCCATGTCCCCATCCCATTACCCCCATTCTCACCCCATATCCCTCCCCAGGCCGTTGAGCGGGTGCTTTACCCCCATCTCCCCACATACTGGACCAACCTACAAGCAGTCCTGGACGATTACTCCGTCTCCAACGCGCAGGTCAAAGCCGATGGGCACAAAGTCTATGGAGCCATCCTGGTGAGCCCCTCCCCTTGCTATGGGGCCGGCTATGGGGCACACACCTTCCCCACTGCCCCTTTTCCTTCCCTTCCTCCCAGGTGGCTGTCGAGTGCCTGTTGAAGATGAAGGCTCAACAATCGCCCTCACCGGTGCCTGGCAACAACCGGTGCCGCGAGGCCTCCCCACGGCACAGCCCCAAACCGGACCCAGAGCTGCCCTTCGGCCTCGGGCGCCCATTGCTGCAGCTGGGGGGGGGCAGCAGCACTGGGCCCCCCCCCTCCTCCTCCTCCTCCTCCTCCTCCTCCCTTCACCACATGTACCATGAGCTCTATGACTTCTTCGGCGACAGCCTCGCCTCCCGCTTCGGCACCGGCCTCCCCACCGCAGCCTCCCACCCCCCCGAGGGCCCCCCCGACGGCGGCCGCAAGGACCCCGACGGCAGCGCACGGAAGATGCCTCAGCTGACGGCGAGCGCCACGGTCAGCCCGCGGGACGAGGACCCCCCGGTACCGGTACCGGTAGCACCATCACCGCGCCCGGTCCCGCAGCGCCCGTCCGCCGGCCTCCCGCGGCCTCGCGGCGCTCCCCGGCAGCCGGGACACCGCCCGGGACCCCGCGACGTGTTCCAGAAGTGCCGCTTGGCGCCGCGAGGACCCCCCAGGTTCAGCTTCGTCATCGCCGGGCGCCAGGCCGGGCGCCGGTGCCAGGGCCGCCGGTTCCAGACCTGCTTCCCGCAGCACCATGGGGCCGGACACGTGTCCCGCTACGCGCAGAAGCTGCCCATGATCGGGCGCAGCTCGCGCCCCACGCGGAGGTGGCCTCGGGCTGAGTACTCACTGCACCTGCTGCTCTGAACACACAATAAATGGGGCTGAGGTCATGGTGTGCAGGATGTGGGATGGGGATGGACTGAGGGATGGATCTGAGGGTGGGTGGAAGCATGGGGAGATGGATGGGGGGGTTCTAGGATGGGAAGCATGGGGAGATGGATGGGGGGGGTCTAGGATGGGAAGCATGGGGAGATGGATGGGGGGGTTCTAGGATGGGAAGCATGGGGAGATGGATGCATGGATTCTATGTTGGATGGATGGGTAGATCTGAGGCTGGATGGAAGCACGGGCACATGGATAGATGGATGGATGGGGGGGGTCTAGGATGAATGGGTTCTAGGATGGATGGATGGGCAGATGGATGCATGGGGTTTAGGATGGGAAATGTGCAGATCTGAGGCTGGATGGAAGCATGGACACATGGATGGATGGATTCTAAGATGGATCAAATGGATGGATGGATTCTAGGTTGGATGGATGAACAGATCTGAGGCTGGATGGAAGCATGGAAAGATGGATGGATGGATTCTAGGTTGGATGGATGACCAGATCTGAGGCTGGATGGAAGCACGGGCACATGGATGGATGGATTCTGAGATGGATCAAATGGATGTATGGATTCTAGGATGGATGAACAGATCTGAGGCTGGATGGAAGCATGGACACATGGATGGATGGATGGGGGGGTTCTGGGATGGGTGGATGGACCCAAGGCTGTGGGTGGATGGATGGAGGGAAGAGATGGAATCTAGGATGGGAAGCATGGAAAGATGGATGCGTAGGTTCTATGATGGATTGGGTGGATGGATGGGTTCTAGGATGCATAGATCTGAGGCTGGATGGAAGCATGGACAGTTGGATGGATGGATGGGGGGGTTCTAGGATGAACCCAAGGCTGGACCTAAGCCCAGGCCATGGGACACATGTGTCCTCAGTTGGACGGGTTTGATCTGTATGGATAAAGGGATGCACACACTGACGGGTAAAGGCAGCGCTCGGCAGTGCCAGCACCTGCATTGGGACGTGCTGGGACGAGCCAGGATGAGCCCCTCCCTGCGCCGTGGGGCAGAGGAGGAGTGGGGCGGGACAGTGGGGCAGCCCCATGGCTGGAACATGGCTGCCTCCACCCTGCAACTGGTGGAACTGGTCCTCCATGGAGCCGCCTTCCTCTGTGGCATTGCCTCTGCCGCGGCCCTCACCGTGGCGCAGGTACCGGGGGGGGATATGGGGGGGGATATGGGGGGATATGGGGGGAACGTGGCCCCATTGCATCAAGGTGCAGGCGGGGAGATGTGGGGCACAGCAGCTTCACCCCACACTTACCCCAGTGCCTCCATCCTGCTCCCACCTTGACCCTGGTCCCCATCCCCTTGCATCTCCTACACCCCCATATTGGTGCTCATGGGTTGCTATGGGGCACAAAGGGGGGGATTGACCCCAATGGGGATGCAGGATGGAGCCTGAGCTTCCTCCTCACCTCACTGGTCTGTCCTGCCCAGGCTGTTCCCTATGGATACTATGGGGTTTGATGGGGGGGTGTCACCATCATCATCCTCTCCTTGCTGCCCGGTTGTAGGGGGAGTTTGGGGGTCAGTGCATCCTCTATGGCAGCGTGAGCTGGAACGGGACCACACTGGTACCCAAAGCCTTCAGCCACCTCTCCTTGTGCTACTTCATCTCCGGGGTCTCCATCGTGGTCGCCCTTTACTGCTTCGCATCCCTCCTCTATGGCATCTTTGGCTGCTGCACTGGCGAGACCCATTGGTGAGGAGGGGGATGTGGGGCTGGATGTGACCCCAACCCTCCATCCATCCCTATCCTGGATCCCTTGTGATGCTGACACCCTCCTGGCAGGGACCGCTCCTGGCTCCGCATCACCTTGGTCGTCACCATCATCATCCTCTTCTTCCTCCTCATCTCAGCCTGCATCCTCCGTGTGGGGATGGACGTGCTCTGTGCATCCATTATGGAGACCAAGGGGGTATCCAGGTACCAGTGACTGTATCCATGGAGACCAAGAGGGTATCCAGGTACCAGTGATTGGTATCCATGGAGACCAAGAGGGTATCCAGGTACCAGTGACTGTATCCATGGAGACCAAGAGGGTATCCAGGTACCAGTGATTGGTATCCATGGAGACCAAGAGGGTATCCAGGTACCAGTGATTGGTATCCATGGAGACCAAGAGGGTATCTGGGTACCAGTGACTGTATCCATGGAGACCAAGGGGGTATCACGGTACCAGTGATTGGTATCCATGGAGACCAAAAGGGTACCCAGGTACCAGTGACTGTATCCATGGAGTCCTGCTCATCCCTGTGTACCCCCCATTACAGCTGCTGGGATGCCCAACACTCCCCATGGGCACTCTACAGCCCCATCCACTTCTACAGCAACCTCAGCAGTGCACAGGTGAGTTGGGGGGGGGGATGCTGTGGGGCTGGACCCATAGCACCAAGGAGAGGAAGTGGTGACCCCCCCATTGTGTGTCCCCACAGTCCTCGGCCTGGGTGACCGTGTTCCTGTGGTGTCTCCTGACCGCGCGGCGGCTGTTGCAGCGACACCGGGAGCACCGGATCCCACTGCTGGGGAGCAATGGGGCCGAGTGAGGCGCTGAGGAAGAGGCCACTTATGGGGGGAGATCGATATGGGCCTGATGGAAATGGGGGGGGGGGTTGGGTTGGTGGTGTTGGGTTGGGTGGTGTTGGGTTGGTTGTTGGGTTGGGTTGGTTATTGTTGGGTTGGGTCATGGATGGGTAGTGCTGGGTTGTGTTGGTTGTTATTGGGTTGGTTGTTGTTGGGTTGGGTTGGTTGTTACTGGGTTGGTTGTTACCAGGTTGGTTGTTACTGGGTTGGTTGTTACCAGGTTGTTGTTATTGGGTTGGTTGTTACCAGGTTGTTGTTACTGTGTTGGTTGTTATGGGGTTGTTGCTATCGAGTTGGTTGTTATGGGGTTGGACTGTTTCAGGGGCTGAGCTGTATTAAAGACACGGGTGTCATAGCTGAGGCTGTGCCTGAACCTGAGTGCTTGGAGGAGGAAGGATCCTGGGGGGTCCCCATGAGCAGAACCTCCCTCTGGGTGGGGTGTTCCCTATGGGCAGTACAAAGGAGGGAGCAGAGCTTGGAGGTCCTGGGAGCAGGAACCCGGCTTAGGGCCCCATAAGGACAACTACATAGAAGCCATAACACGGAACACAGACGATCCTAGGCAAGAGATAGGGAAGCTCATCCCCCTTCCTGCCCCGGGGTACAGGCGGCCTCACACTCACTGACATCACGGTCACCTCCCTCCGCCCTCCCTCCCCGTTCTGTTGTGACCCCCATCTCCTCCCACACGCTCACCCCGTTTCCCATGCACTGACTCCCCCACAAACCATCCCCCAACCCCCCACTGAATCCCCCCCAGCGTCCCCTGCGCTCCCTTAGGTTTCTCATTTGCATAACCACGCCCCTCCCGTCGGCTCTACCATGGCCGCGCCCGAGGCTCCTCCCTGTGCGTCACGCACGGAAAGATGGCGACGCCCACTCCCTCACCTACACTTCCGGCATCGCTGATTCGCTGGGGCCGCCGAGGAGTGGGCGGGACTTCCGCTAGAGTGGGAGGGGGCCCTAAACAGACTTCCGGTAGGGGCACAGCGTTGCCGTTCCCGGACGGTGCGAACGGGGCCTGGACGGGGGGGGGGGAAACGGGGGGGAGGGGGGGTAAAAAGGGGGGTCCCGGTAAAGGGGGGGGGGATCCGGTAAAGGGGGGGTCCGTTAAAGGGGGGGGGAATCCGGTAAATGGGGGGGGGGTTCCGGTAAAGGGGGGGGGGATCCGGTAAATGGGGGGGGGTTCCGGTAAAGGGGGAGGTCCGTTAAAGGGGGGGGGGATCCGGTGCCATCGCCGCTGTCCGTGCCCCCCCCCAGGCCGCCATGAGCCTCCAATGGACGGTGGTCGCCACCTTCCTCTATGCCGAAGTCTTCCTCGTCCTCCTGCTCTGCATCCCCTTCGTGTCCGCGGCCCGGTAGGGATGGGGGGGGGCCGGTACCTATAGACGGTAATGGGGGGGTCTGGTGCCTATAGACGGTAATGGGGGGGTCCGGTACCTATAGACGGTAATGGGGGGGTCCGGTGCCTATAGACGGTAATGGGGGGTCCCTGGTGCCTATAGACGGTAATGGGGGTCCCGGTACCTATAGACTGTAATGGGGGGGCCGGTACCTATAGACGGTAATGGGGGGGCCGGTACCTATAGACGGTAATGGGGGTCCCGGTACCTATAGACGGTAATGGGGGGGCCGGTACCTATAGACGGTAATGGGGGGGGTCCGGTGCCTATAGAAGGTAATGGGGGGGTCCCGGTGTCTATAGAAGGTAATGGGGGGGTCCCCAGTGCCTATAGAAGGTAATGGGGGGGGGTCCCCAGTGCCTATAGAAGGTAATGGGGGGGGTCCCCAGTGCCTATAGAAGGTAATGGGGGGGGGTCCCCAGTGCCTATAGAAGGTAATGGGGGGGGGTCCCTATGGTTCTGGGGGGGTCTTGGCTCTCACCCCCCCCACCCATTGCAGGTGGCAGAAGATCTTCAAGTCGCGGCTGGTGGGACTGGCTGTGGCCTATGGGAACACTGTCTTCATCGTCCTCATCATCATCCTCATCCTCCTGCTGCTGGGTGCGTGCGGGGGGGGTCCCCATGTACCCCATGTACCCCATGTACTGATACCTGTGTGTTGTATTGAGCACCATGGATTGGATTGATACACATGTATTGTATCGATACCTATATGTTGTATTGATACCAATACATTGTATTGATCTCCATGTATTGTATTGATACGCATGTATTGTATTGATGCCCATATATTGTATTGATCCCCATGTATTGTATCAATACCAATAGATTGTATCAATCCTCATTATTGTATCGATACCCATATGTTGTATCAATACCAATATGTTGTATCAATCCCCATATATTGTATCAATACCAATATATTGTATCGATACCCATATATTGTATCGATCCTAATGTATTGTGTTGATACATATATATTGTATTGATACCCATACATTGTATCTATACCCATTTATTGTATCGATGCCCATGTATTGTATTGATCCTAATGTATCGGTACATATATACTGTGTTGATATCCATCTATTGTATTGACCCCCATATATTGTATTGATCCCCATGTATTGCATTGCTCCCCATCTATTGTATCACTCCCCATGTATTGTTCCCCATCTATGTATTGATCCCCATCTATTGTATTGCTCCCCATGTATTGTATTGATCCCCATGTATTGTATTGATCCCCATCTATTGTATTGCTCCCCATGTATTGTTCCCCATCTATGTATTGATCCCCATGTATTGCATTGCTCCCCATGTATTGTCTCTCTCCCCATGTACTGACCCCCCCATTTCCGCCCCACAGACGCCTACCGTGAGACCCACAAGTACTCCATGACAGACCGTGTGGCTCTGCAGAGCAGCCCTGGAGCTCTGGAGCACTTCCACATGAAGCTGTTCCGAGCACAGAGGAACCTGTACCTGGCAGGGTTTGCTCTGCTGCTCTCCTTGTGAGTGGGGGGGGCTGAAATGGGGGGGTCTGAAATGGGGGGGGTCAGAAATGGGGGGGGTCTGAAGGGGGGAGGGTGAAGGGTTTCAATGGGGGGGGTAATGAAGGGGGGGGTCTGAAGGAGGGGGGTCTGAAATGGGGGGGTCTGAAGGGGGGGTTGAAGAGGAGGGGGGAGTCTGAGGGGGTGGGTTCTGAAGTTGGGGGGGGTAATGAAGGGGAGGGGGGTTCTTAAGGGGGGGGTTGAAGGGGGTGGGGTCTGAATGGGGGGGTATGAAAGGGGGTGTCTGAAGAGGGGGTTTGGATTGGGGGGGTGTCTTGGGGGGGGTTAAGGGGGTTGGGTGTTAATGGGGGGTCTGAAGGGGGGTTGGATTGGGGGGGTTCTGAAGGAATGGGGGGGTTAAGGGGGGTTGGGTGTTAATGGGGGGTTAAGGGGTTGTTAATGGGGATGTTAATAGGGTGTTAATGGGGTGTTGGGTGTTATTGGGTGTTAATGGGGTGTTAATGGTGTGTTAATGGGGGTGTCCCATCCCGCAGCCTCCTCCGCCGCCTGGTCACCCTCATCTCCCAGCAGGCTGTGCTAGGAGCCTCCACTGAAGCCTTCCGCAAACAGGCAGAGGGGGCGAGTCAGGCTGCCCGGAGGTACATGGAGGACAACGATGCCCTAAGGAAGGTACCATGGGGGTGATGGGGGGGGCACAAACACCCCCATACCCCTCATACACCCCCCCCATACCCCCCTTCATACCCCCCCCATAGCCCCCCCCATAACCAGCTCCGTGTCCCCTTCCCCACCAGCTACAGGAGGCTGGGGGCAATGGGGGTGGCACAATAACCCCCATACCCCCCATAGCCCCCCCATAATTAGCTCCATGTCCCTTCCCCAGCAGCTGCAGGAGGTGGGGGGGCGATGGGGGGTGACACACACACAATAACCCCCATACCCCCCCATAGCCCCCCCATAACCATCTCCATATCCCCCTCCCCAGCAGCTACAGGAGTCTGGGGGTAATGGGGGGTGACACACACACAATAACCCCCCCCATAACCATCCCCATGTCCCCCCCCCAGCAGCTACAGGAGTCGGGGGGTGATGGGGGCAGCTCCTCCCCTACCCAGGATGACAATGAGACCCTCAAGGCCAAGGTGGAGAAGCTGAAGGAGGAGCTGGCCCAGAGCAAGCGCTGTAAGGATGGGGGGGGTAACATGGGGGGGGTCACTGGGGTTTGGGGGTGACCCTGACCCCCCCCCCCCCCCCCCCCCCCCCCCCATAAGCGCTGGAGAAGGCAGAGAACGAGGTCCAGGCCATGAGGCGTCAGGCGGAGGGGCTGACCCGGGAGTACGACCGGTTACTGGACCAGCACGCGCGTCTGCAGGTACTGGGGCGGCTATGGGACCCCCATAGAGCACCATGGGACCCCCATGGTACCCCTATTATCACCATGGGACCCCCTTTAACACCATGGTACCCCCATTAGCACCATGGTACCCCCTTTATCACCATGATATCTCCATTAGCACCATAGTACCCCCATTAGCACTGTGACACCCTCTTTATCACTATGATATCTCCATTAGGACCATGGTACCTCCATTATCACCATGGTACCCCCATTACCCCATGGCACCCCCATTAGCCCCATGGTACCCCCATTAGCCCCATGGTACCCCCATTAGCACCATGGTACCCCCATTAGCCCCATGGTACCCCCATTAGCACCATGGTATCCCCTTTATCACCATTGTATCCCCATTAGCCCCATGGTACCCCCATTAACACCCCCTTTACCCCCCCTTTTAGGCAGCCCATGATGGCCCCCGGGACAAGAAGGAGGAGTGAATGGACCAAGCACAGACCCCAAGAGCTGGGGCAGGACTCGAGGTGTTGCCAGGGACGCCCCCCGCCTTTCCCCATATGTGGGGGGCAGGAAGGGGTTTGGGCCCCATTTCTATGGGTCACAGCATCCCCCCCCCTTTCCCCATATGTGGGGGGCAGGAAGGGGTTTGGGCCCCATTTCTATGGGTCACAGCATCCCCCCCCCTTTCCCCATATATGGGGGGCAGGAAGGGGTTTGAGCCCCATTTCTATGGGTCACAGCATCCCCCTCCATCCCCTTTCCATGGGGGTGCCCTGGGTGTGGGCAATGGGACCCCTTCACGCAGCTTCTGCTTCAATAAACCTATGGGATCAGGTGGGGTTTGTGTCCTCTGCCCCCCAAAACGGAGC
Source organism: Melopsittacus undulatus (assembly GCF_012275295.1). NCBI lineage: Eukaryota > Metazoa > Chordata > Aves > Psittaciformes > Psittaculidae > Melopsittacus > Melopsittacus undulatus. Next base: position 41,190 of record NC_047548.1, on the reverse strand, counting down.
CCACTGAGGTTCACCCCCTTTATTGGCACCGTGCACAGGCAGTGGGTGTGGGGCGCGCTATGGGGCAGGATGTCCATTGCTCTGTCCTTCACCTGCGCCCCATAGTGCTGCAGGGCCATGGGGCAGTCTGTCCATCGCGAAGTTATGGGGCCGCCGTCCTGTGGGGCGCAGCCCCCTGGGTGTGGGGCGGACCCATCTGCTCCTCTATGGGGCACAGTGCAGGCTATGGGGCGCAATGCAGCACCCGGGCCTGGCCCCGCAGCGCCTCAAACTCCCTCTGCACAAAGTCCGTCAGCGCTTTCCTTATCTCCAGCTGTGGGGCAGAGGAAACAGGCCCCATAGAACCAGGGGGACTCCCCATAGCAGCCCCACACCTATAGGGCATCCCCCCATTACTCACCGTTGATGTGCCCTCAGCCCTCAGCCGCTCCAGTAGGGGCCGGACGCTGAACGGTCGCCCCACAACCACTGTGATCCGCTATGGGGCAGCATCAATGCATCAGTACCCCACCCCCTGCCCCATAGCTCAACCTGCAGCACCCCCCTCCTGCCCCATAGCGTGTGTTGTGCCCCCCCCATCACTCACCTGCCCCACACGGGGCACGTAGGGGCGGGTGTTGGGCAGGACGTCGTTCATGCCTGGTTATGGGGTCAGCAGCCACCTGCATGGCCAAGCACCAGGACGGGCCCCACAGCGGGAGCCAGCCCCACATCCCCCTGCCCACAGCCCCACAACCACCCCCCCCCCATTCCTCCTGCCCCACATCCCAGCCCCGCTCACCCCCATGCCACAGGGGCAGGACGACTGGGTCGAGGCTGCACTCGGCCAGGAGACGCCCGATGCCTATGGGGGGGCAAAGTGGGGCACTCTATGGGGCTGGGCAGCACTTGGGGGGCACAAGAGCAGGGAAGGGGCAGAGGAGCAGTTGGGGGGGGAAGGCAAATGTGGGCAGCAAGGGGGTAACAGAGAGGGGGTTGAGGGGGGAATGGGGTCAAGGAGCATTTGAGGGCGTTGGGGGGCAGATGGGGGTGGTTGTGGGGTGCAGTTGGGGGGCAGATGGGGTGGGTGTAGGGCATGGATATAGGGCAGAAGGGGCTGTTGTGGGGCACAGATGGGGGTCAGAGAGGTGGTTGTGGGGCACAGATGGGGGCAGAAGGGGCAGTTCTGGGGCACAGTTGTAGGGCAGAAAGGGGCGGTTGTGGGGCAGAAGGCGCTGGATGTGGGGCACAGTTGTAGGGCACCATTATGGGGCTCACCCCACTTGAAGCGCACGAACTCCTGCCCCATGTTCACTTTGCCTGTGGGGGGGGACGACAAGAACCCATAGTCGATGGGGGTGGGGGCACCACAGCTCCCCCCCCCCCCCCCTTACCCCATTGCTCCCAGTCCCTCCCAGTCCCCCCATTCCCAGTATTCCCAGTACCTTCAGGGAACATGTGCACCCAGTCCCCTTGGTTGAGCTTGTCCAGGATGAAATCCATCCCGCGCTGGTAAACGCCATCCCCTGCACGCACCCATTTAACGCAATGGGAACCCCTCCCAGTTCAACCCAGTATAAACTGGCAGCACCCCAGTGCCCCCCCCAGTCCAAACCAGTATAAACTGGGAGCACCCCAGTGCCCCCCCCAGTCCAAACCAGTATAAACTGGGAGCACCCCAGTGCCCCCCCCCAGTCCAACCCAGTATAAACTGGGAGCACCCCAGTGCCCCCCCTGCCCCAGTCCAACCCAGTATAAACTGGGAGCACCCCAGTGCCCCCCCCAGTCCAACCCAGTATAAACTGGCAGCACCCCAGTGCCCCCCCCAGTCCAACCCAGTATAAACTGGGAGCACTCCAGTGCCCCCCCCAGTCCAAACCAGTATAAACTGGGAGCACCCCAGTGCCCCCCCTCCCCCAGTCCAACCCAGTATAAACTGGGAGCACCCCAGTGCTCCCCCCCAGTCCAACCCAGTATAAACTGGGAGCATCCCAGTCCAACCCAGTATAAACTGGGAGCATCCCAGTGCCCCCCCTGCCCCAGTCCAACCCAGTATAAACTGGGAGCATCCCAGTCTCACCCCTGCACACTGGGACGCAGCGGCCGAGGCTGAAGAAGAGCGAATGCAGCTCCCGTGTGAAGCAGATGTCAGCGGCCGTGGGGGTCCTGGGGGGGGAGGGGGGGGTTGGGCCATGGGGGGGGGGGAGGGGGGCTGGGGGGGGGGGGAACCCCCAAACCTGCCCCTCCCCCCCCCTCACCAGCGCATCTTGTGCAGGCTCCAAACGTGGCGAAGCTTCAGGGAACCTGGAGCGGGGGGGGGGGGGGGGGATGGGGGGGGAACAGAGACAGGGACCTCATAGGGAGTCCCATAGAGATACATGGAGAGCCCCATAGGGACACACAGAGACCCCATAGAGATACATTGACACTCGCCCCCCCCCGGCCATAGAACCCCATAGAGACCCCCACACCCAGCATCACCCTTCAAAGCACAGACCCCCATTGAGACCTCCCAGGACCCCCCCCCTCAAACCAGGGACCCCCATTGAGACCCATAGAGACACCCCTCAGGAACCCCCCCCACTGAGACCCCCCCAAACCAACGACCCCCCCCATAGAACCCCCCCAATAGATCCCCCCCATAGACCCCCCCATAGACCCCCCCCATAGATCCCCCCCATAGACCCCCCCCACAGATCCCCCCCATAGACCCCCCCATAGACCCCCCCCCACAGAACCCCCACCCATAGACCCCCCCATAGACCCCCCATAGACCCTCCCATAGACCCCCCCATAGACCCCCCCCATAGAACCCCCCATAGATCCCCCCCATAGACCCCCCATAGACCCCCCCATAGACCCCCCATAGCCCCCCCCATAGACCCCCCCCTAGCCCCCCCCGTACCCCAGAGGTGGGGGTCGTCCATGCAGGACTGGTGGTTGGACAGGGTGAGCAGGGGGGTGCGGGGCCCGCGGCCCTCAACCAGCTGGTGCAGGACCTCAGCGTTGTGAACCCGCAGGCGGTTCAGGTACCCTGGGGGGGGGGAAATGGGGGGGGGGTGAGGGGGGGGAAATGGGGGGGGGGGGGGGGGGGGCATGGGGGTGGGGGGGGGGGTGGGGAAAAGGGGGAGAGGGGTAAAAAGGGGGGGAGGGGGAAAAGGGGGGAGGGGAAAAGGGGGGGAGGGGGAAAAGGGGGGAGGGGCAAAATGGGAGGTGGGGGAAAGGGGGGCAGGGGAAAAGGGGGATGGGGAAAAAGGGGGGGAGGGGGAAAGGGGGCGGGGTTCCGGTGACCCCGTGACCCCCCCGTTGCTCACGTGTCCACACGCAGCTGTACGTGCCCACCAGGCCGGTCACGAGGCGGCTCGCGAGGGACCAGGACAGAGGCGGCGCCGCCGGAAACGGCCACGGTACCGACAACGGCATCGTGCATGGCGGAACCGGAACCGGGGGTCACGGGGGCACCGGGGGGTCACCGGGAGGTCACGGGGGCACCGGGTCACGGACGGACCGGAACCGGCACCCGCACCCGGTTCGGGCCTACACTGCCCGCCCCACACATCCCCCGGGCGTAAAGCGCCGCCGACTGTCGCAAACGTCGCGCAATGAGGTTCGCGACACAGTGAATGGGTGCCGTCAAGCGCCGAGGGATGTCGCCAACGTCACGTAAAGAAGCTGCTCCCCTGCCGTCAAGCGAGGCCGGTTAAGTACAGTGGAGGGGTGCCGACAAGTGTCGTGTGATGTCGCAAACGTCACGTAAAGGGTCTGCTCGTCTGCCGTCAAGCGAGCCCTGTTCACAGCAGACGGGTGCTACCAAGCGCGGCGTGATGTCGCAAACGTCACGTAAAGAGTCTGCCCCCCTGCCGTCAAGCGAGCCCGGTTCGCTACACAGGGGATGAGTGCCGTCAAGCGCCGCCTGATGTCGCAAAGTCAGTGAGTTGTGGTGGTTTTACTGCCATTAAGCGTCACGTGATGCCGCACCACGACCCATCGCACAAGCCCCGCCTCCTCCCCGCTCTCACCCAATCCCCTCTCGCCACGCCCTTTCATTTGCATATCACCTCCCACCGTCACCACAGCAACGCCGGCTCCATCCGTGCCCTCAGGCGGCGGCCGCCATTGTTGAGGGGCGGGGACTGCGACCGGCCCCGGTGGCTCCGCCCCCACCCCGTGGCCCCGCCCCCACCCCGGTGGCTCCGCCCCTGCGGGCACCGGCGGAAGTGGATCGGGACACGCAGGTAACGCCGCTCGGTACCGGATCGGCCCCAAACCCCCCCCCCCCCCCCTTCCGGTCCATCCGGTTCCTCACCCGTTCCGGTCCATCCGGGTCCTCACCCGTTCCGGTCCATCCGGGTCCTCTCCCGTTCCGGTCCATCCGGGTCCTCACCGGTTCCGTTCCCCCCCATCAGGGCCCCCCCGGCGCGGCCGCCGCCGCCGCCATGGCCGCTGTGTGGCAGCAGGTGCTGGCTGTGGATGCGAGGTGAGACCCGGGGATGGGGGGGCTTGGACGCGACACGGAGAGCACCGGTTACACCGGAACATTTGTGGGGGGGGGGGGGGGGGGGGGAGGAGCCGGTACCGGTGTTGGTGTCTGTGGGAGCCAGTACCGGTATCAGTGTCCGCAGTACCGGGTATCTGTGTCCGTGGGATGTGGTACCAGGTGTCGGTGTCTGCAGGATCTGGTACCAGTGTCAGTGTCCACAGGATCCGGTGTCCATAGGATTTGGTACCGGTGTCAGTGTCTGCAGGATGCGGTACCGGGTGCCAGTGTCCACAGGATCAGGTGTCGGTGTCCGCAGGATCCGGTGTCGGTGTCTGTGGGATGCGGTACCGGGTGCCAGTGTCCACAGGATCCGGTGTCAGTGTCTGCAGCGTCCGGTACCGGTGTCTGTGTGCAGGATGCGGTACCGGTATCGGTGTCCGCGGAATCTGGTACCGGTGTTGGTGTCCACAGGAGCCGGTACCGGTATGTGGGATGCGGTACTGCTGTCAGTGTCTGCAGTACTGGGTATCAGTGTCTGCGGGATGCAGTACTGGTGTCGGTGTCCGCAGGATCTGGTACCGGTGTCGGTGTCCATAGGATCCGGTACTGGTGTTGTTGTCGGTGTCTGCAGGATGCAGTACTGGTGTTGGTGTCCGTGGGATCCGGTACCGGATGCAGTACTGGTGTCGGTGTCCGTGGGATCCGGTACCGGTGTTTGCGGGATCCGGTACCGGATGCAGTACTGGTGTTGGTGTCCGCGGGATCCAGTACCGGTGTTTGCGGGATCTGGTACCGGTGTTTGCGGGATCCGGTACCGGATGCAGTACCAGTTATCCATGTCCCCAGGTACGCCGCCTACCGCACCCCTCGCTGGCCCCAGTTCCGGACCCAGTACGTGCGGCGCCGGAGCCAGTTGCTGCGGGAACAGGCGCAAGGAGGAGCCCTGGAGGGCAACACCCGGCGCTGGTACCTGCGGGTGCGCAGCCGGCTCCTGGCCCAGCGCTATGGGTCCCTGTCGGAGCAGAGCAGCTGCCGGGCCCACAGCAGCAGTGCCCTCCGCGCCAGCCGCACCACACTGGACCGCATGGAGGTAATGGTGTGGATGGGGGAGCCCCATGGGGTGGGACATGTCCGGCCCCATTGATTGGAGTGATGGTGGGATCAGCACTGGGGCGTGGAGATGATGGAGCGACCCCTACTCTATTATAGAGACCCAGTCCCATTGGACCCCCTCTCCATAGAGACCCAATCCCATAGGGACCCAACCCCATACAAACCCCCTCTCCATAGAGACCCAATCCCATTGGACCCCCTCTCCATAGAGACCCAATCCCATAGGGACCCAACCCCATACGAACCCCTCTCCATAGAGACCCAATCCCATAGGGACCCAACCCCATACGAATCCCCTCTCCATAGAGACCCAATCCCATAGGACCCCCTCTCCATAAAGACCCAATTCCATAGGACCCAATCCCATAGGACCCCTTCTCTATACAGACCCAATCCCATAGGAACCCCCTCTCCATAGAGACCCAATCCCATTGGACCCCCTCTCCATAGCCCCAAAGCTGGGGCTGCCCCATCCCTGCAGTGCTCAAGGACACAGGGGTTGGGATTGGAGCCGGAGGGGGTTTAAGCCCCTTCCACCCCAACCCATCCTGATGCTGTGACCCTCAAGGGGGGGGTCTGTGGGTTCCCTTGTACTGGGCCCATTCCAGCTCTGACCCCCCCCCCAACCCCTTCCTCTCCCCCAGGACTTTGAGGACGACCCTCGGGTAGCACGAGGACATCGGCGCTCCCTGAGCCGCGGCTCCCACCCTGGGGTGCCCCGGGGGGGGCCAGATGAGCGGTGAGCACCCATGGGTGGTGGTGGTGATGGTGATGATGGTGATGGTGGTGATGGTGGTGGTGATGGTGGTGGTGATGGTGGTGGTGGTGATGGTGGTGATGGTGGTGGTGATGGTGGTGATGGTGGTGGTGATGGTGGTGATAGTGGTGGTGGTGATGGTGGTGATGGTGGTGGTGATGGTGGTGGTGGTGATGGTGGTGATGGTGGTGGTGATGGTGGTGGTGATGGTGGTGGTGATGGTGGTGGTGATGGTGGTGATGGTGGTGGTGGTGGTGGTGCTGGTGGTGATGGTGGTGATGGTGATGGTGGTGATGGTGGTGGTGATGGTGGTGATGGTGGTGGTGGTGATGGTGGTGATGGTGGTGGTGATGGTGGTGATGGTGGTGATGGTGGTGGTGGTAATGGTGGTGGTGGTAATGGTGGTGATGATAATGGTTGGGGGGTGTCTGTATGTGTGTATTTGGTGCTGATCCCCCCACAGCCCCCCCGGTGTGGTGCCCACCCCATTGGCCGAAGCCAGCCGTGCCATGGCCGGTGACACCACCCTGAGCGAGAACTACGCCTTTGCCGGCGTCTACCACGTCTTCGACCAACACACGGACAGCGCCGGTAACTGGGAGGCCACCGGGACGGGGTTGGTTTGGTTGTGGGGTACCCCAGTCACTGACAACCCCCATTGTACAGTACCAAAGGTGCAGTTCGCCCACGACGACCGGCACTTGTTGGCCTGTTGCTCTCTGGACGGCACCATCTCCGTGTGCCGCCTGGCACCGGGACCACCGGCAGTGCTACAGGTGTTGCGGGGTCACGGTGCTGGTGTAGCCGATTTCGCCTGGTCCCTGTCCAACGATGTCCTGGTGTCGGCTTCATTGGATGGGACCCTGAGGCTCTGGGCTCCGGTTGACGGCCGCTGCATCCGCCGTGTGCCTGACCCCGATGGTGCTGCCCTGCTCTGCTGTGCATTCCAGCCGCTCAACAACAACCTCACTGTGGTCAGTGGGACACCAGCATCACCCCATGACCCTCATAACCCCCCTTAACATCACCCCATAACCCCCACATAACCCCCCTCAACATCACCCCATAACCCCCCCCACATCCCCCATAACCCCCCCCATAACCCCCACAGCATCACTCCATAACCCCCCCACACCCACCCATAGCATCACCCCATAACCCAATCTCCCCATAACCCCCCCCACATCCCTCCATAACCCCCCCATATCACCCCATAACCCCCCCATATCACCCCATAACCCCCCCATAACCTCCCCACATACCCCATAACCCCCCCACATCCCCCCATAACCCCCCCACTGCATCTTACATGTCCAGTTCACCACCCCCTCCCCATTCTCACCCCCCATCCCCATCTTCCCCCTACCCCCCCTCAAGGTGTTACTGTGGGTCCCATCCCCACCCCATTGAGGTTCATCCCACCCCATTGAGGTTCATCCCACCCCATAGTGGTTCATCCCCCCCCATTATGGTTCATCCCACCCCATAGTGATTCATCCCCCCCCATAGTGATTCATCCCACCCCATAGTGATTCATCCCACCCCATAGAGGTTCATCCCACCCCATAGAGGTTCCTCCCACCCCATTGAGGTTCATCCCCACCCCATTGAGGTTCATCCCACCCCATAGAGGTTCCTCCCACCCCATTGAGGTTCATCCCACCCCATAGAGGTTCCTCCCCCCCCCTTGCCCCCAGGTTGGCAGCGCCCGGCACATGGTGCGTGTGGTGAACATCTCCACCGGGAAGCCAGCACGTGGTGGTGCCGGTCGCTTACCGGGACGGGTCCTGGCTCTTTGCTTCGATGCCCTCGGCCGCATCCTATGGGCTGGAGACGACCGAGGCTCCGTCTCCTCCTTCCTCTGTGACCCTGGCACTGGTGAGTGGTACCCAGAGGGGGTGGTTGTATGGGGGGTGGTTGTGGGGTGACACAAGGGGTGGTTGGGGGGTGTTTGTGGGGTAACTGGGTGGTTGTGGGGTGTTTGTGGGGTGACACAAGGGGTGGTTGTATGGGGGGTGGTTGTGGGGTGACACACTGGGTGGTTGTGGGGTGTTTATGGGGTAATACACTGGGTGGTTGTGGGGTGTTTATGGGGTGACACAAGGGATGGTTGTGGGGTGTTTATGGGGCAACACACTGAACCCCACTTTGTACCCCCCGTCTATAGGGAGGCTGACGAAGGCCTCGCGGGTGGTGGTTGTATGTGGGGTGTTTATGGGGTAACACACTGAACCCCACTTTGTACCCCCCATCCATAGGGAGGCTGACGAAGGCCTCGCGGGTGGTGGTACAGGCAGGAGGCTCCATCACATCCTTGTCCGCACGGGCATGGGCCAGTCGGGAGGCTCCTGACCCATCACTGCTGGTTAATGCCTGTCCCGACCGACTGTTGCTGTTCAGGTATGGGGGACCCCAAAAGAGGGGGGGACCCCAAAAGAAGGGGGGACCCCATAAGGGCAGCATCTCACCCCCTTTTGCCCCTATAGGGTGGTGGAAGAGGAGGGTTCGGGGGCACCAGGGCTGAGGCTGCGACGAAGCTTCCCCACCAAGCACCGGGAGCAGCCCCTAAGGAGCTGCTTCTGTCCCCTCATGTCCTTCCGCCAGGGAGCATGTGTGGGTATGTGGGGGGCTATGGGGTACATGGGATGCTATGGGGTACATGGGGTGCGCTATGGGGTACATGGGGTGCTATGGGGTCCTGTTTGGGGGGTGCTATGGGGTCCTGTTTGGGAGTGCTGTGGGGTCCTGTTTGGGGGTGCTGTGGGGTCCTGTTTGGGGGGTGCTATGGGTACACAGAGATAGGACCCTAATGGTCACTGTGTGTGTGTGGATGTGTACCCCATACCCCCTCCCCACAGTGACAGGCAGCGAGGACGCCTGTGTTCACTTCTTCGACGTGGGTCGCACAGCTCGAGCCACCGTTAACACCCTCCAGGGCCACGGTGGGGCCGTGTTGGCTGTTGCCTTCAACTGCGACGAGAGCCTGTTGGCCTCCAGCGACACCACCGGTACAGTCATCGTGTGGCGTCGGCAGCACGCCTGACAACCCCCCCCCGCAACCGAGTGTTGTTGTGTGTACCCCTTAACACGGCACAGACCCCCCTCTGTGGTCAACAAGCGTGTTTGCCCCAGTGCTATGGGGCTAGAAGAGGTACTTGCGGCAAGCGGCTGCCCCACACTTGCACTCGATACGACCCCGGGTATGGGGCGAGCCCCCGACCGCCAGCCCGAAGTTGGAGTCCATGCGGGTGCTCTCGGCGTCCACTGGGTCCACTGGGGGTGAAAGCACAATGGAGGTTGTTGGGGGGTGCCCCATAGCAGTGGGGTGAGCTGTGGGGTAGGGGTTATGGGGTGTGTGGGGCAGGGGTTATGGGGTGTGTGGGACAGGGGTTAGCAGGTGTGTGGGGCAGGGTTTATGGGGTGTGTGGGGCAGGGTTATGGGGTGTGTGGGGCAGGGGTTATGGGGTGTGTGGGGCAGTGTTATGGGGTGTGTGGGGCAGGGTTATGGGGTGTGTGGGGCAGGGTTATGGGGTGTGTGGGGCAGGGTTAGGGGGTGTGTGGGGCAGTGTTATGGGATGTGTGGGGCAGGGGTTATGGGGTGTGTGGGGCAGGGTTATGGGGTGTGTGGGGCAGGGTTATGGGGTGTGTGGGGCAGGGTTATGGGGTGTGTGGGGCCGGTACCGTGCATGTTGTAGTCGAAGGTGAGCTCCTCTCCGGCGCGGATGGGGCGGGTGGCAAACAGAGCGATCCGGGGCAGACGTGGGTCCAGGTTCTCAATGAACACGTTGTACACCTGCAGGTTGGGGTCGCACTGCCCCGCCCACAACCCGTTAAACCACGCCCCCATTGTGCTATTGGACCAGACCCCCAAGTGGGCGGTGCCAAAGCAAGCCCCACCCCCCCTGCAGCTGAAGCCACGCCCATCCCCCCACTGCTGACCCATCAGCCCCTATTAAGGAGACCCCGGCCATGAAGTGGGTGGGGCCTCACTAAGCCACGCCCCCATCGTATGAAAGCCACACCCACTCCCATAGAGAACCATGTACTCACAGGCCCCGCCCCGGGCGGAGGAAGCCCCTCCCATTTACCCATATTAAGCAAACTTGCCCATATGGAGCAAATCTGCCCATATTAAGTGAATTTGGCCTTATTGACCTTATTAAGTGAACTTGCCCTTATTGAACAAATTTGCCCTTATTAAGCAAATTTGTCCATATTACTCAAATTTGCTATTATTAAGGAAACTTGCCCATATTGAGTGAATTTTCCCTTATTAAATTTGCCCATATTACTCAAATTTGCCCATATTAACCTAATTTGCCCATATTAACCCAGTTACCCCCCCACACTCACGCTGTGGTTGACAAAGTGGGATATGTTCCCATAGTGCGCCGCGTCCACCGTGTACACGTCCTCCACATAGTCCAGGTCGAACAGATACGTGGCCCCTTGCCGGTCATAGACCTGCCCCCGTCGCTCTGCCTCCTCGGACGTGATGATCTGGGACAGCACCAATGTCTCACAGCCCCAAAATCCCCCTTTTTCACCCCAAACCCGACCCCATCCAGCCTCATTCTCACCTCCCCGATGTACTCCATGACGAAGCTGTTCTTGCGGATGCGCTCCATGGTGCGCACACCCCATCCGCGCCCGTTGCCGGTGCGGAAGATGCACAGGTTGTACCGGATGCCCTTCTGCACCACGCGGTTGGGACAGTCGTCACCGCAACAACACCGCGAGTTACACTCGTAGATGGGCAACCCCGCTCGGATCCGCACCTGCCCCGTCTCATTGTAGGCAAACCTGTTGTGTGACGCGCCGGGGCAACAACCGCCCACCGGCTCCAACAGGCAATCCCGGCACTCACACCCCACCGCCACCGGCGTTAGGGTGACACCGGGGCCCACCTTGTACTCATTGATGTACACAAAGTCCTGGGGGGGTCCGTGCAAGTCCACCTCGTTCTCCACCGCGATGCGGCCGCGGTGGCTGCGGCTGTTGTTGAGGAGCTGTTCCCATTGCCGCAGCGACTGACGCTGCTCTGCCTTCTGCACCAGGTAGGATGTGGTGCGTGCCGGGAGCCCGCGGGGACCGGGATGTACCGGAGCCCCCGGGGCTCGGGCCAGGTCCTGGTGTAGCTGCTTGAGGAGCTCCTGGCACCGCAGGTTCTTACGGGGCTCCCATGAGTTGGAGGCTTTGGGGTAACCGCGCCACTTAACCAGGTAGTATTCCTCGTTCTGGGGGGGACGGGGATGGGGGGTTAGGGGGTCCTGAGGGTCCCATTGGGAATGAAGGGAAAGCAGAGGATGGGGGGGGGTTAGGGGGGTCCTGAGGGTGCCATTGGGAATGAATGGGGAAAGCAGGGGATGAGGGTAGGGAGGTCCTCAAGGTCCCATGGGGAATGAGGGGAAAGCAGGGGAAGGAGGGGGGGTTTAGGAGGATCCTAAAGGTCCCATTGGGAATGAATGGGGAAAGCAGGGGATGGATGGGGGGGGTTAGGAAGGTGCTGAAGGTCCCATTGGGAATGAGGGAGGAAAGCAGGGGATAGAGAGGGGTGGGGGGGGTAGGGAGGTCCTGAAGGTGCCATTGGGAATGAAGGGGGAAAGCAGGGGATGGAGGGGAGGGGATGTAGGAAGATCCTAAAGATCCCATTGGGAATGAAGAGGTAAAGCAGAGGATGAAATGGGGGGGGTGGCATTAGGAAGGTGCTGAAGGTCCCATTGGGAATGAATGGGGAAAGCAGGGGATGAAAGGGGTGGGGTTAGGAGGGTTCTCAAGGTCCCATTGGGATTGAGGGGAAAGCAGGGGATGGATTGGGGGGGGGGGGTTAGGATGGTCCTGAAGGTCCCATTGGGAATGAATGGGGAAAGCAGGGGATGGAGGGGGGGGTGTTAGGAAGGTCCCATTTGAAGGCTGTGGGGGGGGTGTTAGGAAGGTCCCATTGTGAACGCGGGGGGATCGCAGGGGATGGGGTGTTAGGAAGGTCCCATTTGAACGCTGTGAGGGGGGGGTGTTAGGAAGGTGCCATTTGAAGGCTGTGAACGGGGGGTTAGGAAGGTGCCATTTGAACGCTGGGGGGGGGGGGGTGTTAGGAAGGTCCCATTGTGAACGCGGGGGGATCGCAGGGGATGGGGGGTTAGGAAGGTCCCATCTGAAGGCTGGGGGGGGGTGTTAGGAAGGTGCCATTTGGAGGCTGTGGGGGGGGGTTAGGAAAGTCCCATTGTGAACGCGGGGGGATCGCAGGGGATGGGGTGTTAGGAAGGTGCCATTTGAACGCTGTGTGGGGGGGTGTTAGGAAGGTCCCATTGTGAACGCGGGGGGATCGCAGGGGATGGGGTGTTAGGAAGGTGCCATTTGAAGGCTGTGGGGGGGGTCACTCACCCGCACCCGTTTGTAGTCACACAGATACTCCACCTCGAAGTCGCGCACGTTGCGCCGGGTGATGCCGAGCGCCTGACACTGCAGCTGCTGCCGGCGGCACAGGTCCTGCAGCTGAGCCCATGAGGCCTTGCAGCACACGGAGCAGGGGGGGACTACCGGAGGGGGGAAGGAACAGCGTTAACGGCAACAAAAGGGGGGGGGACACGGATGGAACGGCGTTAACGGAACGGAACGGGGGGGGACACGGATGGAACGGCGTGAACGGGACGGAACGGGGGGGGGACACGGATGGAACGGCGTTAACGGAACGGGGGGGGGGGACGGGCACACGGGGGGGGACACGGACAGAACAGCGTTAACGGCACCGAACGGGGGGGGGGACACGGAATGGAACAGCGTTAACGGCACCGAACGGGGGGGGGGGGGGGCAACGGACGGAACAGCGTTAACGGCACCGAACTCCCCCCTCCCCCCCCCACCTCCCCCCATCCCCTCCCCCCCCCCCCCCCCCCCCCGCTCCCGGTTCGCTCCCGTCCCCCCCCTCCCCCCCCGTTTTTCTCCCGCCAAACCGGACAGTTACGCGGGAAGCGCCGGTTCCCGCCGAACCTTTTAAATTTTCCGCCATTTTCCGCCGCAGGTTCCTGATTTTTTTTTTTTTCATTTTCCTCCTTTTTTTTTCTTTTTTTTCCGTTTTTTTGGTTTTTTTGGGTTTTTTTTGGGTATTTTTTGGGTTTTTTTTTTAAAAACCCGCTCCTTTTTTCCCCCTTCACTTCCGCCCGTCGGGCAGCGCGCGCGGAGCAGGGGGCGGGGCTTCCCCCCCCGCCGCCGCCTCCCATTGGCTCTTCCTCCCAGCCTCTCCCCTATTGGCTGAAGCGCCGCGCTCATTTGCATAACGCCCGGCATGCCCCGCGCGGAGGTTTAAGGCTCATTAAGGCGCTCATTAAGTAATGAGTGAGGCCTTTATTGCACGTGGGGAGCGGGGGGAGGGGCTCCGGGGTCTGCGTGTCCTCGGCCTGGAGGGGGGGGGCACAGGAAGAGAACGTTAATTAATTAGTGTTAATTAATTAGAATGTTAATTAATTAGACCGTTAATTAATTGGAGTGTTAATTGATTAGAGCGTTAATTAGTGCTAATTAGAGTGTTAATTAATTTGTGTTAATTAATTAGAATGTTAATCATAGTGTTAATTAATTAATTAGAGCGTTAATTGATTAGTGTTAATTAATTCGAGCATTAGTGTTAATTAGAGCGTTAATTAATCAGTGTTAATTAGTATGTTAATCATAGTGTTAATTGATTAGAGCGTTAAGTGATTAGTTAATTAATTAGCGCTATAATTAGAGCCTTAATTAATTAGTGTTAAGTAATTAGAATGTTAATCAGAGTGTTAATTAATTAGAGCGTTAATTAATTGGAGTGTTAATTAGAGCGTTAATCAATTGGAGTGTTGAGTGTTAATTAATTAGGGCGTTAATTAATCAGTGTTAATTAATTAGACTGTTAATTAGAGCGTCAATTAATTAATTAAAGTGTTAATTAGCGCATTAATGAGCACCTTTGTCAATGCATTGAGATAGAGCCCCGATGGTAAAGCCCCATTGGAGCCCTGGGATGGGCCATGGGGTTGATGGGGAGCACTGGGAGCAGGACTGGGGCACTCACCGGGGCTGGATGGGGTCTGGTCCCTTCCCGATGGGAGCCGTGTCCCAGTGAGGCTGCGGGACTGGAGTGAACTGGGACCAGTGGGTGAGTAACTGGGAGTGGAGCAGCCAATGGGGCTGGTAAAGGCCTGGATCTGGACTGGGAATGGTGGTGCTCAACTGGGAGCACTGGGGTCCGTACTGGGATCCTGCTTTAGCTCAGGCTGGCATTTAACTGGGAGCCTTAGAGTCCATACTGGGAGCACTGGTCCATCATGGGACCTTACTTGGAGAGCAGTGGCTTGGTCCGTACTGGCAGAGCCGCTGGGTCCATACTGGGAAGTGCAGGGACCATACTGGGATCATGCTTGAAGAGCTGCGGCTCAGGCTGGAATCGTACTGGGAGCGCTGGGGTGTGTGCTGGGAGCACTGGTCTGTACTGGTGCACTCAGGGGCCAGGGCTGTCCCTGTCCCCTCCCCGCACCAGCAGCACCGGCCCCAGCCCCTCTGTCAGCACCTCCAGGAACTCGAGGTCTGCCCCATGTCAAGGACCTGCCCCACAGCTCCGTGGCTGCCCCATGGCTGCCCCACAGACCCCTCTGTCCCATGGCTGCCCCACAGACCCCTCTGCCCCATGGCTGCCCCATGGCTGCCCCACAGCCCCCTCTGTCCCACGGCTTGCCCAGTGACCCCTCTGTCCCATAGCTGCCCCATTGACTCCTATGTCCTATGGCTGTCCCAGTGACTTCTCTGCCCCACAGCTACCCCAGTGACCCCTCTACCCTATGGCTGCCCTGCAGACACCTATGCCCCATAGCTGCCCCATTGACCCCTCTGCCCCACAGCCCCCCCTGTCCCATGGCTGCCCCATTGACTCCTCCACCCCACACCTTCCCCTCCAACCTCTTCTTCCCCACATTCCACCCTCCCCATTTCCATCCCCCCCCCTCCCCCCACTGCCCCCCCCTTTCCCCCCCATCCCCCCCCTTCCTGCAGGATACAGTTATCGAGGGGGCGGGGCCCGCGGGGGGGTGGGGGGGGCAGGTCCAGCAGCACCAGTCGGGCCCCCCCCGAGTGCCTCCCCAGGACCTCATTGAGCCGCTCGGCCGCGTGCATGCGCCGCACGTTCCCCCTGACCAGTAGGAACCAGTAAAACCAGTAAGCACCCACATATCCCAGTATGGCCCCAAGCAACCCCCCCCAGTACATCCCAGTATAGCCCTGAGCACCCCCCTCCCTGTACATCCCAGTATGGCCCTGAGCACCACCCCCCCAGTGCACCCCAGTACGGCCCTGATCACCCCCCTCCCAGTACATCCCAGTACAGCCCTGATCACCCCCCCAGTACATCCCAGTTCCCCCCCCCGCATCCCAGTGCCACTCACGGGCTGGGTCCCCTCCGGGGGAGTCCTCCCTCTTCCTCCTCCTCCTCCTCCTCCCCCGCTGTGCTGGGGGCCTGTGATGGGGGTGAAAGGTCACGATGACGTCACAGATGACATCACCTGTGGCGGGGTGACGGGGGGGTGTGTGTGACGTCACGGGTGACATTGATGACGTCACCTGCGCCTGACGCATCTGACGCAGCATCTGTGAGCGCTGCTCCATCATCAGCGTCCGCTCGTAGGTGTAGGCAGAGACGTCACTGTCGTGCTGGGGGGGTGACATCATGGTGTTGGGGTGACATCATGGTGTTGGGGTGACAGTGAGGTATTGATGGGGTGACACCACGGTGTGGGGGTGATGTCATAGAATGGGGTGACACTGAGGCATTGGGTGATGCTATAGCATTGGGATGACACTGGGGTGTGGGGGATACCGAGGTGGTGTAGGGGTGACACTACGATGGTGTAGGCATGATGCTGTGGTGTTGATGGGGTGACACTGCAGTGGTGTTGGGGTGATGCTGTGTTGTGACACCATGGTGGTGTAGGGGTGATACTGTGGTATTGATGGGTTGACACCAGGGTGGTGTAGGGGTGATGCTGTGGTGTTGATGGGGTGACACCACAGTGTTGATGATGTGACACCGCGGTGGTGGAGGGGTGATGCTGTAGTGTTGATGGAGTGACACCGCAGTGGTGTAGGGGTGATGCTGTAGTGTTGATGGGGTGACACCGCAGTGGTGTAGGGGTGATGCTGTGGTGTTGATGGAGTGACACCGCAGTGGTGTAGGGGTGATGCTGTGGTGTTGATGGGGTGACACCACAGTGTTGATGAGGTGACACCGCGGTGGTGTAGGGGTGATGCTGTAGTGTTGATGGAGTGACACTGCAGTGGTGTAGGGGTGATGCTGTGGTGTTGATAGGGTGACACTGCACTGGTGTAGGGTGACGCTGTGGTGTTGATGGGGTGATACCATGGTGTTGTTGGGGTGACACTGTGGTGTCGTCAGGCTCTCACCAGCTCCACAACGTGTGTCTGTGCAGGCAGCCCCCGGCGCCGCGCTACAGCCTCCAGCAGCCGCCGCAGCCTCACGCTGTTGTCCTCCAGCAGCGCCACCGTGAACAGGCGCACGCAACACCCGCGCCAGGCCTGTGCACCCCAATGTTCAGTGGGGTGACCCACAGCGACCGCCCCACAGCACCCACCCCATAGAACCTGCCCTATAGTACTCACTGCTCCCAGAAACACCCACCTGACCCAGCACCCCATAGCCCTCCATAGCACCCACCCCATAGAACCTGCCCTATAGCACTCACCACTCCCACAAACACCCGACCTAGCACCCCATAGCCCCCCCCCCAGCACCCTCTACCCTCCAGCACCCACCCCATACCTCTGCCCAGCACCAACCCCACCCCCCCCCCGTACCCCATAACCCCTCTATTACACCCCATAGCCCCCCCCACACCCCCCCCAGCCCCACATACCGGGTGCTGCCGCAGCAGTAGGGGCAGGAGGGTGAGCAGCCTCCCGTCCCCCACCACCCACCACACATCCAATGTGCCCCCCGGTGCCCCGGTCCCCAATGGCCCCTTGGCCACCAGCAGGGCCCGTCCCCCGGACCCTGCCACGCGCAGCAGCTCTGGAAATGGGGGGGAAAAGGTGAAATTGAGGAGTTGTGGGGCACAAACCCCCCCCCCCCCCATCCCCCTTTGTCTCCTCCTTACCCACAAACCTCCGTGCAGCAGCGGGGTCGTGGCGCCGGCGCCAGCCATGGGGCCACCCCATAAGTACAGCATTGGGGCGCAGGGCCCCCAGGCCACAGCCCTGCACCAGTGCTGCCAGTCCCGGCCCCCGGCCTGGGGACACCAGCACCTGAACGAACCCACGGGCACCGGCTCCTGCCAGCTCCTCACGTAGGGCCTGCAATGGGGTGAAGGGGGAGGTTGGGGGGCACATGTAGGGAGATAGGTCTATAGGGACCTGGCCCCATAGGGAACCAGATCTATAGGGATCTGGCCCCATAGGGAGACAGATCTATAGGGACCTGACCCCATAGAGAACCAGATCTATAGGGACCTGACCCCATAGGGAACCAGATCTATAGGGACCTGACCCCATAGGGAGACAGATCTATAGGGACCTGACCCCATAGAGAACCAGATCTATAGGGAGCCAAACCCATGAAGAGACAAATCTATAGGGAGCCAATCCTATAGGGAGAGAGGTCTATAGAGGCCCAATCCAGTAGGGACCCAACTCTATAGGGACTCAACCCTATAGGGACCCACAGAGGACTCCACTCCCATAGGGATGCATCCCCCTCCCCCCCCGTTAGGGATTCACTGCCATAGGGATTCAACCATAGGGACCAGCCTACATGGACCCAATTCCATAAGGATCCAGCCCCATAGAATGCCCCCTCCATAGAGACCCAATCCCATAGGAACCCCCATCCATAGAGACCCAATCCCATAAGAACCCAGTCCCATCAGACCCCCCTTCCATAGAGACCCAATCCCATAGCAACCCAATCCCATAGGGACCCAGTCCTATTGGAACCCCCTCCATAGACACCCAATCCCATAGGACCCCCATCCCCATAGGACCCCATCCACAGACCCCCCTCCCCACAGACACCCATCCCCATATGACCCCCATCCCCAGACACCCATCCCCATAGGACCCCATCCACAGACCCCCCTCCCCACAGACCCCCCTCCCCACAGACACCCATCCCCATAGGACCCCCATCCATAGGACCCCCATCCCCAGACACCCATCCCCATAGGACCCCCATCCACAGACACCCATCCCCATAGGACCCCCATCCATAGACCCCCATCCACAGCCCCCCCCCCATGGCACCTGCTCAGCCGCCCGTGCCCGGTGCTGGTCCCTGGGCAGCTCTCCGGTGATGACTGATCCCACAACCGTCAGCCCCTTCCCGGCCTGGAGCTGAGCTGCCAACAGCAGCACCTGCGGCTGCCGCGGCCGCAGCTCCTCATCCAGCTTGAGCAGCACCAGCAGCTGCGGCCTGGGGGGGGGGGAACATCCGGACACGTCACTGTACATAGGGAGCCAGCCCCATAGGGACCCCCCCTCCATACAGACCCAATCCTATAGGACCCCCTCTCCATAGGGACCCAATCCCATAGGAACCCCTCTTCATAGAGATCCAAGCCCATGGGGACCCAACCCCATAGGAACCCCCATCCATAGAGACCCAATCCCATACAGACCCAATCCTATAGGAACCCACATCCACAGAGACCCAATTCTGTAGGAACTCCCATCCACAGAGACCCAATCCCATAGGACACCCTCTCCATAGAGACCCAATCCCACAGGGACCCAACCCCATAGGGACCCAATCCTGTTGGATCCCCATCCATAGAGATGCAATCCCATAGGAACCGCCATCCATAGGGACCCAACCCCATAGGACCCCTCCTCTATAGAGACTCAATCCCATAGAACCCCACGTCCATAGAGACCCAATCCCATAGGACCCCTCCTCTATAGACACCAAATCTCATAGGACCCCCTCTCCATAGAGACTGGAGCAGAGCAGCTCCAGGGTCTGAAGGGGCCGCAAGGATGTGGGGCAGGGACCAGCACCAGGGACTGGACAGGACCAGAGGTGATAGGGTCAGACTGGAGCAGGGGGATTTAGGCTGGATTTAAGGAAGCTCTTCCCTGGGAGGCGCTGGCACCAGTTGCCCAAAGCTGGGGCTGCCCCATCCCTGCAGTGCTCAAGGACACAGGGGTTGGAGCTGGTTCCCTATGGGGCCAGGTCCCTATAGATGTTTCTCTATGGGGCCAGGTCCCTATAGATCTGCCTCCCTATGGGTGCCCCCCCAAGCTCCCCATTCCACCCCAACCCATCCTGATGCTGTGATCCTCAAGGGGGGGGCTCTGTGGGCTCTGCACCTTGAATCCTGGGTTCAATTCTGCTCCCCTCACCCCAAGAGAGACCTTGAGGTGCCGGGGCAGGGATAGGGAAGGGCAATGGGGCTGGTGCAGGGCCTGGACCACAGGGGATGGGGAAGGGCTGAGGGAGTTGGGGGGTTCAGATGGAGAAGGGGGGACCTGAGGGCTCCCTACAAGTGCCTGCAGGAGGATGGAGCCAGGAGGGGCTGGACCTCAAGCTGCACCAGGGCAGGTTAGGATGGAGCTGAGGACCAATTCCTGCCCCATAGGGTGCTGAGGCATTGGAGATGTGGAGATGAGGCCCTCATTGCCATGGGGCAGCAGTGATCCCAAAGCTCTTTTCCACCCTGATTGCTTCTGCGGCTCCATTCAGTGGTTCTCTGCCCCACACATTGCCCCATAGCTCTCACCTCCATAGCGCTGCCCCACACATTGCCCCATAGCACTCACCTCCAGCTGGCAGCGGGTGGGCGCCCATCCTCCAAGCGCAGTAGGGCGAACCGTGCGGCGCTGAGCGACAGACCCCGCAGCCCTTCACCCCACTCGCTCTGTGCCCTACAAGAGGGTGATGGGGAGGAGATGGTGACCCCAAAACCCACATGGGATCAATCCAATGGGTACCCCCACACTTACCCCCGGTACTCCAGGTACTTGTAGGCAGTGGCACCGATGCCCAGGGCCAGGAGCCCACAGTACCAACAGGCAACCAGCATCAGTGCCAGGCACAGCCCTGCGCCCGCCAGCGACGCTGCCCTGTGGGGGTGACCATCACCGTGGGGTCGGGGCTGCCCCTATGGGGTGGTTGTGGGGTGAATGGGGTGCGGGGGGTGTTGGTGTGGGGCTCACCAATGATAGAGGCGACAACGGGGGCTCCATCCGGGGGTGGGCAACAACCCCTGAAGGGCACAGGCCAAGTTCAAGCCCAGGTAGGAGGTGAGCCAGAAGCTGTTAATGAATGAGAGGGGTGACGCCGGGTGACGTCATGGTGATGTCATGGGGTAGTTATGGGGTGGGGGTGTTGCATCAACACACACGGACAGGACGGGTGACAGGAGGTCAAGGGAACCCACGAGGACACCGAGTTCAGCCACAGTCACAGTCGCTGCCAGCGGCCACCGGCGCCCCCGACCCAGCGCCTGTGGGGACAGAGCCGCGGTGGTGAGACGGTGACAGCACCGGTGACAGCACCAGTGAGATGGTGACAGCACCGGGGACACCGTGGACACGGTGACAGCACCGGTGAGACGGTGACAGCACCGGTGACAGCACCAGTGAGATGGTGACAGCACCAGTGAGACGGTGACAGCACTGGTGACACCGCGGACACGGTGACAGCACCGGTGAGACGGTGACAGCACCAGTGACAGCACCAGTGAGACGGTGACAGCACTGGTGAGATGGTGACAGCACCGGTGAGACGGTGCCAGCACCGGTGACACCGCGGACACGGTGACAGCACCGGTGAGACAGTGACAGCACCGGTGACACCGCGGACACGGTGACGGCACCGGTGACACCATGGACATGGTGCCTACACCGCGGACACTGTGGACACAGTGACGGCACCGGTGACACCACGGACACGGTGACACCCGGTACTCACCTGTGGCAATGGGAGGGCACGGGTACGGGCCAGGCCCCGCAGCAACCGGCTGCCCCCCAGCAGCGCCTGCAGCCCGGCCCCTGCTGCCGACAACACGGCCCCAACCAGCGGTACCCATGGGGACGGCCACGAAGCCACCCCGGCCACCGGTGTCCCCCGCAGGGATGCTCCGAACCTGGTGGGCAATAGGGGGATGTTACAGGTAGCACCCGGGAACACCACTTGGATATGGTGGATACTGGGAATTCCCTTAAAACCCCCCCCCCATAACCCATAACCCACTGGGACATCCCCAGGGACCCCATTGGGATGCTGGAGACCATAGGAACCCCCCATGGGACATCAATGGGGACCCCATAGAGACATTGGAGATCCCCCCAGCAACAATAGGGATCCCCCCCAGGGCCATTGGGGACCCCCCCCACTCACTTGTCCCGCAGCAGCTGCCCCTCGATGGAGGCCCCCAGCAGCAGGGCCGCACTCAGGTCTGAGCTGTCAAGGAAACAGCCCCCCAAAAACCAACCCCCCCCGCCCCCCAACTCCTCACCCCATATATGGGGTCTCTGCCCCATAACCACCCCCCCCCCCACATGGGGTGGATGCAGGCCAAGGTGGTGGCCAGGGCAGCCCCCAGGCTCCCGGCTGGGATGGAGGTGGCGATGTCTCGCAGCTCCCCACAGCGGCTGCAGCCCCACAGGACTCCTGCACCCCAAACAAAACTGTGACCCCCCCCCTTTTATTCCATGGGGTGCCCCCCACATGTACCTAATACCTGAGTCCCCCCAAAAACCGGGATCCCGCATGGAATTCTGCATCACCCCCAAACACCAGGGTCGTGTCGTTCCCCCCCCCCCCAAAGACTTGGGTCCCCCCAAATATGTGGGTCACTCCCCAGACATCAGGGTCTCCCCCCCTCAAACACCAAGATCCCCTTCAAATAACTGTGCCCCCCCCAACCCCCCTGGTTCCCCCTCCCAGACACCCAGTTCCCCCAGGGTGCACCCCAAATAACTGCATCCCCCCCAAATCCCTGGGTCCCCATTGGAGTCTCGAGTCCCCCCCCCAAAACCCTTGTTCCCCAATGTTGTGCCCCCCCCACTGCCCATGCTCCCCACACTCACCCGAGGTGATGGGCAGGCTGAGCCCCAGCAGCACCCCAAAGGAGGAGTCATCATCATCATCTTCTTCCTCCCCCTCTGCTGCTGCCCCCCGCACCTCAACGGGACGGGGCCATAGGTTCTCTGTGGGGCAGGACACATCCGGGTCCCTCCCATCCCCACCCCTCCTTGGGGTGTCCCCGCACCCCACATCTGCCCCATATGTACTCACGTGCCAGCAGGTGGGTGCTGGGCCCTGGGAATGCCACCCGTGGGGCTCCTTGGGTGCTGTTGCTGTGGGGCAGAGCTATGGGGCAGGGCTGGAGGCAGCCCCCAGGCTGGGCAGGCAAACAGAGCCTTGGTTGGGGGGCAAGATACCGGTTAGTGCAGTGTTTGGGGGAACCAAAAGGGGGGGTTTGGTGGGGGGGGGAGGACTCACGGGTGGGGGGGTCCCCCCATGATGGCAGCGCGCAGGGTCCCTGCCTGCAGGCCCAGCAGCACCAGCACCAGCCCGGCCGGACCCAATGTGGCGGCCGCGGGGGGGGCCGGGGTGGCCGCAGCCCCCAGCCCCAGCAGCGCCAGGAGCACGGCCCCGAACCCACGGCCGTTGTTCAAGCGGCGGCTGCGGCCCCGGCCCGGGACAACGGCGGCGGACGGGGCCACGTACACCTGCGGGGAGGGGGGAGAGGACAGGGGCAACGGGGGGCATGCCCACAAGGGGAAACCACGCCCCCTCCATATGTAGCCACGCCCACAATGAGAAAACACGCCCCCTTCGTGAGGCCACGCCCCTTTAAAAATAAGGTCCCACCCCTTCATATGGCCATCCCTAAACGACCACGCCCCCCCCCGACCACGCCCCCTTCGCGAGCCCACCCCTTTATTATGGCCACTCCCTATACAACCGCATCCCCCCGCGGCCACGCCCCCCAGGAGCAAACCACGCCCCCTTCGTGAGACCACGCCCCTTTAAAACAGAGCCCACCCCTTTATTATGGGCACTCCCGATACGACCACGCCCCCCATTAAGCCACGCCCACAAGGAACAAACCCCACCCCTTTATGCGACCACGCCCCTTAAACATAAGATCCCACCCCTTTATTATGGGCACTCCCGGCACGACCACGCCCCCTCCAGCTGTAGCCACTCCCCCCATCCAATCCCGTTGCCCCACCTAAGGAAGCCACGCCCCCTCCCCTCCCGGCCCCTCCCCTTAAAGGGGCCGCAGCACCCACCAGCAGGACCTCAGCAGCTCCCAGTGCAGCGGCAGCAGCAGTGAAGGCAGCGCTGAGGAAGGCACAGAGCCCCACGGCCCCCCCGGCCTCGGGGCCCAGCGCCCCCGACAGCAGCCCCAAGGGGCCGCCCCCTGCCACGCCCAGCCGTGACGTCAGTGGAGGGGGCGGGGCTTGGGGGGGGGTCACACCCCCCAACCCCCACTTTACCCCCTTGTGTCCCCCCCTCCACCACTCACCGGGGTCAAGGCCATTGGTGGCAATGGCGCTCAGGGACACGGCGGTCAGCACAGCCTGGGGGGAGGGGTGTGACCTCTGACCCCCCATTACACTTGTGACCTTTGACCCCTTCCTATAGGTGGCTTTGGGGCATATCTCATCACCTTAGGATGTGACCCCTGACCCCACACACAACCCCAGACATGACCCCTGACCCCATGTGCAGCCCCAGACATGACCCCTGACCCACATATGACCCCAGGACATGACCCCTGACCCCACATGCAGCCCCAAACTTGACCCCCAACCCACATATGACCCCAAGACATGACCCCTGACCCCACACACAGCCCCAAACATGACCCCTGACCCACATATGACCCCAGGACATCACCCCTGACCCCCAAACACAGCCCCAAACATAACCCCTGACCCTATGTGCAGCCCCTAACATGACCTCTGCCCCACATGCATCCCCAAATATGACCCCCCACCCACACATGACCCCAGGACATGACCCCAGACCCCCACACACAGCCCCAAACATGACCCCCAACCCCCACATGACCCCAGGACATGACCCCAGACCCCCCCACACAGCCCCAAACATGACCGCTGCCCCACACATGCCCCCCCCCCGACCCCACTCACGCAGGTTCCAAGCAGGCTCCCTATGGCGCAGGTCTGCAGCACCCCCCCGGTGCCCAGCACCCACGGCAGCCGCAGCACCAGCACCAGCCCCAGCAGCGTCTGCAGCGCCGGCACCGCCACCCCCAGCAGGGTCCCCAGCACCCGCCGCTGTATGGGGGGGGGGACACCCACGGTCACCGTGTGTGGAGCACAGGGGACCCCAGCACCCAAGGACACCCCATTGATGGTGCCTCACCGGGGCGTCACTGTCGGGGCTGAGGGCGCTGTACTGGGCAATGCGGCGCAGCATGGCGGGGACACGGGGACGGGTGGCCAGCTCCTCCTGTATGGGAAACATGGGGTTAATCAGAGAACCATAGAACAATGAGGGTTGGAAAGGACCCTGTGATCATCCAGTTCCAACCCCTGCCATGGGCAGGGACACCCCACACTAAACCAGGGCACCCAAGGCTTCATCCAACCTGGCCTTGAGCACTGCCAGGGATGGAGCATTGACAACTTACCTTGGGTAACCCATTCCAGTGCCTCAGCACCCTCACAATGAAGGATTTCTTCCTTATATCCAATCTAAACTTCCCCTGTTTCAGTTTTAACCCATTACCCCTTGTCCTATCACTACAGTCCCTAATGAAGAGTCCATCCCCAGTATCCCTATTCAGATACTGGAAGCTGCTATGAGGTCTCCATGCATCCTTCTCCAGGCTGAACACCCCCAACCTTCTCAGCCTGACCCCATACAGGAGCTGCTCCATCCCCTGCTCATCCTCGTGGCCTCCTCTGGACTTGCTCCAATAGCTCCATGTCCTTTTGATGCTGAGGACACCAGAACTGCACCCAATGCTACAGCAACACAATGGAGACCATAGGAACCCCCCATGGGACATCAATGGGGACCCCATGGAGACACTGGAGACCCCCCAGGAACAATAGGGATCCCCCCCATGGAGCGCACACTGAAGGTCCCTCATGTTCATTTACTCATTAACTAATGAGCACACCCTCATTAAGAACCCCCATTCATTCAATAGGCAGAGCTCACCTCGAAGAGCGCCAGGTGCCGGTCACACGCAAGCCCCGCCTCCGAGGGGGCGTGGCGAGAGGAAGCCCCGCCCCTGTGCCGGGAGGGGGCGTGGCCGGAGCCAGGGGGCGTGGTCTGCTCGCTGGGGCTGGAGTCGGAGCGGGGGGGGCGGGAGCTGGAGGGGGAGGGGGGCTCCGGGCTGCTCTCGGACGGCTCGGCCACGCCCCCTCGGCGAGGCCCCGCCCCCGACATGGCCACTGCGGGGGGGGGGGGTGGGGGGGGTGGAGAGAACAGCCGCGATATATGGGCAAAATAAGGACATTAATTCCAATAATTCGGTATTTTATAGGAAAATCGGATGTAATTTGGGGAAATAAAGCTGATTCTGAGGGAAAAAGTGCGATTTGGGGGTATTTTTACCACAAAATCTGTATTTTTACGGATAAAAAATGACTATGGAGGAATCAGCAATTTTGGGGGGGAAAACACCTGCTTTAGTCCACTTTTAGGATGAATGCCGATTTTAGGGGAAAATAAAGCTATTTCTGAGGAGAAGCAGGCAGGTTAAGGGGAAAGGAGCCCTTTTTGCATCAAAATCAAGGATTTTTTAGGGAAAAATAACAGTTTGGGGAAAAAATAGCTATTTCTGAGGGAAAAACAGACATTTTCAGGTGAAATATGGGGTTTTTTCCCTCTTAAAACTGAAGTTTTAGGGGAAATAGCCATATTTTGAGGGAAATGCTGTTGTTTCTCAAGGGAAGCATGGATTTGTTCTTTTTCACACAGGAAAAAAGGATTTTTAGGGGAAAATAGCAATATTTGGTGAAAAAAAGCCTATTCCTAAAAAAACACATCTATTTTAAAGGTAAAAATGGTTATTTTACTATAAGAAAAGGCATTTTAGAGGTAAACCAGCTGTATTTGGGGGTCAAACAGCGATTTCTGAGGGGAAATGAACATTTATGGACAAACATGGCCTTGTTTTCCAGCAAAAAGGGCAAAATAAGGGGGGAAAATAGGCATTTTGGGGAAAAAAACAGACATTTTTGTGAGGAAAAAAACCAACCCGGTACCCCCAAAAACGCATTTTAACAGAAAATTTTTGGGGTGAGATGAGTTATAGTGAAATAAAAGTTATTTTGAGGGGAAAAGTGGAATTTTTGAGGAGAAAAGAGAGGTTTTGGGGCAGGACCCACCAGTATGAGGGGAGAATCACATCCCAGGGAAAACACTCTTCTTGCTATGGAAAAAAGGCAATCCTGAAGGAAAAAAAGGTCATTTTGGGAGAAAAACAGGCATTTTCAGGCAAAAACTACAACTCTGGTCTGGAAAGGGACACTGTGAGGGAAAAAACTGGTGTTTTGGGGAAAAACCCTCATTTTGAGGGAAAATCCTGACACTGAGGGGAAAAGGGATGCACTGAGGGAAAACTGCTGGGTTTTGGGGAAAAAATACATTTCTAAAGGGAAAAATGCTGCTTTTAATGGATTTAAAATGGATTTTAAGGTAAAATGATGCTATGAGGGGAAAAATGTACGGGGAGGGGGGGAAGTGATGCCCTGAGGGAAACCCTCTGCTCTGGGGGGAAATCAGTGCCTCCGGCCGCTGTTTTGGGCTGAAATGGGGCAATCTGGGGAAAAACGACCCCCCCCAACCCACCTCCTGACCCCCCCCCCCCGCTCGGTGTGGGGGAGGGGTTAAATCCCCCATTTTGGGGCAAAACCCCCCGATTTCCGAGCTTCCCACCCCGCTCCCCCCTTACACCGCCCGCTTTTGGGGTCAAAACGCCCCTTTTCGGGGCATATCCCCGCCTCCCCCCCTTTTGGGACCGATCCTCCTCGTTTCGCCCCCCACCCCCACCCCATTTTGGGTCGAAAACCCCCAATTTTGGGTCAAAAAACCCAATTTTGGGTCGAAAACCCCCAATTTTGGGGCCATCCTCCCGCCCTTTACCTGACGCGTGAGGGGAAGGGGGGGGTGGGGGTGGGGAGCGGAGGGAGGGGTGAGCGCGCGCCCTCCACCACCGCCGCGTGACGCGCCGAGGCCACGCCCCCCCCTGCCGCAGGGGCGTGGCCAACGGGAGGCGGTGCCTGTGTCAGTCTGAGCGCTGATTGGGTGAGGGAACTTTGGGGGCGTGGCTTAGTGAAGGAGGCGTGCTGCGGTCCTAATGCACATCCCCTCCCGTTCCCCGATTCCCATTCCCCGTTCCCCATTCCCCACTTCAAGACGCGGAGCCATGTGCGTTCCATGGGCTTTATTCCTCTACAACCGGAGCCATCCCTCCCGTTAAAGCAGAGGCCTCCCCTGCTGCGTGGGCAGGATCCCGAACCTCCGCTTCAAGGCCAACCGGTGCCGGGAGAACTTGTCGTCTGGGGAGAACCGGGCGGGGTGTGCGGAGCGGGTGGGCTGCCCGCTGGGGGTCACCTTCTAGGGACGGAAGGAAGGGAAGGAGTGAGGCGGAGCCGGGACCGGTACCCCCGGAGCCCCCCCCCCCGTGTCCCGGCACCGGTACCCCCAGAGCCCCTCCCGGTTCCCAGTACCCCCGGACCCCCCCCGTGTCCCGGCCCCGGTACCTTCAGGGTGTACACGCGGTCCCCACGCTCATCTGTGTAGCACTGCAGGAACATGGCACCTCCGTCGCCTCCTCCGCCGCCGCGCAGAGTGTGATGGGATACGGGAGGGGCTCGAAAGGCACCACGGGAAGGGGCGCGGGGGGTGATGGGAAATGTAGTCCTGGAAAGCGTAGAGTGCGGAACTGGCCCTAGAGAGCGTCAAGATGGCGGCGCCCTTACCCAAGATGGCGGCGCCCTCTCCCAAGATGGCTTCGCCCTTTCCCAAGATGGCGGCGCCTTTCCCAAGTAGCGTCGCTCTCTCCCAAGATGGCGGCGCCCCTTCCCAAGATGGCGGCGCCCCTTCCCAAGATGGCGGCGCCCATAGGAACACGCTACAGTCACCATGGCAACCGCGCGTTCACTCTCTGCCCCCGGCCCCCAGGGCCGTTACCGTGGGCAACAAGGCCCCCCCCGGCCCTGGCCGCCCCACCGAGCTCCCCATTAGGCTCACTTACCAGGGATGGGCAAACGAGTGGGTGACAGTCAGCAAAGAGGCCCCACATAGCCAGGATGCCCATGGGAATCCTATTGGATGATGAGGATGAGGAGCAGGGAGGATGAGGAGCAGGGAGGATGAGGAGCAGGGAGGATGAGGAGCAGGGAGGATGAGGAGCAGGGAGGATGAGGAGCAGCAATCCGGTCCCCTTCCCTACTTGAGGCTCATTCCCCCTTTGCCTTGTAGGGAGCTGGAGCTGTGCTTCTCCATCTCCGAGGTGCCAGCGGTGGTGGTGCTGAAGCCAAACGGGGAGGTGATCGTCGGGAATGCCGTAGAGGAGATCCGGAGCATGGGCCCTGCTTGCTTCCAGAGCTGGCAGGAGGCTGCCGAGCTGGTGGACAGGAATTTCCTCCTGGCAGAGGATTGGGATAAGCGGAGCAGGAGAAGCATCACGGACCCCATTCGCCGCCTCAAGTACAAGCTGGACAAGAAGATGGAGGCAAAGAACAAGGAAAGGGAAGAGGAAGGTGAAGACTTGGAATAGGGGCTCCGAGAAGTGGCTGTGTGGGCTGATGCCCCTATCCAGCATCTCCAGGACAGCAACATCTGCATCCTCCTAGGACCTGGGGCAGTGAAAAGCTCACCCCAAGATCTTTGTCATTTATCTGCCAAAAACAAAAAGGGAGAAGAAAAATAACTGCAAAAGACCAGAATTTGGGGAATAACTCACTAAACAATTCAAAAAATGGGAATTCACAGAGCTATGGAACGGGGGGGGGGGAGGGGTGGGGTGGAAGGGACCTTCAAGCTCCTCCAGCTCCAACCCCTGCACCTTCCACTGGAGCAGCTTGCTCCAACCTGGCTTTGAGCACTGCCAGGGATGCGGCATCCAAACCTTCTCCATCCAACCCATCCCAGTGTCCCCAAGGAAGAGCAGGTTGAAGAGCAGGTTAAAGCCATTCCCATTTTCCTGCCTCTCCATCCCTCATCCCAAGCCCCTCTCCAGGTCTCCTGCATCCCCTTTAGGCACTGGACCTGCTCTAAGCTCTCCCCTTCAGGAGCCTTCTCCTCTGCAGGCTGGACCAGCCCAGCTCTCTCAGCCTGGCTGCAGAGCAGGGATGCTGAAGGCAGGCAGAGGCCACGCAGGGCTGGCTGGTTCCACTTGTTTTCTCCCTTCATCCTCCCTTTGTTCACCCAGCAAGTCCTACAGGGAAGAAATCCCCTCATCCAAATGCTCGGGAGGGACTTGGCTTGAGGCAGAGCAAGCCGGGTGCATCCTTGGGGATGCTCCATGCAGGGATGCAGGGTGAAAAGGCACCAAGACACCCAAAAGTGCTTTCAGGTGAGGGGTGCTGGAGGAGGGAGGCTGTGCACGGATGGGCACAAGTGGACCCCTACCTGAAAGGGGTTGCAAGGATGCTGGAGGGGGACCTGCATCTTGGATAGGACAAGGGGTGATGGGTTCAGACTGAAACAGGGAAGTTCAGGTTGGAGATAAGGAAGTTCTGCCCTGGGAGGGTGCTGGGACACTGGGATGGGTTGCCCAGGGAAGTGGTGGATGCCCCATCCAGGCAGTATTCAAGGTCAGAGCCTTGGGTACCATTGTCTAATGCGAAGCATCCCTGCCTATGGTTGGAACTAGATCATCTTCAGCTCCTTTCCAACCCAACCCATTCCATGATTCCATATTTAACAAGGCCTTTCACCAGCCCTCCCCATTTTGGTTTAACCTTATTCAATATTTAACCCTATTTATCATAATTTTCCTATTTTAACCCCCAAAGTTGCCTTTACCTTGCACCAGGGCCCCCTCCTGGCTCTTCGGCCCTGAGCCCACAGGGCCGTTTGCATCCAAAAAATTCACTCTATTTTAGTTACAATTCAATCAAATGTGTGATTTAAAGTGGGAAACAAGCTTTTAATATCCTTGCAGCTCCTACTTAGTCTGATTCTGAAGGGCTTTTAGCACCTGGTAGTTGTAGCAACCCTGAGGAGCCCTAGAGCACGCAAACACACAAACTAGCTTCCAAATGCATTTTGAGACCCATCAATAGAAGTTATGTTTGCAAATATACATAGAAACACTTAAACATGTTCAGCTACTGCTTTAAACAGTAAAGTCTTATCAGTAAAAGTAGTAAGGCTCAACACTTACCTTGGTTTAGCTGCATTACAGATGACTGCTTGAGGCTGGCTGAAGCTCCTGGTAATGGATTTTGAATGCAGTTCTCTTTCTCCACCTCCTGTTTCAGAAGCCTCTTACTCTCTTTCCATGTACATCTTCCCATGTCTCTCCAATTAGCCAGTTAACTCAGTCAAACTGGGAGTTGTGTCAGCCTCAGCAAGACTCTCCCCACAAGCTTGATATGAAACATTGCAATTAAAAGCCATTTCCGAGTCCAATCACACATATAGGGCACACCAATCACACATATAGGGCACACCAGCCCCACATACTTTGCCTTGCAGTGGTACTTCTGTGGCAGCACTTCATGGCACTTGGAACAAGAGCAGACCAGGCCACCTCTGGGCTCCCACAGCAGGAGAAGAGACCTCTGCCAGCCTAGGCCCAAGTTCAAGGTACCCAAGAAGAGAAGGTCCAGCAGCAGCCAAGCCCAGCCTGGAGTCTATCAGGCTTGTGAACAAGCAGCAATCCAGTCCACAAGTCACCATCAGGTCCAGCAATTGCCAAGCTGCTCTGTAGTCATAGAGAAGGTTAAACCAGGCGGTCAGTCTGAAGTCCAGATTAAGAATCTTCACAGGCAGGGACAGGGCTGAAAAACAGCATTCCTCCGGCAAAGCTCTATGAAAGAACTTAGGCTCAGAGCTGGGTTTAAATAGGGCTCCTGGGTGTGGTCTGGTGCACAGGTGAGGCTGTTTAGGGTCATTAAGGCTTACTAATGCCCTCAGTGCCTTAAGGGGGCACCTGAGAGTAATGGAACATTCTAGTTCTATCCGCAGGGCCCACAGAGTGAGGTGTGATTGCAGTGTTGGGATGGGGTTTGTTCCATGTGTTAGCTGGTTGGTCTTCCTCACCTACCCCAGAAACATCCTATCAAATGAATGTTCTGTGTATAAGACACAACCACAACCACTTCATTTGTGCGGGATTCAGTAAATCCTATTGGAGACCTTATGATTCTGTTCAGTTCTGGGAGACATTGGAAGAGTGGGTCCATAAACACAACCCTCAGCAAGGCACACACCATTCTGAATGGGTACTTCCTAATAGCCCCTGTACTGTTTATTCCCCATTAATTTCACCCTACAAGGAAGTAGTGTGTTCACTTTCCATTCAGATCTGAAGAGAAATTTAAGACAGGATTTTTATGCTACCCATTCCTTACTAGTTTCAAACTGTTTTTGGTGACTTCCCAAATATTTATGGTCATTTCTGTCCTGTTTTAAGCTGCTCTTGCTCTTGTTGCCCACGGCAATGGCCCTGGGGGCCGGGGGCAGAGAGTGAGGGGCGGGCGGGGGGCAGCGTTGCGAAGCCAGGCGTGCACTGAACAGGCACAGCACCAGTACCCCCTCCTGGCCCTCCGGCCCCGGGCGCGGGGGCCCGGCGTTCGGGTGGGTTGGCAGGGCGCCCGGGCCCGGGCGGCCGGGGCCGGGGGGGGCCTTGTTGCCCACGGCAACGGCCATGGGGGCCGGGGGCAGAGAGTGAGGTGCGGGCGGGGGGCAGCGTTGCGAAGCCAGGCGTGCGCTGAACAGGCGCAGCACCAGTACCCCCTCCTGGCCCTCCGGCCCCGGGGGCCCGGCGTTCGGGCGGGTTGGCAGGGCGCCCGGGCCCGGGCGGCCGGGGCCGGGGGGGGCCTTGTTGCCCACGGCAACGGCCCTGGGGGCCGGGGGCAGAGAGTGAGGGGCGGGCGGGGGGCAGCGTTGCGAAGCCAGGCGTGCGCTGAACAGGCGCAGCACCAGTACCCCCTTTTGGCCCTGCGGCCCAGGGCGCGGGGGCCCGGCGTTCGGGCGGGTTGGCAGGGCGCCCGGGCCCGGGCGGCCGGGGCCGGGGGGGGGCCTTGTTGCCCACGGCAACGGCCCTGGGGGCCGGGAGCAGAGAGTGAGGTGCGGGCGGGGGGCAGCGTTGCGAAGCCAGGCGTGCGCTGAACAGGCGCAGCACCAGTGCCCCCTCCTGGCCCTCCTGTCCCCGGGCGCGGGGGCCCGGCGTTCGGGCGGGTTGGCAGGGCGCCCGGGCCCGGGCGGCCGGGGCCGGGGGGGGCCTTGTTGCCCACGGCAACGGCCCTGGGGGCCGGGGGCAGAGAGTGAGGGGCGGGCGGGGGGCAGCGTTGCGAAGCCAGGCGTGCGCTGAACAGGCGCAGCACCAGTACCCCCTCCTGGCCCTCCGGCCCCGGGCGCGGGGGCCCGGCGTTCGGGCGGGTTGGCAGGGCGCCCGGGCCCGGGCGGCCGGGCCCGGGGGGGGCCTTGTTGCCCACGGCAACGGCCCTGGTGGCCGGGGGCAGAGAGTGAGGGGCGGATGGGGGGCAGCGTTGCGAAGCCAGGCGTGCGCTGTACAGGCGCAGCACCAGTACCCCCTCCTGGCCCTGCGGCCCCGGGCGCGGGGGCCCGGCGTTCGGGCGGGTTGGCAGGGCGCTCGGGCCCGGGCGACCGGGGCCGGGGGGGGCCTTGTTGCCCACGGCAACGGCCCTGGGGGCCGGGGGCAGAGAGTGAGGGGCGGGCGGGGGGCAGCGTTGCGAAGCCAGGCGTGCGCTGAACAGGCGCAGCACCAGTACCCCCTCCTGGCCCTCCGGCCCCGGGCGCGGGGGCCCGGCGTTCGGGCGGGTTGGCAGGGCGCCCGGGCCCGGGCGGCCGGGGCCGGGGGGGGCCTTGTTGCCCACGGCAACGGCCCTGGGGGCCGGGGGCAGAGAGTGAGGGGCGGGCGGGGGGCAGCGTTGCGAAGCCAGGCGTGCGCTGAACAGGCGCAGCACCAGTACCCCCTCCTGGCCCTTTGGTCCCCGGGCGCGGGGGCCCGGCGTTCGGGCGGGTTGGCAGGTCACCCGGGGGGGCCGGGGCCGGGGGGGGCCTTGTTGCCCACGGCAACGGCCCTGGGGGCCGGGGGCAGAGAGTGAGGGGCGGGCGGGGGGCAGCGTTGCGAAGCCAGGCGTGCGCTGAACAGGCGCAGCACCAGTACCCCCTTTTGGCCCTCCGGCCCAGGGCGCGGGGGCCCGGCGTTCGGGCGGGTTGGCAGGGCGCCCGGGCCCGGGCGGCCGGGGCCGGGGGGGGCCTTGTTGCCCACGGCAACGGCCCTGGGGGCCGGGGGCAGAGAGTGAGGGGCGGGCGGGGGGCAGCGTTGCGAAGCCAGGCGTGCGCTGAACAGGCGCAGCACCAGTACCCCCTCCTGGCCCTCCGGCCCCGGGCGCGGGGGCCCGGCGTTCGGGCCTGGTTGGCAGGGCTCCCGTGCCTGGGCGGCCGGGGCCAGGGGGGGGCCTTGTTGCCCACGGCAACGGCCCTGGGGGCCGGGGGCAGAGAGTGAGGGGCGGGCGGGGGGCAGCGTTGCGAAGCCAGGCGTGCGCTTAACAGGCGCAGCGCCAGTAACCCCTCCTGGCCCTCCGGCCCCGGGCGCGGGGCCCCAGGCGTTCGGGCGGGTTGGCAGGGCGCCCGGGCCCTGGGCGGCCGGGGCCGGGGGGCGCCTTGTTGCCCACGGCAACGGCCCTGGGGGCCGGGGGCAGAGAGTGAGGGGCGGGCGGGGGGCAGCGTTGCGAAGCCAGGCGTGCGCTGAACAGGCGCAGCACCAGTACCCCCTCCTTGGCCCTCCGGCCCCGGGCGCGGGGGGCCCGGTGTTCGGGCGGGTTGGCAGGGCCCCCGGGCCCGGGCGGCCGGGGCCGGGGGGGGCCTTGTTGCCCACGGCAACGGCCCTGGGGGCCGGGGGCAGAGAGTGAGGGGCGGGCGGGGGGCAGCGTTGCGAAGCCAGGCGTGCGCTGAACAGGCGCAGCACCAGTACCCCCTCCTGGCCCTCCGGCCCCGGGCGCGGGGGCCCGGCGTTCGGGCGGGTTGGCAGGGCGCCCGGGCCCGGGCGGCCGGGGCCGGGGGGGGCCTTGTTGCCCACGGCAACGGCCCTGGGGAGCCAGGGGCAGAGAGTGAGGGGCGGGCGGGGGGCAGCGTTGCGAAGCCAGGCGTGCGCTGAACAGGCGCAGCACCAGTACCCCCTCCTGGCCCTCCGGCCCCGGGCGCGGGGGCCCGGCGTTCGGGCGGGTTGGCAGGGCGCCCGGGCCCGGGCGGCCGGGGCCGGGGGGGGCCTTGTTGCCCACGGCAACGGCCCTGGGGGCCGGGGGCAGAGAGTGAGGGGCGGGCGGGGGGCAGCGTTGCGAAGCCAGGCGTGCGCTGAACAGGCGCAGCACCAGTACCCCCTCCTGGCCCTCCGGCCCCGGGCGCGGGGGCCCGGCGTTCGGGCGGGTTGGCAGGGCGCCCGGGCCCGGGCGGCCGGGGCCGGGGGGGGCCTTGTTGCCCACGGCAACGGCCCTGGGGGCCGGGGGCAGAGAGTGAGGGGCGGGAGGGGGGGCAGCGTTGCGAAGCCAGGCGTGCGCTGTAACAGGCGCAGCACCAGTACCCCCTCCTGGCCCTCCGGCCCCGGGCGCGGGGGCCCGGCGTTCGGGCGGGTTGGCAGGGCGCCCGGGCCCGGGCGGCCGGGGCCGGGGGGGGCCTTGTTGCCCACGGCAACGGCCCTGGGGTCCGGGGGCAGAGAGTGAGGGGCGGGCGGGGGGCAGCGTTGCGAAGCCAGGCGTGCGCTGAACAGGCGCAGCACCAGTACCCCCTCCTGGCCCTCCGGCCCCGGGCGCGGGGGCCCGGCGTTCGGGCGGGTTGGCAGGGCGCCCGGGCCCGGGCGGCCGGGGCCGGGGGGGGCCTTGTTGCCCACGGCAACGGGCCCTGGGGGCCGGGGGCAGAGAGTGAGGGGCGGGCAGGGGGGCAGCGTTGCGAAGCCAGGCGTGCGCTGAACAGGCGCAGCACCAGTACCCCCTCCTGGCCCTCCGGCCCCGGGCGCGGGGGCCCGGCGTTCGGGCGGGTTGGCAGGGCGCCCGGGACCGGGCGGCCGGGGCCGGGGGGGGCCTTGTTGCCCACGGCAACGGCCCTGGGGGCCGGGGGCAGAGAGTGAGGGGCGGGCGGGGGGCAGCGTTGCGAAGCCAGGCGTGCGCTGAACAGGCGCAGCACCAGTACCCCCTCCTGGCCCTCCGGCCCCGGGCGCGGGGGCCCGGCGTTCGGGCGGGTTGGCAGGGCGCCCGGGCCCGGGCGGCCGGGGCCGGGGGGGGCCTTGTTGCCCACGGCAACGGCCCTGGGGGCCGGGGGCAGAGAGTGAGGGGCGGGCGGGGGGCAGCGTTGCGAAGCCAGGCGTGCGCTGAACAGGCGCAGCACCAGTACCCCCTCCTGGCCCTCCGGCCCCGGGCGCGGGGGCCCGGCGTTCGGGAAGGGTTGGCAGGGCGCCCGGGCCCGGGCGGCCGGGGCCGGGGGGGGCCTTGTTGCCCACGGCAACGGCCCTGGGGGCCGGGGGCAGAGAGTGAGGGGCGGGCGGGGGGCAGCGTTGCGAAGCCAGGCGTGCGCTGAACAGGCGCAGCACCAGTACCCCCTCCTGGCCCTCCGGACCCGGGCGCGGGGGCCCGGCGTTCGGGCGGGTTGGCAGGGCGCCCGGGCCCGGGCGGCCGGGGCCGGGGGGGGCCTTGTTGCCCACGGCAACGGCCCTGGGGGCCGGGGGCAGAGAGTGAGGGGCGGGCCGGGGGGCAGCGTTGCGAAGCCAGGCGTGCGCTGAACAGGCGCAGCACCAGTACCCCCTCCTGGCCCTCCGGCCCCGGGCGCGGGGGCCCGGCGTTCGGGCGGGTTGGCAGGGCGCCCGGGCCCGGGCGGCCGGGGCCGGGGGGGGGCCTTGTTGCCCACGGCAACGGCCCTGGGGGCCGGGGGCAGAGAGTGAGGGGCGGGCGGGGGGCATCGTTGCGAAGCCAGGCGTGCGCTGAACAGGCGCAGCACCAGTACCCCCTCCTGGCCCTCCGGCCCCGGGCGCGGGGGCCCGGCGTTCGGGCGGGTTGGCAGGGCGCCCGGGCCCGGGCGGCCGGGGCCGGGGGGGGCCTTGTTGCCCACGGCAACGGTCCCTGGGGGCCGGGGGCAGAGAGTGAGGGGCGGGCGGGGGGCAGCGTTGCGAAGCCAGGCGTGCGCTGAACAGGCGCAGCACCAGTACCCCCTCCTGGCCCTCCGGCCCCGGGCGCGGGGGCCCGGCGTTCGGGCGGGTTGGCAGGGCGCCCGGGCCCGGGCGGCCGGGGCCGGGGGGGGCCTTGTTGCCCACGGCAACGGCCCTGGGGGCCGGGGGCAGAGAGTGAGGGGCGGGCGGGGGGCAGCGTTGCGAAGCCAGGCGTGCGCTGAACAGGCGCAGCACCAGTACCCCCTCCTTAGCCCTCCGGCCCAGGGCGCGGGGGCCCGGCGTTCGGGCGGGTTGGCAGGGCGCCCGGGCCCAGGCGGCCGGGGCCGGGGGGGGGCCTTGTTGCCACGGCAACGGCCCTGGGGGCCGGGGGCAGAGAGTGAGGGGCGGGCGGGGGGCAGCGTTGCGAAGCCAGGCGTGCGCTGAACAGGCGCAGCACCAGTACCCCCTCCTGGCCCTCCGGCCCCGGGCGCGGGGGCCCGGCGTTCGGGCGGGTTGGCAGGGCGCCCGGGCCCGGGCGGCCGGGGCCGGGGGGGGCCTTGTTGCCCACGGCAACGGCCCTGGGGGCCGGGGGCAGAGAGTGAGGGGCGGGCGGGGGGCAGCGTTGCGAAGCCAGGCGTGCGCTGAACAGGCGCAGCACCAGTACCCCCTCCTGGCCCTCCGGCCCCGGGCGCGGGGGCCCGGCGTTCGGGCGGGTTGGCAGGGCGCCCGGGCCCGGGCGGCCGGGGCCGGGGGGGGCCTTGTTGCCCACGGCAACGGCCCTGGGGGCCGGGGGCAGAGAGTGAGGGGCGGGCGGGGGGCAGCGTTGCGAAGCCAGGCGTGCGCTGAACAGGCGCAGCACCAGTACCCCCTCCTGGCCCTCCGGCCCCGGGCGCGGGGGCCCGGCGTTCGGGCGGGTTGGCAGGGCGCCCGGGCCCGGGCGGCCGGGGCCGGGGGGGGCCTTGTTGCCCACGGCAACGGCCCTGGGGGCCGGGGGCAGAGAGTGAGGGGCGGGCGGGGGGCAGCGTTGCGAAGCCAGGCGTGCGCTGAACAGGCGCAGCACCAGTACCCCCTCCTGGCCCTCCGGCCCCGGGCGCGGGGGCCCGGCGTTCGGGCGGGTTGGCAGGGCGCCCGGGCCCGGGCGGCCGGGGCCGGGGGGGGCCTTGTTGCCCACGGCAACGGCCCTGGGGGCCGGGGGCAGAGAGTGAGGGGCGGGCGGGGGGCAGCGTTGCGAAGCCAGGCGTGCGCTGAACAGGCGCAGCACCAGTACCCCCTCCTGGCCCTCCGGCCCCGGGCGCGGGGGCCCGGCGTTCGGGCGGGTTGGCAGGGCGCCCGGGCCCGGGCGGCCGGGGCCGGGGGGGGCCTTGTTGCCCACGGCAACGGCCCTGGGGGCCGGGGGCAGAGAGTGAGGGGCGGGCGGGGGGCAGCGTTGCGAAGCCAGGCGTGCGCTGAACAGGCGCAGCACCAGTACCCCCTCCTGGCCCTCCGGCCCCGGGCGCGGGGGCCCGGCGTTCGGGCGGGTTGGCAGGGCGCCCGGGCCCGGGCGGCCGGGGCCGGGGGGGGCCTTGTTGCCCACGGCAACGGCCCTGGGGGCCGGGGGCAGAGAGTGAGGGGCGGGCGGGGGGCAGCGTTGCGAAGCCAGGCGTGCGCTGAACAGGCGCAGCACCAGTACCCCCTCCTGGCCCTCCGGCCCCGGGCGCGGGGGCCCGGCGTTCGGGCGGGTTGGCAGGGCGCCCGGGCCCGGGCGGCCGGGGCCGGGGGGGGCCTTGTTGCCCACGGCAACGGCCCTGGGGGCCGGGGGCAGAGAGTGAGGGGCGGGCGGGGGGCAGCGTTGCGAAGCCAGGCGTGCGCTGAACAGGCGCAGCACCAGTACCCCCTCCTGGCCCTCCGGCCCCGGGCGCGGGGGCCCGGCGTTCGGGCGGGTTGGCAGGGCGCCCGGGCCCGGGCGGCCGGGGCCGGGGGGGGCCTTGTTGCCCACGGCAACGGCCCTGGGGGCCGGGGGCAGAGAGTGAGGGGCGGGCGGGGGGCAGCGTTGCGAAGCCAGGCGTGCGCTGAACAGGCGCAGCACCAGTACCCCCTCCTGGCCCTCCGGCCCCGGGCGCGGGGGCCCGGCGTTCGGGCGGGTTGGCAGGGCGCCCGGGCCCGGGCGGCCGGGGCCGGGGGGGGCCTTGTTGCCCACGGCAACGGCCCTGGGGGCCGGGGGCAGAGAGTGAGGGGCGGGCGGGGGGCAGCGTTGCGAAGCCAGGCGTGCGCTGAACAGGCGCAGCACCAGTACCCCCTCCTGGCCCTCCGGCCCCGGGCGCGGGGGCCCGGCGTTCGGGCGGGTTGGCAGGGCGCCCGGGCCCGGGCGGCCGGGGCCGGGGGGGGCCTTGTTGCCCACGGCAACGGCCCTGGGGGCCGGGGGCAGAGAGTGAGGGGCGGGCGGGGGGCAGCGTTGCGAAGCCAGGCGTGCGCTGAACAGGCGCAGCACCAGTACCCCCTCCTGGCCCTCCGGCCCCGGGCGCGGGGGCCCGGCGTTCGGGCGGGTTGGCAGGGCGCCCGGGCCCGGGCGGCCGGGGCCGGGGGGGGCCTTGTTGCCCACGGCAACGGCCCTGGGGGCCGGGGGCAGAGAGTGAGGGGCGGGCGGGGGGCAGCGTTGCGAAGCCAGGCGTGCGCTGAACAGGCGCAGCACCAGTACCCCCTCCTGGCCCTTCCGGCCCCGGGCGCGGGGGCCCGGCGTTCGGGCGGGTTGGCAGGGCGCCCGGGCCCGGGCGGCCGGGGCCGGGGGGGGCCTTGTTGCCCACGGCAACGGCCCTGGGGGCCGGGGGCAGAGAGTGAGGGGCGGGCGGGGGGCAGCGTTGCGAAGCCAGGCGTGCGCTGAACAGGCGCAGCACCAGTACCCCCTCCTGGCCCTCCGGCCCCGGGCGCGGGGGCCCGGCGTTCGGGCGGGTTGGCAGGGCGCCCGGGCCCGGGCGGCCGGGGCCGGGGGGGGCCTTGTTGCCCACGGCAACGGCCCTGGGGGCCGGGGGCAGAGAGTGAGGGGCGGGCGGGGGGCAGCGTTGCGAAGCCAGGCGTGCGCTGAACAGGCGCAGCACCAGTACCCCCTCCTGGCCCTCCGGCCCCGGGCGCGGGGGCCCGGCGGTCGGGCGGGTTGGCAGGGCGCCCGGGCCCGGGCGGCCGGGGCCGGGGGGGGCCTTGTTGCCCACGGCAACGGCCCTGGGGGCCGGGGGCAGAGAGTGAGGGGCGGGCGGGGGGCAGCGTTGCGAAGCCAGGCGTGCGCTGAACAGGCGCAGCACCAGTACCCCCTCCTGGCCCTCCG
Organism: Melopsittacus undulatus; assembly: GCF_012275295.1. Classification (NCBI taxonomy): domain Eukaryota; kingdom Metazoa; phylum Chordata; class Aves; order Psittaciformes; family Psittaculidae; genus Melopsittacus; species Melopsittacus undulatus. Next base: position 1,261 of record NC_047548.1, on the reverse strand, counting down.
GCCCCGGGCGCGGGGGCCCGGCGTTCGGGCGGGTTGGCAGGGCGCCGGGCCCGGGCGGCCGGGGCCGGGGGGGGCCTTGTTGCCCACGGCAACGGCCCTGGGGGCCGGGGGCAGAGAGTGAGGGGCGGGCGGGGGGCAGCGTTGCGAAGCCAGGCGTGCGCTGAACAGGCGCAGCACCAGTACCCCCTCCTTGGCCCTCCGGCCCCGGGCGCGGGGGCCCGGCGTTCGGGCGGGTTGGCAGGGCGCCCGGGCCCGGGCGGCCGGGGCCGGGGGGGGCCTTGTTGCCCACGGCAACGGCCCTGGGGGCCGGGGGCAGAGAGTGAGGGGCGGGCGGGGGGCAGCGTTGCGAAGCCAGGCGTGCGCTGAACAGGCGCAGCACCAGTACCCCCTCCTGGCCCTCCGGCCCCGGGCGCGGGGGCCCGGCGTTCGGGCGGGTTGGCAGGGCGCCCGGGCCCGGGCGGCCGGGGCCGGGGGGGGCCTTGTTGCCCACGGCAACGGCCCTGGGGGCCGGGGGCAGAGAGTGAGGGGCGGGCGGGGGGCAGCGTTGCGAAGCCAGGCGTGCGCTGAACAGGCGCAGCACCAGTACCCCCTCCTGGCCCTCCGGCCCCGGGCGCGGGGGCCCGGCGTTCGGGCGGGTTGGCAGGGCGCCCGGGCCCGGGCGGCCGGGGCCGGGGGGGGCCTTGGTGCCCACGGCAACGGCCCTGGGGGCCGGGGGCAGAGAGTGAGGGGCGGGCGGGGGGCAGCGTTGCGAAGCCAGGCGTGCGCTGAACAGGCGCAGCACCAGTACCCCCTCCTGGCCCTCCGGCCCCGGGCGCGGGGGCCCGGCGTTCGGGCGGGTTGGCAGGGCGCCCGGGCCCGGGCGGCCGGGGCCGGGGGGGGCCTTGTTGCCCACGGCAACGGCCCGGGGGGCCGGGGGCAGAGAGTGAGGGGCGGGCGGGGGGCAGCGTTGCGAAGCCAGGCGTGCGCTGAACAGGCGCAGCACCAGTACCCCCTCCTGGCCCTCCGGCCCCGGGCGCGGGGGCCCGGCGTTCGGGCGGGTTGGCAGGGCGCCCGGGCCCGGGCGGCCGGGGCCGGGGGGGGGCCTTGTTGCCCACGGCAACGGCCCTGGGGGCCGGGGGCAGAGAGTGAGGGGCGGGCGGGGGGCAGCGTTGCGAAGCCAGGCGTGCGCTGAACAGGCGCAGCACCAGTACCCCCTCCTGGCCCTCCGGCCCCGGGCGCGGGGGCCCGGCGTTCGGGCGGGTTGGCAGGGCGCCCGGGCCCG